>NC_091493.1:40807788-41107788 GCF_947461875.1 Haliaeetus albicilla | reverse complement strand
GTGTTCCTGTTCCTCAGACTGCTGTGTGAAGCTCGTGGTCACCAGAGAGGACAGCGGGCATGGGGGGCCTTCGCACCAAAGACGGGGGCTAGCAGCAGCTCGGCTGCACCTGCTCTTTAGTTCTGCCAAGAACTGTGTGGCTTTCTCCTGCAGGAAAAGGAATTCAGAGAGCTGAAAACAATGTCACTTCTCTCTGGGTTGCTCTCATTCATTTTGATCTGCAGCAGTCCCAGAGCTGCAGGACCCACGGGGATGACCTCGGCCCTGCTACATTCATGCAATGCTACGGCTACTTGCTACCAGCTATTGCCCACTAACAATATTAAATTGAATAAAAAAAGGGAAGAGTTGTAAGTGCAGCTTTCCTAGTGATTACAAGGTGATTCTGGTACAAAAGTCCAAAGTGAGGTGGGGTGACTTGTGCTCACATTACTAAGTAGCCAGTGACTGAACAATCTCCTGATCAAAATGTGCAAAGCTCACACGCTCGCTTTTCTTCAAAACTATTTGTTTTTAAAGTTAAAACAAAACAGGTTCTAGCCACAAACCACTCAGTAGTGCACCGCAGAACATCTCAGCGAGCACTGGAAAGGGGAAAGTTTCCTATTAAACTTGCAAGTTTGGGACAATGCCTGACTTCATCAGCCCCGTGAGCACTAAAGTACATGTTCTCTCTGGAGCATACAGAGACTTACCATTGCTATATTTTCTTGTGTTACAAATTTTAATTTATTTTCCATTCGACGTAAGGCATGTGACAATTCTTCATTCTTCCTACTAAGGCGTTTATTTTTGTCCAAAATGGGCTTATACTGACTTTCAGCTTCTCTAAGACGTTTTAACTGAAAGATTAAGAGAGAATGAACACCTCTGGAGCTGTTATTTTTCATCAAATATATTAATCATTTTCTTTAACTGTCATACTGTCTGTATTTTCTCCTAATGCAAAGCAGAATTGATCAAAACCTCTTGGTATTTTCCATGGGAAACAGATTGTTCCTCCTTCATGAGGTATTCAACCTGTGCAACAAGTGTACCATGTGGGGAATTTATTTATTTTTAAAAAATAAATAAAAATCATTCCAGCTAATGCCATCTTAAAAATTCATTGTTACCTAAGTGAAGATGAGTGTGATGTGGCATACCACCAAATACAGAGTGTAAGGAGGAGGCAGCTACTCCTGCAATGATTTCCACATAGCACAGGAGAAAATATCTTGATATTTTGGGGGCAAGGCACAGCCATGGAAGCACATCCACAAAGAGTCACCGCCATGCTTTGTCGCTGCACTCACCAGCTCATTTCTCTCCTCCGACAGCAGTGCGTTCCGGTCCTCCAGCTTTCTGATGATGGCACTCAGCTCAGCGATTTTAAGTTGGAAACGCCGGGCATCCTTTTCATCCAACTGCTGTTCCTAAAACAAAGATCAACTGCAAATAACTGTTCATAAGTGTACATGCAATATCAATATTTTTCAAAGCTCAAACTTTTTCTTATCCCAAATCCAAACATTTCAAAACATTATACGGCAGAGTGTATAACCTATGTAACCTAACTGACCACTGAAACGTGCAGGATGAGACCAACAGAAAGTTAGGAGTGAAAATGTAACAAAGTATGCAAATGCAGAAGTATGTATATGCAAATACAAAGTCACAAATGGTAAACTTGGAACTAGAAAAGAAAATATCAAAAATTAAGGCAACGTTTCCAATGTATGCCACTGTTGAACTGAGTGCTTCAGACACATCACCCACTCTGAGGACTTTGTTATAATAAAATGATATTAAAAATACTGAAGTACAAATGGGGAAAATCCATGCAATTATACCATTGCATAAGCTCTTCTTCCATAAAGCTGTGGCCCTTATTGGGTTCTAAAGGGTCACTTGTAAAGCCAAAGGGGTAGCACTTTATCTGAGTGAAAATGCTTAAATCAAATTATAAATGAATAGAAATATAGGTAGATGTGTTCTTGTTCAGAATCAGAGAGAAGTTACATCTATTTACAAGTGTGACAGACTTTTTCCCCTTCTCTAGGACTTGTTCTGATGTTTGGCAGGAGTACAAATCGAAACAAGCAAATTAGTGTCCATAGTGCTGGTGGCACTTTTGGGAGGTCTAGGGTTCCTCATTCAACAGGTGCAGGAGAGGCTTGGGACAAAGAATAAAATAGATTGGTTTGCTCATGTATAAGTATTTACACTTCTACTGAGAAAATTAAGGCTGTTGCAAAAGAAATCTTGATGAGAATCAGCAATGAAGAAAATCTGCATACGCCAGATATATGAGGTCAATTAACCAAGGGGTTTTTAATATTAGCAAATTAAGGCAAAAGCAGAAAGGTGCCATAGTTATATTAAAAAAAGCCATTGTGAAAGAGTGGCTAAAATTTAATGTTCTGGATATTACATTGTAGAAAAGAAAAAGGAGAGAATAGGTTAGCAGGTATTTAATTCACTTTCTGGTCCACTGAAAGCGAGAGCACTTAGCAGCACAAAAATCTGACATAGCAGCGGTGTTCTGGGAGGACTGCGGGATTTCCCGCGCTTTCATGCACCGATTACCTTCCCCCATTTCCCTTTGTTAACTGGCCTTGTACATCTGCTCACAAAATCCATTGTTAGCAGTTCCGAAAGCTAGCATACATACATTACTTGGTTAGAAATGCATTTGCATCATTTGTTGGCAAAATTGTGTCAAACTGTCAAACTAAGGCAGGTGGCAGAAGTATGATACAGTGAGGAAAAGGAAGAGAAAAAGAACAGAAAAATTTCACCCTGCTAACAAAACCAAACCAAACAAACCAGAAAACAAAACGACAAAAATGCAAAAGCTCTCCCATAACAGGGTTTGATTTTAAATCTTAAAGGTTTGTCTACAAATGAGAGCAAGAGATCAGTGCCTCGGGGTTTCCCCTTGCACGGCTATGGGAAAGCTGTTGCTCGAGGGTGCACTCATCAAGATTCTGTCACTTTGTGCCATTTTGTCACTCTGTCTGCTCGTTCGTTTAGGTGAAACCACGTGAAAGTGCTTACGGGGCTTCCCGAATGATCTGAAGCGTCTCCTGCACCACTTGCATAAGGAAGTTCCCGCTTGGGGCTGCTCAGATGCCGATCAGACTCTTTGATCTGGGAAAGTTGTTCATCTAAAGCCTCCTTTTGGAGCTGCAGTCTCTGAGCATGCCCGGCTTGAACCCCTAACTCTCTCTCCAGCACGTAGACTGCTCTGTCTTTAAACTTAATCTCCTCCATCTACAAGGAGAACAGAACACAATCACACAGGCAGGCAGCGGCTTGACAACAACAGACCATCTTATGACCCCAAACGCGGCCAGAGAACAGTTGCACAGAGCCGACACCCCTCAACATAGAAAATACAACAACGCTCTCTCGGAAATAGAACAGCAATGAATATTTGACAGTGAACATACGAACTGAATCACTTAACCAACTCAGGAATATAACTCATCTTCTGGGGGCCACCCAGAATGAAATCTCTCTTTTCAGCAGGAATTTTTTCATTAAAATGATTGGGAAATAACCCATACTCTTAGCACCATTTCAGAATACCTTAAAAAAAATTAAAACCTAATATTCATATCACAATTTGGATTAGTTCACCTAAACATTTTAATGATTTTGCAGCATTTTGCTTGGACATCACCTTTTGAAAATTTGGATTCATGATTTTAAAAGAAAAATATTAAAACCTGAATATCCTTTTAATTTTCAAAATATAGAAGGAATATCAATTTCTTTAGTTCTTTTTCCAAAAGTCTCCCATGTGAGCAATTTGTTTAATTATCCCATTTCCATGAAAGTTTTGCTTATGCATAATGAACATTATGCAAAATCATTAAGTGCTTAAATGACAAATGTCCGGCTAGCTCTAATTCTCTTCTTTCCTATTTGCCTGCACTGTTCTCACTGAGTTCAGAGAGCTGTGCTCATCACCATTGGATTGGGCACGTTGAATTTGCAGGCGCTCTAGGAATATTTTCTGGATATTTTTTCCAAATGCTAATGTGGAATTAAAGCCTCCCTCTATATGGAGCTGAGCCACATTCACCGGCGTGGAGTGCTGTGCCCAAAGGCATGCAGGGGCCAGAGAGGTGGCTCACACTGCAGGCTGGGTGAACGTGCCATGGCTTACGCCAGGATCAGACCTTTGGAGTCTGTTTAGAGAGTTCAGACAAGGACGGCCTGTGCCCTGCCTAATAACAAAAAATTACTGAGCACAGCCTGAAATCTTCCTCTGTGCCTGCGATGATGTACAACACTGCAGCAGAATCTCAGGCTCTTCCCAGCTGGATTGCATACATATACATTATACATGAATATAAAGTATTAATTGCACTCACACGCCACAGGGCTGCCAAATGTGCTTACAAATAACGATTCTATGGAAAGAAAGAAATCAGATACATTCCCTAAAATGTCTGTTGATCTGGTTTGAGACACCAAACATGCTTAAGATTTTTGGCATAAGTTTCTGAGGCTTTACACATTTAATTTAAATGATCAGTTTTTAAAACGTGGCCTGCTTGAAATCAGAACATTTTGCCTTGTGAGAACTGCGTTTGATACTTTTATCTGACAGCTTTGTCTGTAAACCTGGAAAAAAATGACATTGTGAATTAAAAGATCACTAAAAGCACTTTCTTTCCAATAACTGCAAAAACAGCCCACCCAGGGAAAAAGCAGTTTACACACACCCAGCAACGTATCGGGAAATTACTTCCATTAGGTGTGTTTGGGTGGAGGGGTTGATTACAGCTTCACAGCTGTGAAGGAGGAGAGGACACAGCAGGTTGGGGCATGATGTCCCTCTGTTGCACAGCGTGGAGGCTGCGTCGGGACCCAGGCCAGGGTGGGCTCACCACCACCCCATCACCCCATCACCATCCCCATGCATGGGCGAAGCTCCGCCGCTCCAGCTCCAGCCATAAGTGAGAGTCAAGGTGCTGCCCGAGGGGCCGCACTGCCCGGGGCGGTCCTGCTCTTCGGTAGCCACGGGAAGAAAGAACTGAGCTACAAGGCCAGAGAGATCCCACATCGTCCCTGGGGGAAGAGCCAGCCTTTGACAAAAGACAACGTAGGACAACTCATAAATACTTGCACGGAAACTGTGTTTCAAGGTTATGCAAAATTTAGATTCTTTTGGTAAGATAGAGCAAATTAAATGTACTTTGGGTGCCATTTTATTAAAGGTGCTTTCAATAACTTCCACTAAGGCAATGGTCTACTAACTTTGAATGAAACAAAGAGGTGCCCCCTGAGGTCCTTCTGCTAAACACCTAACTAGGTAGAAATCTAAATGGATGTATAGATGAAAAGGTAACACATCATCAACTGATGATTTGTTTAAAATAAGCAGAATATTGGGTAGTTGATCCCAATTTATATGAAAACAAAGACATGTTACAATATAGACAACACCTCAAATTCGGAGGAACAAAGAAACTGGAGAAAACACAAAATGTTTCACAGTATTTCACTAACAGTTTGATTTCCAGAAAAAAACCTAAAGATAATCTTCATAAGCAACAAAGGAAACATCAGTATTCACATTTCCCCTCATATGATTAAATTCACATTCATGAAATATACATAACAGTTTGATGCTTGCAGCCCATTATTAAAGAGCAATGTTGTAAAAATAGTACCAATTGAAGGAAGCATTTCACTAAAAAATATTATTTAGCACATTTCTTCCTAGCATCAGTAACATTAAGAAAACGTAAAGACAAGAAACAACTTGCAACTCACTGGAAGAGGCACGGGTCCCCAGGTGCGCACCCCACCAGGCTGTCGCGCAGGCCGGCCTCATTCTGCGGTGGGTGCGGGACCGGTGGGACTCCTCCTCCCCACCCGTGTGTCTGATGGCTTCAGACACCAGCAGCGCTTGGCAAAGGGCGTCAGCGCCTAGAAGCGCAGCATCCAACCACCTGAGAGGATGCCCTGTGCCGTGCCGTGGATACTCCCACTTTAGTTCTAGCAGGCTGCCTCGACTTGGGATGAATATTTATGTGGGAGTGCTAATTAATAACCAGCCCGTGAGCACAGCTGATGCCAATTATGCAAACATAATCCCATGCAAAGTTAAATTTGTTATTCCCTCCTTCTGCTACCCATTGCGATGCCTATCATGGTCTGACATGCAGCTGGTTTTAAGCTGTGCGATTCTTTTAAAATGTGTTATTTCCGTCACAATTGTAAAATCAACATGTAGGTTCCCAGGTTAGGTAATTTCTCCTTGCGATGTTCCTGAGGCCTTTGCAGCTCTGAAAATTCACAGACACCATCAGGAGCACGGCTGCAC
Organism: Haliaeetus albicilla; assembly: GCF_947461875.1. Taxonomy (NCBI): domain Eukaryota; kingdom Metazoa; phylum Chordata; class Aves; order Accipitriformes; family Accipitridae; genus Haliaeetus; species Haliaeetus albicilla. The sequence goes on along the minus strand of NC_091493.1, from coordinate 41,101,463 downwards.
GCCCCAGAAATCTGCCTTTGAAGCTACCAGCACATGGTGGATAAAAGCCAGTCATTCGTAAGCAACGGTTTTAAATGCCCCTGTCCAGCTGGAGCTGTTACATGACAAACGCATCTCCCCATGGACATGGTGTCAGAGTCAGCAATTAGGACATGTGAGGAGACCTGCCCTGGGCCTTGGCCCTCAGGAGCAGAGGGGACGGAACTGCCAGGCCCCCATCACCCAGGCTGACAACAGAAGGCCCACATGAAAGGAGATGGGGTCACCCTCCGGCATGATTGCCCCCCGAGAGACGGGGTTCACGTACACAGGCTGGCAGAAGAGGATGTCTGCCCCGTATGCAGTGCTGCTCATGTTCACCTTCCCTCTCCATTTGCCTATTGTTTTCCTTAAGGGTCTCAAAGAAATAAATGCAATTGCCCCTTTGTCCTGGTGATAGATATCACTCACCAGCAACAGGCAGTTAGATTAAGTTAACCACTTTTTCCCAAATACTCTACATGAGTAATTCAAGCCAGTGTTCTGATATTGCACATTTATATCAACTATTATGACTTATGTTTTACAGATAGCTTGGGGGGTGGTGGTAGCATACCTGCAGAGTGATACGGCTGACTTGTTAATGTTCCTAACTCAAGGTGTTTAAACTCCACTAACATGCTTACACGTCTAAGTCAGGCTGTCATACAACACTGCAGCACCAAATCTGCATCAATCCCCGCCACTGCAAAATGATGGGAACACAGCTGATACAATACAGGAGCAAGCTAAGATTTTGTTTTTTTGACCAAGGAAAGTTCTCCCTATTTCAGTACAGATGAAAACCAAAATGCAAAGTGTAATCACTTCTCACACTATTGTAACATCTTGCTACAATATACGTTACAATCTATATTGCAATAATAAGCTGCACATTGCAAAGTACATGAAGTATTTTTAGAAGAGCAAAACACTCCTTTCAGCCACTGGTGTCATTCCCACACCCATGCTGTGGCTCCCAGGAACACCCCAACCCATTTTACTGATCCTCTTGGCAGAGTGAGGCCAGAAACTGATGCATCTCCCTTATCATTGAGGGAGGAGATGAAAGCCGAGAGCATTTCATGCTGACGTTGCTGCTAGAGGCATTGCAATGAGCAGCAGGTCAAGAGGATGATTTCTCATTCCAGTTAAGTGGTGATACAAGAGCAAGCCCCCACCAGAAGAGGTGGTCCCATACCATGCCTCTCCCTCCCAAATCCTATGCCAGTGCTAGGTCATATGACAGGAGAAGTTGGGTCATCATATTGATCCATGGGAAAACTGTTCTTTTTCACTTTCATGGAAATTTTCTGCCAAGGCAGCTCACTGGACTGGCTCACTGTGTGCGTCCATGGCCCAGTGCAGGAGAGGTGGGGTGGGCATGACATTGTGGGGAGCATGGCTGGGTGCTTTGGTAGCCTTGTGTGCTCAGCTTGGCTCCACTGTGAGGTGAAAATACACTCTCTTTACTCTGACTTTCCTGAATCCCGCAGGTTGCATGGGGTTTTTTTTAGAGTCATCATTAGATGACATTAGAAAAAAAACCTGTGGCTATCTCATTGCTTCTTCTGAAGCAGTTAAGCAACCCTTACACACTGGCAGCCACCACCTGCACCTGGAAGCCGTCGGGCATAGCCCTAGCACCACTGTCCCGCAGGACAGCAGTAGCTGCGGTTCATCATGCAGAGGTACCTCCCAGGATCACCCAGGAAACTTCTCCTCTCACATCTTCTTCCAGAATTAATCCTCATCAAAACGTGATCACTGTCAGTAGTGCATGACCATTGTTCCAGTAACCTTGCCAAACTGTCAGACATGAGGAGACAATGTCATCTGTTTTCAGTTAAACAAGGACACATGTAATATGTATTACCAAAAACTTCATTCTGCAATGTGATTCTGCTACAACTTTGGCCAAAAAAGGATTCAGTTTCAAACTGATTAAATCCCAGTTATACTTAACCAAACAGAAAATGTTTATAAGACACCCAGTAAATGTAATATGCCCATTTCCAGACAGTTAACATGCTACCCAGGACCTGGTGACATGGCAAGCCGCTCTTCTAGCAGAGCAGCCCATGGTACAGGACTGATGATCACGCTGGGTCCCAATGCTTCCCGGGAACAGGCTCTCGGACCTGAGCACTGCAGCTGCCTCACCGGCAGCTTCACTGGCTGGAACGACTGCCACTGATGGGCAGGGTTGGGACCCTTATTAGTACCCTGCAAATCACTATAATTCCACTGAAATCACTGGAACAATATTGAGAGAGATGCGGTCTTAAGCTGTTAAGCATAGAAAGGTTAAGTGGTGCAGGTCAAATCATAATTTGCTGCCCCACTCAGGCTATAAATAACCAAAAAATTTCTTTCCTAGGTGACTAAAGGCTTTTGTTTCTGAAAACTGGTTCCTTTTGGAGTGTGAGGTGTGAATTGCAGTACACAGAATTGGTAGTGTTATATGTAAAGCTACTCATGTCAAATTGCTAGATAGTTCTGGATTTATATTAAGATATATTGAAAAAATTACTAATCAGATTAGATTTTTCAATTAATAATAACTTGCAGAGTTCGTAGCAAAAATTCTAACAGAATTAAATAATCATAATAGTATATTTGAAGAGTAAAGTACATTGGATGGGAGAAATAATTGTACATAAAGATTCAAAGATTTTTCCCACACTTGTCCTATTTTGCATTCCCCTCTTTTGCTCTACCTTCAAACATATATCATACTTCCCTCATGCTCCGGATAGTGTAACTATTCAGTGCCACTGGTAAATGCCATAAAATGAAGTGTGTTGTGTCTCAGACCTACACTGCTGAGAGCAGAAACCTCACACCCAGTGCCAACAGTTTCAAAGTGCTTCCAGATGTACAGGATGCCCAAGCCCAAGCACCGTATTAGGTGTGCTGTAGCACAACAACGACGTGGTTACAGCACAGAAGAGAGCAAACTTCTTGTTTAGGACCATAGAGAGAAACATTTTTAAGAACTAGACTGACAGACACAAAAGGAACAACTCAAAACTATGAGGTTTATTGACCCTCCAAAATGTAAAAGTAATGTTGTATAGCTTCTAATATACAACAAAATGCTTCAGTAGTCCAGGTTTAGTTGGAATAAATACTGTTGTAAATGAGGTTCAAACCACAAATGATGAAAAATACCCACATTTGCAAGAAGGAATTATTCACCTTGAATAATTTGTCTACCTTTCAGTACAGGATGACTGCTGAGATACCTTTGTGATACCAAATATGGTAATTTTTCACCACAGATGGGAATAAAAAGGAGAAGATAAAGACTAAATCAATCACCAATAAAATTAATATTTAAAAAGTCAGCTTCCTACACTTTTCATCTGATACCATCCTTTAAATCAGACATTTTCACTGATCTACCACTGCCTAACAGAGAAATCTCAGGAAAGCGCCTGTAAACATAGAGGTTCAGTGCGATACTGAAAAGATTGATCTCCTCTTTGTCTGTGGTGTTGCATTACTATAAAGAAGCTATGAAGGTCTCAACATACAATGGTCTTACAAGAGGTATTAGAGCAGGCTATTAAACCTTTCGGTAGTCATCATCGACTAAAGTTTACCTTAAATTAAAAATAAACACCTTCCAGTCTCTAACAAATCTCATTTCTTTAGTTTTTCTGAATTTTTTTTTAGTCCCCTTACGAGACAGGGGGAAGGGAGGCTGCAGTGGCCATTGCTGTTCAGCACTTCTCCTTTCTGATCAATCTACATTTAAGTAAAATTTAAATGCTCTTTACCGCACTGAAGTTTAGTCCCCATTAAGCAAAATTCAAGGCCAGTTAATCTCAGGGAATTCTCCTGGCTGAAGGGCTGTTTTCCCTGGACATGCACACACTAACACATGGTGTGCTGTTATTAGTTGGAGACCATACGAATGTAAATACATTTGTGTAGTATTTTAAGATGTTTTAAAATGCACAAATTAAACTTTAAAAAAGTTTACTAAAATTAGAAATTCTTTAGAAAGGAAGTCATTGCCATACTTACTTGTTACCATCTGCAAGGGACTTTTATCTTTCACATTCACATTTCTTAAGCTTCTGAGCCAGGGATAGCTTAACTAGGTTAGTTGTACTTCTCTAGAGAGCGTCACACTCAGACTTTACAGACACAAACAGCACAAGCCATATGTGCAAACAGAAGCCATGAGGCCAGAATAATTTGAACATACACTTTTGCAAAACACGTTATTTCATTTCCTATGCTGTTCACAGAACTGAAAGACGCTCAGCCGTGCTGTATAGGATTAGTCTGAAGCCATTGGCATCAATGAGTAATAGTTACCCTGGCCCCAGAAAAATAACTAGAATAAATAGTTGGAATTTTTATTTGGTAAATACTACGCAGGAACTGTTTCTAAAGAGAGATTACACCTTACTAGCTGTTACAATCTGCAAGCCTCTGAGTGCCTGCAGTGCAAAACTACCAAATATTACCCCTCTATTCTAACAGCCTGTTTGCTCTCTATTTTGGGTCTGCTGAAAACATGTCCTGGCACGAGAGTGCAAGCTGGGGAGGACCCAGCTTACAGTTGCGTTTGGAAGTCTCATTTTGACCACAATTATATTTTGAAGTTAGTTTTGCTGCTGGAGATCAGTAGAGTGCACAGGTAGGCACAGCTGGTTTGAGAGGCTACAGTGCAGCTGAGCCTTCACCAAGATCTCTTCTGGAAGAGGGCAAAAATGCAGGGATTCCCCTTAGAAACCTGGTGAGGACAAAGTTCATTCACTGGCACTGGGTTTAGCTTGTTAGGACAATTTAACTTCAAAGTTGTAGTAACTCAACAAAATGGAAAGGTTTATATTAGAGCTGGTTATTTTGAAAGCCTGAGCTGTTCACATCAGCAGATGCCCTGCATCTCCCTTGGCAAAATCTGACAAAAGAGGATGATGCTGAAGACCAAAATAAACTCCAATTTGCTTGAAGTAAATTTGGTGGCTGTACAGTTCCTTTTTGCATAATGCTCTGTCTTCCTACCACATCTGTTACTTTAAAGGCCATCTAATATTTTTCCAAATGTATAAAGTGAGACATCAACAAATGTGTTCCTGTCTGTCCAATAAAGAAAAAAAAAGTACTTTAAATTTGAAAGGAGAATAATGGATTAGTACTAACTCACCTTTTTAAAACAATTTTTGTCTGACTATGTATGGAAGTATTTTCCATAAGCTAAGCCCGCATAGATATACTTGACTTGCAAATGAAAAACTGTACCTATCAGAGATAAATAACCTCAAAAAATTACTTAATGTTAAAGGGCTTCACATCATTGAAAAGCTAAACATGAATGAGTACAACTTGTCTTTCTCCGTTCTGACTAAACAAAAAAAGTAGTATTTTTCTAGGCATGAAATCATAATTTTCTCAAAGGTTACTTTCCCCCTTGATTAAAATGACTAAATAATGCATCGTACATGAATCACGGAGCTTTTAAAATCCTGATGTGAATCCATTAACAATTCAGGGCTGGATGTCTGCCACAGCCGTTACATGAAGGTGCAATCCCATTGCTCTGCTGGATGGATGGACCCGCTCACGTCAGGATATTCTGTGTTTCTCTCTATCTCGTTGCAACCCCAGTGAGGCTCAATGACTGTACGTTATTGATGACCTCTATCTTAAAAAGGGAAAAAAGCACTGGTTTTCAGTAATAGTTTAAGTGTTTTGAGAACTGCCTCCTTTTCATAGAGAGGAGAGCTTTTATCATACAACATGGCACCAGCCTTTCCCCCCTGAAATGGCAGGGCCCTCCCCTACAAGGTGCCAGGAGCCAACAGCTCCCACTGAAATCAATTACAGTCGAGTCAATGGAGCTGAGAGTACTTAAAGTCATTCAGGAAGCACTCAGGGCTTGGTAAAATGATGGCATCATGTAATTTAATTAGTACAGTTAGATAATCTGATTCTTTCAAGCAGGAGTTAAAAAAAAAGTTTGATTTTCAAAGGCAATTTAGAAAACAGAACATCAAACCACTCTATTCCTTATAATTAAGAACATATTTATTTTATAGTTTCTACATTAGAGGCCATTAATGTGGACTTTTATGTAATGCAGCAAGTTTATTTAGGATGTACATTAGCCATCCTTTCATTCTGATGTATTAAATCAATGCATCTAGTAATGTATGTTTAGAGAAGAAAGTACTTCCACTGCAGGATATTTGAAAAGTATCAATAGATCAGTTGGTTATAAATTATTTTAATATCCTCTTCATAAAAATAAAATAATCTATGAGGGAAAAAAACCACACCCTGAAGTCTGAGAGAATGGGTGGTTAAATAAAGGGTACATAGCACTCCACTGAATAATGGAGCAGTGCACAGTGTCTCAGTTGCTGTCAGTCACTTTGGTTCGTTAGGACACAGACGATGCTGTACCAGCTCTGTGGTGGGTAGGTTCTGCAGAGTATTCACTGAAGCATGGCTATGCTGCCATACTTTGACTTGGGGCCAGTCTACAAGCTGATTGTGCATTTTTTAATTTTTTTGAGTATTTGGATAATAGTCAAGGGATAACGACTTAGAAGAGACATGGATGAGTTTATACTGAGACACTGAATGCTACAAGAAAGCATGGCAATCACAAAAAGATGGTAACTTCAAATAAATACTGAGCCAAGACCCAAAATACGCATCACAAGAGTATGGGTGTTACATTTGTTCCCATGTCCTTGGGAAAGGCAGCAGCAGCTAAGGGATACAGTCCTGCAAATCAGCTGTGCACTCACAAGACTGTGTGAATTGTAAGGCAAGTGTCTGAGATGGCAGTGGAGAAGAAATCATCTAAAACCCAGAAAGTGTTGGTGGCCTGCCAGGCTCTCATGCAAAGACTTCCCTCTTGGAGGCAGCTCCCTCTGGCAGGGAGTTCTCCCCTTTTCCAAGCAACATGATCCATTTTAACCTCTCTAACAAGTTTCCAGACACACTGGAGGAATACTCCAAAGCTGTAAGCATGTAGCTATTGCCTTTGAGACTCAAACTGTTGCACCTGAGACTCAAATGGTTCGATTAGGTAACTGAAGCCTGATCAGCACACACAAAGACCCAGTGAGGATCAGATGAGCAATGATGGGTGAGGAACCCCAGTGACCTGCTGAGGTGGGGAGTGTGCTGGGTCGCTGCTCACGGGGCCACCCAAGGAGGAGCACCAGCACCTGTCCTGGGAGAAAGCCACTGAGGTGGATCACGGAGAGAAGCTCCTTCCTGAACACCTTGCAGAGTGTCATTGCCTACAAGGTATAGGACTCACTATGGGATGCAGAAGAAAGAGCATTTGGGGCTTGTGTAAAGCTCATTATGGGATGTTTACAGGAACTAGCAAAGGCAGGGAAAAGGAGGGACCAAGGTGGATCAGCAAGGAACAAATGGTGGGGAAATAGAGGCATGTGCCAAGAAACATAACTGGTTTGTAGCTTTCCCCTAACCAGCTAGTAACCCAAGGCCTCTTCCTGATATCTGAAATGTGAACAATATCAGTAGGTACTAACGTGGATAAAAAAGTTCCTTACAACACATCCTAATAGTTTTTAAAAACATTTTGACATCTCTACTGGTAAATGTAAAACAGATTTGAAGCAAGTTCCAGAAGTTTGATTCATCTGAGTCCAGCACTGAACTTTCATTTACTTACTATCAATAACGTGTTAGTAAAAACATAGATGCAGATAGCAACACATACCAGTCTACGAATTTCTCTCTCACACTCCCTCTTAATTCTGCTGATTTCCTCTTGATGCAGGTGATACACACTCCTTATCTCCGCTGCTTTAATTTTGTCAGCCTGGATGACCATAGTTAAAGCCTCTTCCACTTGTTTCTTAGCCCCCTTCAGCTCTGAAATTTCTTGCTGCATTTTTATTTTCTCAACTTCAAACCCCTTCTTGGCCTCCTCTTTCGCCTCTGTGAGCAGCACCGTTTTCACCTTGTCAGGAGCCCCATCGCGTACAGCATTGAGAAGGGTCTGTAGTCTCTGGATTTCATTATCTTTAATTTTTATTACTCTAAGTAGTTCAGCTTCGTGCTGTCTCAAAAGTGCTTCTCGAACAGCTTGGAGCTCCTTCATTTTCTCTTCATGAAGTTTGACTTTGAGCTCTGTTACCACCACTGTACTTTTATGCTGTTCGTGCTCTTTGATCTGCTTAACTTCCTGATTTTTCTCTCTTTCCAACTTGCTGACCTACAAGGAAAGCCAAAAAAAGTATTTTTGATCAACAGACTGATTAATACAAATTATGATATTATTTAAAAATGGTACAGATCACTTTACAATATTAGACCTTAACGTTGTATGTCTGTACCTTAGAGTGAAAGCCCAGTCAAGTAGTACTACCTCACGCAGAACTACATATTTGGCATTTTGTCATTCTTTGTGATCAAATACTTTATTACATATTAAACACCGCTTTCTTAAAGAGGTTCTGGGTAAAACTAGGGTCACTGAGCTCTGCCGCACAGTCTTCACGCTGTAGCCTTACAAAAGAGAAATTTCCTCTCTTGAAAAATTTTGTGTGAAGAAAATACACATTACAAACCCCTGTAAAACATTTTCATAGGGAAAAGATTTTTTTACAATTTATGGCAAATACTTTCAATGTACTGTCACAGCTGTCATTGGACTTGAGGTTTGGCAGGTACCTGTGGGGATCTTTAGTGACACAGCTAATCTAGCAACACAGTCAGGAGTACTCGGGGTTGTAAAAGCGATTCTAAATCTACCACAAATACTCTGGGAAAAACTCTGCCTTAGCCCTGACAGACCCATCCTCTCCAGAAGCACTAACGAGCGTTCACCTTGTTGTTGATATAGCTACTGTAGTTCCACATAATCAAAATCGACAGTGGCAATGTCTAAAACCCTTAAGATACAACCTGTCCTCTGGGTGGCTATGCCTGTGCACCACTGCACTGAGTTAGGCACTGATGTCCAGTTTCCCATCTATGATTGTCCATTGCACTAGGGACTAGGCAGCCCTGCTTGGGAGGTTACATGTGCACACACACACCAGAAGAGCCGGCAGAGTTGGCAGGCAGTCATCAGTGATTTTTTGGGCTACAAATGAGAATCACGTGTCTTAGGGGAAAATACGACCCACCTCAGCTCTTTATTGAAGTGGTTCCTGCATAACGGCGGGTATTGCACTAGAAGATATTCTCACCATGTATTTGCAGTAGCATTTGCAGTGTTTGCATAGCTGACCCTCTCCTTTGGGCAGGTTTATTCAGAGGCAGGGAGTGCGTATCAGTTTGTTGTCTTTTCTGCCCTACAGTGTTTATCAGACCAGCCTGTACACACATTTAAATGCTAAAATTAAGAAGTGGGTATTTGCTACATTGTATTTAATTACTGAAGTGTTTATTGGGAAAAATGTTCCAGTCAATTCAGTTCACTAAAGATACATTTTTCTTCCTCAGTTGACACAATAAGGTTTCCTTGCTAAGAATATGCCTAAGCCTGCCTCACAAATGATTGCACTGCAGAACCAAACTGTGCAAGTGTAAAGAAAAAACTGTGATATTACAGAAGACTTTGAGAATTCTTCTAAGGAAAAAGTAATTTGTGAAAACAAGAAAAAGAACCCTGACAAATTTGTAGAAAAGACCTTTCTTTCACTGGAATCCAGCATAAGCAGAAATATCTGCATATTTAGAAAAAGGGAAACAAATGTATCACCATCATTTTGCAAATTACTGGTATTGAGGATAAAAGTCTAGGCACCAATGCTGATTTTAGCATCATATTCTATTTTTATAATTAAATAATAATCCCTTGCAATCTTATGGACTCTTTAATTTGCTCAGTTCAGTGCCCTAAAAAGCACGAGTTAACACAATATAAATAAGTATCATAAATTTATGCAAGAAGCACAAAATTTCTTGGTAAACTAACCATCCATATCCAAATGCTACAGGAAGTGTAGGCTCAGAAACTAGGCTAGCGTGTGTGTAATAGGTTCTGCAAACAGACTAATGTTTAAGATAATACACATTTAGGAATTAAGCAGTATCTTGTGGAGTAAGTCTGGGTCTTGACTTTATTCTTCATCTAGATATCTGCAGAAGCTCTCACACCACGTCCCTCAAAGAATACATGAGAAATCAGATGCTAAGCCATTATTTTTGCAAGCTCAGGCACACAGATCCAAACTGCACTGTGCACACATGCATATGCAAGACATAAAAAGCTCTGTGCAAGCTACTGTGAAGCCCCAAACAATTGCGTTTTATCAGATGCTTTTTAAGCAATTAATTATTCAGTACAAATAACTAACTGTATCTGACCACAGAAGGGTCAAATGACATTTCAATTTAAAACCATACCATAAACTCAAAAGAAGCCATGATGAGAAGTGGCTGGGGAGGACAGGGAGAAGGAAAACAGGGTCCTCAGTCTTAAAACTGCAAATGCTGGTTCACAACAAAAGGATTAATAGATGTTCTATTTATACATATATATAGATACACACACACCCCACCATCCCCTTAGAAGCTTCCTTAAAAATTGTATTCATAGTATACAATGCCTAATAATGATGCAAATTAACGAAAAAATGCAGAATATCAGTCTGCCCCTTCATGGTAATGCATGTCTCTTAACATTCTGGAACCAAAGAAAGCCCCAAAGTTTATCAGTAGAAACTAGTTTGGGGGATTAGGGAAAAGCAACTAAATTTTTTATGCCCTCACTCAGAAGTGGTCTGAAGGCTATGGCTGAAAGCTCTTAAAGCTGAGGCTCAAGCTGCATCAGCTGCCACTCCTTCAAAGGCTCAGGGTGAAACTGTGGCTCCTTAGACTTTGGCAATCAGAGCAGGAGGCAGAGCTGAGGCCTATTACCATACATCTGGAGATTGTAAGCAGCCAGTCTGAAGGATTTTGAGCATAAAATCCAAATGAAATTAGTGTAAATGTGAAAGAGAAGAATCAGCAAAGAGAATTTCTGAATAACACAAAATTGCATTCAAAACCCTCAATGTAGCCATCCTCATAAATAGGTAAATATTTACTAGAAAAAGTTGTAGCGGAAGAAAGAGAGGATGTGGACAGCTTTCAGCCCACCGCTATGATTATGCCATCTGTTTTGAGCAGGTGTTTGTTTTTCCAGATCTTTTGCTGGCATTTAGCTATGTGATTTTTCAACTTCATTTCTTCGTGGATGGCAGGAGCAAGCGTGCTGCCCACGGCTGAGTCCTGCCTGCCCAGGGACTGGCCATCCTCACTGCTCAGCTTTCCCACCAAGAGCCACACCACCAAAGCACCCTCGCTTCCAGAGTTCTTTTGTATCATACGCACGTTATATATACAAGGAGAACAGTTTAAAAATCTGCAATAAAGGGGTTGCCTCTTGTTTCCCACAGAAGGCTAGCTCCAGGTGCACGCACTCTGATTTATTGTCGAAGTCGTGTACAAGTCAGCTACAAGTGGGGCAAAGAGTGGTTAGCGGTCAGAAACAACAGACTATCTTTATTTAAATCAATAGGGGAAAGAAAGGAAAAGATGCACACCTTACTCTTTTCTTGCTGGAGCTCTATTTGGATGTCGGTGAGCTTGGCCCTGAGCTCTTCATTGGCAGCCTGCAAGGCAGCCAAGGCGTCCGGCTTCTCCCCCCTAGCTCGGCTGCTGGTGCCCTTCTTGGACATGATGAGGCCGCGCGGCAGAGAGGGGAGTCCAGCCCGGAGGCCCTCGTCCCAGTGCTCGCTCGAGGCTTCTCGTCCTTGCCTCCGTCCCACTACATTTTCTTACTTGCCTGGAAGGAGGGAAATCACACAACCACTGTCAGAGTGCTGGAGGTGGGTAGGTGATGAGATACCCACCACGCGCACGGTGAGACACAAGACATTTCTAGGAAGCACAAGGTACATGTCAGCCAGCTAAAGTGGCTCTTCCCTGGATTAAGTAAGGGCTGGACAGAGCTCAGGTGCAATAATATTTTGTATTACACCTGTATACAGCAAAAGATTTAAATCACAAACTATAAATGTTTTCTGTCACTTCATTTGCACTGGAATTCACACAGTGCAGAGGATGTGGGTGTTCGGGAGGGATGTCCCAGCACTGTCCCCTGGCACTGTCATGGCTTGGAGACACCAACAGCTGGGAAAACTATTTTCAGTACAGGCAGAATACTTTTATGTTCTTTAAAAAAAGTCTGGTTTCCTACAAATACTTTTCAGATATTCACAATGCAAATAATAAAATTAAAAAAAAAAAAAGTAGTAAGAAGCTGCAGAAGCAAGCAGAGATTACCCAACATCAAAAGCTTTCTATACAGGAGCGTATGGTGTACCATCAAAACAGCAATTAAGATCTATATAGGTTTATCTAAGTGTGGTAACAATGTAGGAGTTTTACTCACACTAAGAGGTTTTGAGTCAAATCTAAGCAAACAAAACTGAGTCAAGCAAATTTATTCTATTAAACAGTGGAGAACCGGGCAAAAGTGGACCCAACTTCACAGAATTCATATAGTCTGCACTCTATGTCTATCCATTAATCCCAACACATTCATAAACTATACAACATACACAATTTATAGTGATAACTTCAGATTTGTCAGCAAAACATGTAATGCTAAGTGCAGTGCTAAAAGCTACATACATTTGTTGATTTTTATTTCAAGATTCTCTAACAGAGACTTTGCCCAAGAATAAACAGCAGCATTCTGGAATGGGTAAGCATTATTAAAGTCTGTAGAGACTGTGCCAAATTTAGAATGTCATATTATCAATGACAGTCAAAGGTCCTTTACAATCAATACTATTAAGGAAAGAGTATAGGAGTTATTGAAAACTCATATCCTTGCAAAAAACATACTCTAGCTTAGTATAACTGTCAGGCATAGGGAGCCTAAGAGCAAGACACAAACTCACTCCAAAGAATTTGCAAATCTGAGACAAAGACAGATAAAGGTAGGGAGAAAGATGGTATTTTTTTACCTGTTAATGTCATTTTTGTGCTGCATCCATCCTATGGTTCAGAAAAATGTCAGAGTTCTATGTAAAAATAAATAATTCACCTATTCATCAAATCAAATTAAATCAAATCCCTGCAATCTGGGAGTTGTCTGCACAGAGGTGAACTTGACTGACAGTATCACAGTTTGTCCTTACTTCATTTGATTAATTTCTTAAAACTGTTGATGCAGACAGACAGTCCATTAATATTATGCACTTGATCACTCTGTGCTGAACAAGTCCACAGGAGGGCATTCAGGTTGCTGTCAATTCTTTCTCAGATTGGTATTTAACTCAGTGCTCATCAATAGCATGAACAGGTTTAATCTAATAGAAACCTGAGGACAGCAAGAAATTCTGGGCAAAACACTGTGTCCTGAAGGCTTTGTTTAGCTCTGGAGCAGTGGAACGTAGGTACTGTCTGCTCTATTCCCTAAATATGGATGTTTCCCTGATGTTTCTTTCACACTTTGTATACTTTCTGAAGGATCTTCTAACAACATTACTTGTCAAAGCACTGTGGAAGGAGAATCCCCACGATGCTGCACAAGCTCCTTGAGAATTATCCCATGCAATTTTTCAACCTGTGGATACAGACTATGGCTGTGAAAACCCAGTTCATTCCTATTTAAAAGATAAACAGCAACACACACAAAGAAACAGTTGCCTTCGCTTCTCTAGACAAAGCTGACTCGCTATCAAAGTTTATTTTAAAATTGCCTATGAAAAAAAATAATGGGAGCAAAATCATGAATGAAATGCCTAGAGCAGCAGCTAACAAGCTCACGCAAAAGATACATGCTTATGGTAATGCAAAGTGGGGAAACACCATCAGCAAAGAGAAGGATCCAAGTAATATTCAGAGAACTGGATGATTCTAAAAACTGCAGTAACAGAGGAGGTATGAAATCCAGTGGTATAAAGGCTCTGTCTTTCACCAAAGTTCTCACACAAGACTTAGGCCAACTTCTGACGAGGGCCGAGGACAACGTGGTTTTGTTGTTTCAAAGCAAACAGCAGAACAGATTGGGAATTTTACAACAACATGTAAATTTACAGAAGAATGTAAAATCTAATGAAAAAATGTCTTACTGGAAAACTTTGACTTGCCTAGATAAAACTATATCCTGAAGAGATTACATGTATTTCTCAGTTCAAAAACTTACTGGGATTCATTTTTAACTGTCACTACATTTCTAGTTTGAAGTAAATCCTTGTTTTAAAGATCTGTTTAAGTTATGCTATAAAAATACACAAAAAAAGCTCAAATTTGGGAAAATATTTCCAACCTTGTTCATACCAACCTTATTAATGTGGCTAACAATCTTTTTGGACGATGACCTTCAATGCATTGGTTTATTCATCATGACTCACAGACAAAACCACAACAGAGCAGTGCTACTCCCTGTCCAAGCACAAGTAAAGAGGCTTAACAGTTCAGGGCAGCTGTAATAATAAAATAACAATATATGATGATAGTAAAACAACAATATAATAATAATAATAGTAAAATACAAGTGTAATAATAATAATAATAGAACAGCCTGATTTGAATTCTAAGAGCAAAAACCTGCATCCATTAGGGAGAAAAGAACAGAGGGAGGCAGCTGCCTAGGGGGATATAAAAATGGGATATGAAGCTAGGAGAGGGCTGAGAGCATCTGGGACAAGTGGCTGGAGTTTGGGAGTAACCAAGCAAAGCTGCTGAGAGCTGGGGAAATCAAGTAGGACAAGCAATCACTACAAATCTACACTGGATCAGGGTAAGAGTGGGGAGGCTGAGACTTGGGGAAAAAAAAAAAAATTCCGGATATTAGTTGACCAAACCAAGGTAGTACAAACAGTCTTAATTCTGTTGTTTCTCAGTCTGATGCTTGACTTTGTAGCCTTGAAGCTACAAATGTGTTTGGTTCATCAAAAAAAAATAGAAATAAATAAAACTTTACAGATATTGCCTGAAAAAAATATAAACAGGAGCAGATGTTCTTTGAATTTCAGATTCTTGCTTCTTTGTGTAAGAAGATGCAATACATCAGTGATCTATCACGGAGGTCTTAAAAACCCATCTTTCTTTAGAAATAAAAAAATGGGGCAGTCTGTAGCCACAGGCACTGAATTCGACCTACTGCAATGAATGAAGCATTTGTGCACATTACAATTATTTTCTGAAACGACATGTTATAACGATGCATGCAGTAGGTGGAGCCAGGTTATTTCACAACCTGAGGAAAGGAGAAGCAGCATTAATACAAGCTTTTAACTGCTTACATTTGAATGCCAGACAAATAATAATTTAAATTATACAGGGATTTGTGGGAATAATTTCAATCAGAAGGATTATTTTTGACAGACAAGGGCTACAAGAATTTTTGTTTGTTTGCTTACAGAAAATAAAACTAAGGAACTGATACAAGTAAACCAAAAAGCAAAAATGTTATTAGAGGTAAGCTAGGAGAAGTGCAAGCCCAGCAGCTGATTTTCTGGGAGACAGTGCATGGTGATAGTGCAGAGTAGTCAGATACCCTGCACACACACTCCCCAGGCATCCCTGTGAATCCAAGCAGCAGATCATCAACCATTTTGCTACCATGTGCTGGTATTGTCTCAGAGAACCCCTTCAGGAGCATCACGCAGAGGAGCACACCATCCTGGCACCTTCCCTGCAGAGCTAGGGACCTATGGTTGCTAAGCACAGTTCACTTCGTGGGAATTCTGTCTGAGGTCGATCTGTAGCACTATGTGTCCTCATACTTTCAGTATTTAAGCTTTTGTTTAAAATGTTACCAAGGTTTAATTGTATGAGTCGACACATTTCATGCCAAGCATCTGCCTAAATTTGAGTTTTCTCTACTAAAAAAATAAAATTTAAAATTGGTTAGCTTATTTCAAGAAAGATGGGCTTGTATTGCCATGTTTGCTCTATGTGAGTCCACAAAACCTTTAAAGATCTGAAATATCAGCAAGCTGTTCCCTGTTACCCCATAAAAGCAACCCAAGTGTGGTAAACTGAATGCCTGCCAGAGGCTGCAGTTGCCCACCCTAAGCCAAGCTTTGCTAAGGCTTCACTAGCCAAAGTCACTGTTTGTATCTGGCACCCATCCTCTCCAGACACCAGTTCCAGGAGACTTTCTCCTCTGCAAGCTCAGCTGTGGATCACATCTACACACCCCATGGTAAGTTTGAGGTGACAAAAGAAAGGGGAGGTCACTGACATTCAGATCCCACAGGCCCCCATCAGCACAGTGTGGGAAAGAGGCTGATGTTGGAAACGTCTTCCAGGCTGGAATGCTGAAGCCTTAATGAGATTTTCCCAGAGAAAAATCAGCTCCCTTGCCAGTACTTAAAGTAACAAGCCTGCTTCAAGAAGAACTACACAGAAATTAACTGAGGACTCTTCCAATTAAATCTTTAAGGATGAAAAGGGACATAATGATAAAGCTTGAATGTAGTCAAGAGTAACATCCAAGGATTAAGAGATCCAGATAATAGGAATTTGATCAGCCTTGGTAATGGTCTATCGCACAAATGAACTAATAGCAGCGAGACCTGCAGAACAATGGAAAACTGTTCTGCACACCACGCTTCTCAGCACAAAAACCTGTGGGGTAGGCAGGGAAGGTTTCTCAGAGGAAGACCTGCAAGAAAGGAGTACGTTTCCCCTTCCTCATGATAAAAAAAGGGCTACGTTCATTGTACATTTGTTCATACAGAGTGGGAAGGAGCCTGCCGAGGCAGTGGTTGTGGTAGCCTTCCCACATGCATTTAGAAACCAGTGGGGATGGAAACGCTGGTCAAGAAGTGTCAGTGCCCATCCGTGATGCTACAGGTGGGTTTGTTCCTGGACACACCAAAGCTCAGGCACTGCTGGCAGCTGCCCCAGCTAGCAGAGATGCCCTGCATGTCTCTCCTGAAGTGGAAAAGGCACATGCTCGAGAATGACAGTAAAGGAGGTGCCCTTGCTGGCACCCCTGTGGAGGCCCAGGAGGCTCCCGCTTCCCCTCCCAGCAAGAGCGGGACCAAATGCTTCTGTGCTTACAGACCCGACCCGGTCCTCCCCAGGGCAGGAAAGGAAAGTCAGCCTAGGACTGAGGAGCTTCAGTGCTACCAAATGCTCACTTCAGTGGTTTAACTGTAATTTTACTTTATTCTATGCAAATTAACAAATGATCAGTAACAATACAAAGATCTTTAGATAATCTGTATTCATGAAACTCCATTGGTTTCAAAGACATTATGAAAACTTAAACTAATGAAGCCTACAGGCTCTTGAACTTCTAAGTATGAAAAGATTAAAATGCAGTGTGAGCAATATGTATTATTACGGAGCAGGTTGATTTATCTCTGGTAAACCAAGAAATATAATCAGACTTGCTGTTCACCTGCAAGGACATCGATTTTGATGGCAAAACCAGCAAAAAGCAACCATTACTAGTATTTACAACAGCAACTTCACGTCAGAGAATAAAAGCTTCAATAAACTCATTACATACACCATTCACTTATCACTGTTTTTGCCACACTGAAGCAAGCTGCAGGAAGGATAAACAAAAGAAAAGCAGGTAGCAGACAGGTACTCACTCACTTGCGGTCTAACACGCGACTTGTGATTTAATCCCCAGGAGCAGCCCATTTCTGGTGAGAGAATTCCTCTGCTGCTCTGCCTTTCCTCAGGAGGTCTCAGCCCTCTGCACTGAACACTTTGCCTCCTGTCCTCCTGCCCAGCTCCTACCAGGCAGCACTAGTTTCTGGTCTGAGGGTAAGACACCAGTGCAGGAAGCAGCAGGATGGGTGCAAGGGAACATGGGGGTGCAGAAGCCCTTTCTCCCCCGGCATTTCTGCATGACCCAGAGGGCTGCGGCTTCCTCATCCTTAAGTGGCACATCTCTCTCGGAGCTGGGCATCACTGAGAATGAAAATACTGCCAAGAGTGGGCACAAACCAGAAAGAAGGAAATCCCAGCTCCCTTCTCCCACCTGCAGACATGCTACCAGCTGCAGGTATACATCACACAGACATGGGCTACAGCAGACCGCATGGGAAAACAACGGCAGAATCGTTTTGAGCCAGGGCTCCCAAGCAAAATTTCTCAAACAGCCAGGTTGCTGTACAGACTGAAGGGGCAAACCTGAAAGCAATAGTTTTATTTTCAAGAACTGGTGATACACACACAGAGGCCCCCTCCTGTATTCATTATCCTGCAGACCAGAAAGAGATTTACACAGTTCAGAGCCATCGGTCCATTTGGTGTATGCTGGGTTGTTATTCCCAGGGATAATAATGGGAAATCAGACTGGACAGAGTAAGGCAGCTTTCTAGTGATGACCATGAGCTTCTGCATACGCAATGGGACAAGCCCCATTGTTGGGAACTATGAAAGTAGTTATTTGTATTAATAAAGTGCCAGTCTTGTAATACAGAGACAGCGGTGTCTGCTGGTGCATGCCTGCATGCAGAAAAGCCATCTGGGGACTGGTGGACAAATGCCAGTCTTAAAAGAATATTTCTCCCAAATACTGGGAGAAAAACTTGCCACAAAAACGTTTCCAAGCCAACATCACTGTGCTGATACAGAACACTGCACAGAGATGGTTTATCATGCTGGCGAGGGAATGCAAACCTACCATGCCCAGGTTGCTCAGTGGTCTGCTTTGCCAGCTAGCTAACATGCAGTAAGCCCAGGAAGCTAACGCCGAGGTGCCAAAACTGAGCATAGAACCTCAAAACGTCCAGCCCTTACAGCTAATAGACCAACTCAGTGGGACACCACCACTGTAGTGCTGGGCAGCAGTGGGCAGAGAAGCCACTTCCTGTAAAACCAGTTACATTGCCATTGTATTTTTACCTTTTTTTTTTTCAGTGAGTTATGTAGAGGGTGGCATCTATAAGACACATCATCTTAATAGAACAGAAAGGTCTTCATATTTTTGATTCTGGGAGAATATATTATGCATATGATTCCTGGCATGTTTGATATTGAAAATAGCATTAATAATGCATCATAAGCTGTCTTTAGCAGGGCTCATCATTCTTTTTGCCTCCTGACTTGCAATTCAGACATCAAGGCTAATTGGAAAATGTGTTTTCTAGATAGTAGTTTCTGAAATCAATGTTTCACTGCACTTAAATGAATAAATCCCTACCCAGCGTACCAATATTTTAAGCAAACCATAGCTTAAGCAAAACACTATTCTTACAAATACTGAAAATTTCAAGTGCATGATACAGCCTTGTGAACACTGTTGTTTTCTATTTTTGAAAAACTGTTACAATTAATTAGTTTAGACAAACCTTTTTGAGTCTCTGATACATCTCAAATTATTATAATAGCAAGAAAATGTAATATTGTCTATGCCTGAGTTCCCACTTCCTCATATGGGGAAGCTCTTCTGACTAATGTCAATTTTTCATTTAGGATTTCAACAGTCTATAGATCTATATACAAGAAAATGAGTTTTCCTCTGAAAAGGTATTTCATGCTAAGCCAAAGTGCTCTGCCAATGTAATCACATCATGTGCTGGTTTTGTGTTTTGTTTTTTTTTCTGTACAAACATTTGTCACAAATAGTATGCTACTCAGTTGCAATGTGAGAAGAAAATCTGTTGGAAGTTACATAGAAAAATACAGTAAGCAGGTAGCAAGTCTTGAAAGTACTGAGATCAAGAAATAATTGCCAAGACATTTATTGTCATGTACATATGGTTATGTTGCATATTTCCTGTACACATCCCATGAGGATTTTTCTCTCTGTGCTGTTTACATAACGATTGAGACTAGTCTGACGAAACACTTTTTTTTTTTTTTAAAAATATAACCAAATGTGGGTAATTCAACCCAAACTTCCAAAGTAGCATATCTGCCTTGACCATGCTTTTGCTGAGAAAATTTCAGGTTCAGAACAAAACTTCTCATCAAAACTAGCAGAAAACACCAGCATAACCAAAGCCTGGGTACACATGACACTCATTCAGGATGTGAGAGACTTGCATTCAGGACCCTGCTTTTAATCCAGTGCCATGCTCACTGGAAAATAGCTTCCTGTCTTGAAGATTTCCACTCTAAATAGAACTACCACGCACTACCATATGCTAGCAAATCCTTCGTGGGCTACCCATATTGCAGAGTTAATGTATTCCTTTACCAACAGTTGGCTGGTTTAGAGCAAATCTCAGCTTCCATAAGGCAAAACAACAACCAACCAACCAATGTTTCCCAGTGTGAAATAACTTCTGAAACTTATCTTCGATGAAATAATATCTGATTTAAATTAAAAATAATAAACAGTCACTCCCCCCAAACCCCAACATACAGTAATGAGTCTCTGCAGATGGAAGTCTAGCCAAAGTTTTGTTTAGGATTAGATCAATTCCAACAGCTTTAACAGACACATGTCAAATCCTGACTGACCTGAATTTTTCCTCAAAGATTAATCCTTCAACCATAGTTAGCTTTAACTCATTGATGGGTGGACCATGTTTACAAAACCCATGCAAAATCCTGCACCTTATAAGCTGTACATATGTAGTTTACATATATTCCTATACGCAGACTTACCACGTGTAGTTACCTGTGTGTGCGTAGTTACCTGTTTGCATCACACACATACATTTAGATACATATCTAAATCCCATCCACTGATTTTTCATCAGAAGTTTTACACAGTTTTTTGTTTGTTTTTTTTTTTTAAATGCAAAACATAGCTGGGTGTCAATTATGTGAAGAGTTAATGGTTTATAGTAAAACAGAAGAGATTAATAGAATTTCAGTACTGGAAGACATAATTGCTGCTAAACCTCAACATGTATATTTTAAAGCACACCACCTGTTTAACTTTTAAATCTCTTACAGCTAAATTGCAGAAAGGGAAATAATTAATTAGAAACAGTGGCTATTACATAGGAAACCAATTTTTCTTTTTTCTCAGATACTTCACAACACTTAAGGTACAAAAATCCATTGCAGTTATTGCAATAATGTTACAAGAGTACACCTATCCAAATTCTCAGTTAAACTGGAGTAGCTCAGAATAATTCCACTGATTTGTGGAGGATTATTAGTGAGGAATGCATTTCAGACTTAATTCCATCAGTTTAATATTGTGTCATTCCATTATCTTGATCACAAACAAACTGTTTGAGTAATGCCATCCATTTTCCCAAGAAATTCATGCCTGTATAATTAACTACAATCAACTGTAACACAGATGGCATCGTATGATCCAAAAGCACTTTATAGAAACATTTTAAGCATGTTATTAACATCCCTAAATAACTACTTAACACTACCTCTCCAACCCTCTTCTGCATGAACACGCAACACAGCTGGATTTGAGTGGAAAAGGCAGTATTTAACTGCAACACTGTTACAAAAGATTTTCAATTCTTGGATTTATTCAATTTATAAATTAGCAAGAAAATAACAGACTCTACTGTGGCAACAAAAACATTGCATTTTAGATTGCAGAATTAAGACTAATTTCCAGAATGACTCATCCTCATCAAACTCAGCTTTGAAGAACTGGGCAGTGTGGAAGGACACTAATGGGAGGAGGAATCTTTCTTTAGGCTGACCATGGTTATCAAAAAAAAGATATTTCTATTTGACAGTTTGTTTTATTTCTCAGTAGATGCGTGCCCAGTTCTAAACGATGATAAAAACTTACATTTAACAGCAACAGACAAGAATTTGAATGGGAAGTTAATTAATCTCCCAAATGAAAACAGTTGCAAGTTGTTAGGTGCCCATCAAGCTCTAATGAAAAGTTGCTCCTTCAGCCCAAAAAAACTGAGGATCAGATTATTTCAAATCTGAATTTTCATTACTAAATATCCTAGTTTAAATAACCTTTTCTTACAGTTGCTGAGAGTCCCCTCCCTAATTTCAGCCCATCTCTGCCCATTTATTTAATAGAGAGCATGTTCCTTGGCCCATAAACTGATTTAGAAAGAAAGCAAAAATGCAATCAAACTAACATACTTGGAGATTTATTGTGAGGATGCTTTAGGGGGATGGGCTGCAGTACCCACCGAAGGCGACAGTGCTCGGGACTAACACCATTCCTCTCCCACAAACATCTGCTTGACGAGGGCAGTCCTGGTGGGGGCTGGAGGTCCAAAATCTCATGGAATCAAGTGTGAGCCCTCCAGCATGATCTCAGATGGGAAGATGGTCCCTGGGAAAGACCAAGAGAGCTTTAAGTAAATTCTGGAGAAAGGGAGATCTGTTGCATTATAGTAACAAAAGAGATGATGCGCTGCTGCTTTTCACACTGGTCAAGTTTCTGGCAAGAACATTGCTAGAGAAGATAAAGCTGAGAGAGATATCCAATTTAGAGATGACAAACAAGTTCAGAAAAGAGAAGCTGTTCAAATATCACATTACCATCACTGAAGATTTAGTGCTCAGTATCACACAATGGGGCTTCTAACATTTGAAGTGGGCAGCACTAAACGAATACTTGGTATGACAACTGGAACTAGGGTGGGAAAACTGTAATGAACGTAATGGTCATTTATATGTATTGTCACACAATTAGCTGGAATTATTTTAGCTACACGGATTTCTATCACATAACATCATAGCATGTGGAAGGAAAATAAAAAAACAGTTCTGGAAATCGTTATGTGCTCTGGGTGTTATTAACTCAGTCTTATATTCCTTCCTGAAGGAAGCTGGCAATTCAATATATCAGAGCTCTGCAGGATTCAGTGAGAACAGTGCTTTTTAATTATTGGTGTTCATCCATGTACTGGTACAATCTCTCATAACAAATTGGGAGTCAAGACAACAGCGTTAAGATTTTTGTCTTCTTAAAGGAAAGAGCTGCAGTGACACACACATAAGAGGTCTAAGTTATACACAGATACAAAACAAGAGTGTTACTGCTGTCAGTCTCAGTTAAAAAGCCAAGGTTTTCACAGTCAGAACAGCAGTTCTAAGTTGGAGTAGCACTAACTTCAGCAACAGCAAGACATCACTGTTCTGTAGAACTGGGGATTCCCACTGCCCTATGGCAGCTACAGCAGGCAAATTTAATGAATGTAAAGTTATATGAATAGCTTAGGTCCCACCGAAAATAATCTTAGGCATGGGGCAGGCCAGGTGTCACTCCTGAAGTCAGGCAGAGGTTTGATGACAGCTAGAAACACCTCCTGAGCATCCCAGCTATCGGTCAGCAGCCCAACCAGACAAGGCTTCCCTCCACAGCACTTCTGTGTCTCATCCATATGTTCTGGCCAAGTTCTCTGTTAAAAATTACTAATAGAAACACTAAAAAAAAAGAAACAAACCAAACCCTCACTTATTTGTAAATATTGCTCAGGAGATCAGAACTGCTGTATTTAGCTTATACACTTGGCTACAAAATAACAGAAGGTTTTTTTTGGTTTTTTTTTTTAACATCAGAAAAGCACCGAATTTACCACTCAAACAGTGATCTGGTGTCCCTAGGTACAATATGAACTGCTGCATATCTAATTATTTTGTAAGTTTTCACAGATTTCATGATTCACCCAATAATCAGTATGTAAGCAGTGTCTTTTCACAGCTAATAAACATTACGAAGAAACAAGAAGTCAAAATACCCAGCTCATTGATTCTGCATATTTTAAGTAATGCACTGAATAAAATACATGTTCAGAGAAAATACAGAAATATTTAGCAAGCAGAAAAGGATTTGAAAAAGAGGAAAAAATACTGCTAGCCAACTTCATACAAGAGCTCCAATGCACCTTTAGAAAGAATGCATCTCTTCAAGGAATAAGAATGCTAGAGAAGAACAATGCAGTTGGCAACAACCGTATCCCCTTGCAGCCTCACCCGTGGCCCGTTGAAACCAGGCTTTTTCCACCTGTTCCACTGGGTTACGAAGGAGCCACTTGAGCCAAGTTCCACTTAAGTAAGCAGGAAACTTTCCATCCACTGTAACGATCCAGTCATTAGTATACTCGGAAGTCAAAAATAAGTACCTAAAAGCCACTTCTCCAGAGCTTCAATTTAAAAGCAAAAAGATTCTCTCTTCCGAGATGGACCAAACCCTCGATGGTGTAAAATGCTGGAGAGGACAAGGTGCCAGTGAGGCATAGGAGCGGGGGAGGCGACACGCTGCCTTGCTGACCCTGGCGCAGGAGCGGGACCATCCCCAGCAGCTCTCCTCCAGGCAGGGAAGGGCAGCAGCAGAGCCTTGGCCAGGCAAGGCGAGAAGTGGTCTTACCCGGAGGCCAGGCAGCCTGTCCCACTGACAGCACACTGCCAGCTCCTGGGAACGCTTGCTGGTCCTCCTTTGTACCTGTGCCCAACTTGTGCCACAAAGAGGGAAAGGAACGAGATACAGCTGTGTCAGGATAAATGTTAGAAAATAAACAAGTTATTATTTATCCTCAGAGCTGGAAATAGGATAATTCACCAGAGCCAGCCATCCTGAGATTGCTGCTCTTTTCCCAGGAATCTCTGCCAGTTTCTAGGGGCAGGAGGATGACACCCCTGAGCCGCACATGGACAACAGTCAGAGGGGCCTCTCCTTGCCCACTCATCTCCAGGGCAAGTGCAGCTGAAACGTTAGGAAAAAACAGAAAAGTAGTCAAGGAGATTGAGGACAGCAGAGCTGGTTGAGTGCTTTGAAGAAAAGCACTATAGAATGTTTTAAGCATAACACTCAATCCTTATAACATTGAATAAGATGAGGTTTTTTCCCAGATGATCATGAAAAATATTGCCACCTTGAAAGAATTTTACATGTGAAAACAAATTTGTATTTAGCCATGGCTGTACCAAATATGAATAAGTTAACCTCCCTTTGATAATGTTTTGTATTTGCTGTTGGTAAGTACAAGGCCCATTCTAATTAACCATTTTTTGACAAATAAACTGTCAGGTTGGAGAGCAGAACTCAGACACACTCCTGTAAATCACAGCCTGACCCAGGCACTGAGGTGCACAGAGAAGGACCCTATTGACACTTGTGCTATGAAGCAAACTCTAAAGCAAGAACCAACAGATCCTATAATCCATTACAAGTATGGAAGCACTCAGTATTTACATAGAAACGGAGAAGTACTCCAATTTTATCTGGTTAATTTCCAACTATAAAGAAAACACTCACTTTTAAAAAATATTTTAAATACAAACCAAACCAACCAAGCTCATGGAAGATGACTGAATAAAATCCTAAGGGCAAAATGCCCTCCCAGATAACGAAAGAGAAATATTAAGAAACCTTGCAATCACAAAGCTCATGTTTCTCAAAGGAGAGGCAAAGCAACAAGTAGGAAGGAAAATGCTGAAGGCATGTAGAAAAACACACACTGAAGAGCAAGAAATGCTGGGTGTAACACAAAACAAACCTTTTTGTCTGTGAGGCTGATAACCGAGTCACTGCCATGCTGAGGATATGCAGATGCGGTAGTGTCTCACTGCTGCTGACCTTGTCAAGGTGATCTCTGTTAGTAGGTGCCTGTGCATTAACCAGATGTACATGGCTGAGAATTTTTAAGCTATAATCTGATTTTTTAAAGCTGATTTGATTTGAGATCCTGCATCAACCTTTCTAGTCAATTTGACTGGCATGCAGATATCCATTTCTCTGTAGTTTCACAGAACAGATAAGTAAGGGGGTTTAAGACTTCTTTTCAAAGTGGCAAGTCCATTTCTGAAATATTTTAGACTTTTAAGGGGGATAAAAGGGTAAGGGTTGTTCCAACCTAACTTTAACATTTGAAGTCGAAGGATCCATTCCTCTGGGAAAATCTTATTTTCTCTCTTTTTTTTTTTTTAAACAAGACTAATAACCAGAAGACAGGCTGACTTTCACAGAAAACCACAGTTTGTATACACTATCATACTCAAGATATAATTTCAGTTAGTAACAAGCATGACATAAATTGATCCCTCTAATGCTACACTAAATGTAACAAGCATTACATTGAATATAAATATAATTGGATATATTATTTTAACGTAAAAATAATTGGAATTAACAACTTGGAATGTAGACCATCCAAGCCGCATGTGTGTGTGTGTATGTGATGAGAAAGTTAGCAGAAGTTAGACCATGTTATAGAACCTCCTGCTACCAGGACCACGAATGACAAATGCACACAAAGGATTAAATCTCCAATAGCACCATGTGGCTCATGTGGCCTCTAGCTGCCTACAAAAGACATCCAGGGACCAATATAAAAATTATTTTTAAAAAAAACACAACCCCCCCTACAACAACAGCAACTGCATAACTGCTGTCATAAGAGTTTCATGTGACCAAAACTGAACAGCAACTTTGAAAGCTCTCCCGATTTTTACTGCTCACCAGCTGTGAGATTATAAAGGACAAGACACTCCTGGGCAGCACACTGGCACCAGTATCAGCTGGCACCTGCAGAGCTGAAGTTTGGATCAGTTTGCTTGTTCTACTAAGGGACAAACCTGGGGCAATCTCAGGATACGTAAGTGTATGGAAAAGTCTCTCATTTCTCTATTGGGGAGGGGAGGGAAGAAAAGAAAAGAAAAAAAAGGAAAAAGGGGAACCTCAGCAGCTGCTTCTGCTCATGCTCTCTATTGTGTCACTAAAATTTACTTGCTGGAGTTCACTTCTGTGGCCAAGTCACTCATTTCCAAGTGGTATATTCTGGCAGCAGTGCCTGCTGATGTCTTGTCTCAGGAGAACTTCCTCCCATGCAGATATCTCCCTCCCAGACTTGTTCTGATGATTTGGAAAAGTGCTAGCCTTGCTTTTCATTGTGAAAAGTGCTATATAAAAGGACTGGGAAAACATTCTCGCAAACATCTCCATTTACAGATAAGAAACAGCTACAGAGGAGCTCTTTCCTAGCTATTTGTTTAGTGTGGCATCTGGGTAATCTGGGATTTGAATTCAGGATTTTCCAATCTTCTAGCCTTCTGCACATACTCCTTCAGAGAAAGTTGTTTCTCTCATGGGTTGCACTACACTGATCTTTAGCTAAGAGGATGCGTCCATCTGGCTTCTGACTTTCTAGCTGATCATTGCTCTTAACAGTGGGGAGCAGCTGTCACTGGGAGTGGAGGCACCAGATTTTGCCTGCAAAAACCCAGTCAGGATGCCCAAGGGCACAATAAATGCTGCCTGCTGGGGTCTGTGTCACTACCAACTGCTGGTATCGCAGCTGGGCAAGTTCTCCAGCAGTGACAGGGAGTGGAACTACACATCTGCAAAGCTCCAGGAAGCTGGAGATGTGCAACATAATGTACAGCAATAGCTGTGGCTTCTCCACTCCAGGGTAACCTGAGTTTGTTAAAGTTTTGACAAAAAAAAAAAAATGTAAGAAATGTGCAAATACATACAGAACATTAAAGCCATAAGAGCAGTCCATGCCCAAGCAAACATGCTGATGCAAAAGGGTTTCATAGCCTGAAACATGAGCTGGATTTGGGCTAGTAGACCAGACCTCAATGAAACCTTGCATGTAAATATGTAAAGGATGTGAGAATGTAAATCTGAATCTCAGTTTCACAGTGTGTATTTAAGGGTTGGATGCTTATGCAATTAACTGCTTAGGAAGATTTAGTAATGTGATGTGTAAGAAACTCTAGTCATGGATGGGGGATAGAAACAAAGGAGAAATTACTACTAAAATGCGAGATTCACAGCTGTGAGCTCCAAGGACCAGAGCTAGGGCTGGCAATGTTTGGTATTCTGCTGGCAACCTGCAAAAAAGAGTAAAGAGTAGGATATCAAAATCTGCTGATAATAGAGGATTATTTAGGCCAATCAAGATGCGAGAGGAATATAAAGCAAGAAAAAGAAAGAAAAAAACCAAAACAATAACCTCAAACTGGAAAATTAGGTAACTAAGCAACATGAAATTCAATATGGGAAAGTATAAGATAATCTATATTTTAAAATACAATTTTGACATATCCTGCATGCAGAGATTTAGAAGGAAAGATTCAAGTGATCACTGAGGACATCTGTTGTGTACACAGCTAGGTAAATAAGATATTAGATTGTAATAGCAGGAGATGGGAAATAAGATGAAAAGCACTATAATGTTACAGAAAGGTAAGTGGTAGGTACTCATTATTACACTTATATTCATTTAAAAGAAACATAATCAGTACAATGAGGTAATAAAAGAATCAGGATCTGTGAATTTTTTTTAAGAGACATTAAACAGGCAGTTATAAAATGATTGATATAGTGTAGGTGAAAAGGACATTTCATTTACTTTTTCACACTAATGCAAGAACAAGAAGCCACCCTATGGGTTAGTTACATGATTTTCCCAGTGGAAACATGAATCTTCCATTTTTTATCATCATACACCACAAATCCTGGCAGCAGCTCTATGTCATTCTGCTGCTCTCGGGGTCAAACCACCACAAGCCAAATTCAACAGGGGAGAAAAATGCTGCTGCTCTGAGTCACAAGGTGCAGGGTGACAGTGGTAGAACTGGCAGCATCCAGCCCCAATTTGACCTGTAACAGCATTTATAAAAGGTACAATGGCAACTCTACTAGTAGTCTCCTTGGGTTTAGTTTCAGTAACTAAAGAAGCAGCGCAACAGGTTTTGCTGCAGATGCCTCCCAAGTATTGTCAAGAGCAGAACTGTATTGCTCTGAAACCCTTGCTTTGAATATCCATCGCATAAATCCTTCACAAACAAGGAACCAGAGCATTCCCTAGGCTGGCATCCAGTTAGCAATGAAGCCTCTGCTACACTGATCAGAAAACATCCTACAACACAAACTCTCTGAAGCAACCTGCTGGGAACAGTAAAGCAGAATGTGGAAGAGACAACCATTTTAATTTGCAGGTATAGTACCTACATCAGCTCTGGAAGGTAAAGAGTTACGAAATCCTTGCTTCCCCAATCTGTTCTGGCTTTTACATACTGTGACTGTGGAAAGATGCTGAAAGATACATCATTAAAATTATACAGCTTGTCTTTGTAGTGCACAGGATTTGGTGGTGGTAGTTTTTTTTAAGGGGCCTATAGTAAAAATGACTACAGTTTCACTTTATTTTCAGCCACATAATTAGTAAAATCCAGCTTAATTTCTCAGTTAGCTATCATTTCTACAGAGTTCTGGACATATAATTAAACTTCCACTTTGCTTCACTTCTTTAAAGCATTCCCCCTACATAATCAAGAGTTCTCCACAAAATAACTGAATGCAAAACTCATCAAGGTGCTTCACCTGCAGCCTCCTTCATTGTTTCAGTTAGGATTAGCATTTTGCTCTTAATTCTACTTCTCACCCACCACAGATGAAGCACGACGACCCCCCGTTCAGCTCTGATGTGCGTGGATGGACAATTGCCCCTCTGACCCAATCTGACTCTCAGTCTGTGGAGCCTGTGCAGGGTAATATTTTGCTTTATTACAGTCTATAAATAGGACTGTGGAGCCTCACAGTCTAACCACAGCACAATGAGGAGTACGGTGAGATTGTCCTCATTTCTGGTAATGCCTCACCTTAATCCCAGCTCGCATCAAATGCATGTTACAGAGCTAACATGTCTCTACATCTGTTTTTAAACTTGCATTCAATTAAATCACCCAACAGAAAAAAAATCATGTTACATCTTCTTTGTGTTGTCCAGCAGCACAGGAGCATCCCAGCTCCATTTGGGTTGGACTGGTTGCTTTTCTGGCCTCAAACTAGGACCGACATCACCTCAGAGTTCACAGTCCAGATTCAAACAAGTGTCAACACTCAGCATAGCCTTTAAAAATGTTTGTACTAAAATCTCAAATGTTGGACCCAAGTATAGGCTGGATGCATGTTTCACTTTCGGGCTATGGAGCTCCAGGACAGAGGGGAGAATGTGAATATGAACAGAGTTTACATGTATTTTAAGCCCTTTTTGTTTTGACAGGCTGACAGAAAGGAGCACCGTGTACACAGAATCAGGCTCAGAAGTTTACCTCAACATTGCCCTAAATCAGGCTATAATTAGGAAAGAATTAAAATATTTACATGGCCATGAAGAATATGGTACACTACATCCAAGACAATATTTTTTTTCCTTGACAACTGTTTGCTACTGCAGTATGATTAAAGTTATGATCCTGTTCCTACGGAAGTCAGTGACAAAATCCGCCCCCTCAGTGGGCACAGTAAAATAAATAACATCGTATTAAGAATGTAATGGCCCCACAGAGTGAGAAAGAGAGCACACCCCCATGACACAAACGCTGTCAGGTCATGCAGATCCATCCAATCTGAGCTCCACTCACCCTTTCCAAGACACCGTTCTCAGCTGTTCCAGTAAAGGCTAGGAAATTCATTTTAGCAGCAAAATATAGCAAAAAACCCAAAAATCTGCCTTCAGTGAACTTTCAGAGAAGGTCATGGTTCCCAGTACAAAGCAGTGTGCGACCTCCGCCCCATGCAGCAGCACCACATTCCCCGTTTAGATTTGGACTTCCCTTGCACAAACTGCATCAGGCAGGGCGAGGCCAGGCATTAGGACTGAAACAGCGAGGTGTCCTGGCCCTTCCATTTAATGAGAATATTTGCCCTTCTGGTTTACTTTTTCTTTTTTAATTTCTGTATTGAAATCACACAGTTTCTTTCTTTTGTCTTGTTTTGCGTAAAAGCCAGTGGGACAGGACAGATGTCTTGGTGAGACAGCCTGGGAGTCGACCTGCCTGGGCAAGGAGGAGATGAAAAGGAGCCCAGGGGCTCAGGGATGAGGAAAGGGGGCCAGAGGAGAGGTGTCAGCAGCATCGGGGCAGCACCAGTTTGGCAGGGGGGAGTAGGCACGGGCCAGGCAGAGGAGCCGAGCGATGCTGATGGGCAGGTGCAGGAGATGCACTGCATCCCACCAAGACTGATTTTGGAAGCCAGGAAGAGACCTGTCTGGGGAATACAAGTGGAGCTGGTGAGACAAAACTGCAGAATATATGGAAGAAAGAGTAGAGGTGCAGGTTTCCATGGTGCAGCAGCTACAGCAAAGTTTGCTTTTCCAAACACTCACTCTTGACCTGGACGGGTTACAGCCCAGCTGCCTTGCTGTTCTTCCACCTGCAAAATGCAGGAGCTCAGCACGTCTCTGCCACCTCCTGCGCTGATGCACACACAGGCTGGCAACTTCTGCTCCTGCCCTCAAGGGCTGTCAGCTCATGCTACAGCATCCTGTGCGGCTGATAGGAAGTTTGAGCTGGGCTGATTACCCATGCAGCAGCAAAATCACAGCCCCTAATGATATTGCTGAGCTTTTTGTTTACTTTTAAAAAAAACTATTAAAAAGTACATGGAAAACATATATTCAGTCATAGCATCTTAAGTTTAACACTTCCTTTCGAAACGTTCTTATTCTTAAAATACAAATCCTCAATTTACAAGTGACCACAAATTAAATGTCCACGTATATATTTGAAGTAATAGCCAAAGAGTACTTTTTCTGTCTAGATAATACATATCTTAGCAGCATTTCAATGAAACCAGAATTACTTTCAAATGTCAGATGTTACATTTTAATGGTGATGAGGGAATGCTCCTGTGTCCCTGTACTACCTGCAGCTTCTCTGTTGTGAGGAAACCTAGCTGGCTTTCCCTCAAAAATTGTAACTTCCTCCTCCCCACATAAATTAGTTCTCTGGATTTGACACCTGGTTCTGTATACTTACAAAGATGGAAAACCTTCAGAAAGCAAATAATCTTTGATTGTGCATCTGAACCACTGAAACATGGTATAGAAGCAAGTATAAATAAAGCTGTTACAACTCCAGAAAATAAACAACAGTGCAAAACCTGGAAAAGTACCAGACCTTAGCTACAGAGATTTATAAACATGAGGAAAGCAGAATAGACTTGGTACACTAAAGAAGGCCACTCGGACAGAAAATTGTTAGCTGCTTTACTGCGAGGTATATATAAGCAATGGAGGAAGCAATGCACCTGGCTACCTACCACCTTACCATTCAATCCATGAGAGCCTAACAAACAGAATTTCCCTTTCCATCAAGAAGAAAGCTTTCCGGACATGCTGGCCACCTCCTTCCCAGCAGACCCATTCTGCATGCTGCTGCCCCTCCTGTTCCCCACCTGGGCAGGTACGGGCTTCCCTGACCTGCAGTACTAATGCCCATGCCAGGGGATATAGGAAGATGCAGTGCTGCATCCAGAACAAGTCCCTGCAAGAGCAGTGACAGCCACAGCCCATTTCCTGATGCAGGACTGCACTGCCTTCAGAGAGGGAAGCGGCTACCACTGCGATTTGCCCAGCATTTGCCTTTAGAAGAGCCATGCAACCCCAAGCCCTGCAAGACAGGAATGTAACTGTACACTTCTACAGACTGAATTAAACTTACAATATACTTTAATGAGATTTAAAAATCATTTCAGACAAGAAATGCACTCGAGAAGGATTCTGGACAGCCTTTCCTCACCTTTGCTTCAACTCCAGCAGCACGGCATCTCCCAGCTTGTCACAGCTCCAGCTCTGAGGGGGCTGTGACTCAGCAAAGGAGCCGCTTTTTATTTTTCAGATGGAACTTACCAAACCATGCCAACATTACGGGGAGGATCTGCTTCCTGGATCCACTTCTCTGCTGGTTTCTCCTGAGATATTTCCACTCAACCCTCCCCATCTGGTCACGTTACAACAACAGGAAACAGTTTCTTTGAGGAAAACCGAAATGCAAGCCTGCATGGGAATCAGGCTGAGTGAGAAAGAAAAAATTCCCAACCTCTGTCTACACTGTATTTAAAAGAAAAGGTGGCGTCTTATTATTAGCCTAGGAGTTACGCTGCTCCTAGTCAGGCACTCAAGATCTGCGAGCATCTGTGATGCAGCTGAAGCTCAGCCTCCTGCCCGAGAAGCCCCCACGCAGGCTGGTGGGGGTGGGAAGCGCCCCAGGAGCGAGGCAGCTGCTTCTGTTCCTGCCCTGTCGTCTCTGCCCACTGAAAGCATCCCTCTGGCCCTTCCACAGACACAGATCAGCTGGAGGGTCAGTGGTCACCTTGTACCCCGTGGCTGCGCTCAGCATGAGCCCTGGCACACAGCAGGGCAACGGGGTCCATGAGAAAAGAGCTCTTCACCCCAACAACAGCCCCTGTTCACGAGCCAGACCCCGCTGCCTCCCTCTGCTCTGCACTGCCGAAACCAGGGAGAAACTGTGCACAGAAATCTCTGTGTAGGATTTCAGGCAAGTTGCACAGAGTGAGACTGCTCTCTGTTGCTGAGCCTACCTATGTAAGGTGGCAGTACCTTGGTGGGGCTGCAGGTACAGGGTGTACTGCCCTGCCTGTGCAACCTGTGGCTCTCACTGTTAAGAAACTGAACTCCAACAGCTCAGGAACAAAACAGCTAATCAACATTTTAAAATCCCAAGCCTGTTCCAATGTAAAACCCAATCTCTTACACTAACCTAAGCAGCCTAGCTAGTCATTAGGCAACACGTGTTCAGGTACAATGAACTGTCTCCAGAAATGCTGAACATCCACAGCTCCAGGCCAGCTCCAGCGCCAGCCATTCATCAGGTCTGAGACACAAACCCAATAATGATCCATCTCAGATTTGTTTTCTTCTCCCTCCATCATTCCTGCCAAAGAGGCTGCTGCTGTACAGGATGCATAGGGCTCCCTTGATCCCCATGAACCCATGGCAGCTCCCAGGCAGGATCTGGGGTGCTCCCAGCACCACTGTATCAATCCTACAGGATTATTTTCCTTATCAAAGATGTCCCAGTTCCCCATTACACCAGATAATAGAGAACTGACTGACTTTTTTTCTTCCCCAGGGTTATTTTCCAATTTTTTTTTTTTTTTTTTACTATCTCACTTTAAATCAACAATAAGAAGATATTGTCACTGCCACTATAAACTCTATTTACTAATAACTCACAAAAGCAAGCGCAAGAGAGGAAGCAAAGGCTGCAGGTCCAGCCCCGTTCAGCTCTGGGTGCAGCAAGGCCAGGTTTCACAGACGATGCTCAGCGCAGGGAGATTGGGAAGTGCCTGTGGGGCCAGGGGTGCCCGCAGCCCCAGCCCTGCTTCCACCACTACCAGGGGGAGCCCTGTCCCTGTCCATACAATGGATTAAACGAGTGAATGAGCAAGAAAACAGAAGAATAACATTTTCATGGCATGCAGGAGACCATAAGGCAAATACTTGAATAAAAAATAAAAATAAAAAAATCAATATTAGCCTGAAGCACTATAGAATCACAATTTAAAATAGTAAGGCTCAAAACCCCCAAGGAGACAGCAGGAGCACTCTGGGCAGCCTGTTCTGCCTGCTCGGCTGTCCTCCCACTGCAAAAGTTTCTGCTCGCAGTCAGTCAATACACCAGCCTTTCTTCAAAGCATTGGGAGGCACCAGTCTGAATCCTCCCACGAGGAAAGAATCCCACCAGGTTCACCCTAACTATATGGTAACTACAGTAGTATCTCTGAAGGGGGGGGGGGGGGGGGGAGGAAGACAGGAGGAAAGGCTGTAGTCTGGCTCTTGATTTCCACTGCTTTGTTTTTGTTATAATATCCTTAAAATGGAAATAAAATATCCTGTTTTGAGCTAAATAGACTTTTTTTGTGATCAAAGTTTACCTTGTCTCACCCTTCTTCTCCTGCTTCTCTTTATAGCATAGGTTAAGGCAAAAAACCCATTATTTTGCTTTGACCCACACTCTGACAGCTTTTTAGCACACAGCCATATCAAAGGAAAAGAAAACAAGTTTTCTCATGGGTCTCTGAAAATACAAGTATTTTTGCCTTACTGCCAGTTGGGAATTTCTACTCCTTCCCTCCCCACCTCATACTTCAGAGCCTAAGATGCAAACAGACCCTATCCTTCCCCACCAGATGAGAAGCTGCCACACACGCCATGTTCCTCCCCAGCAGAATTATTTGGAAGACACAGCCCAGCCGATGTGATCTGCAAGGGCTGAGCAACACTTGCTCAGTCCATCTGCAGCAATTACCACCGCTCTCACTAACTGGATTTAAAGAAAAGATGACTTTCTTCGCTGGCAAACAGGCTTGTAGCCAAAAAGATTTTGAAAACAAATATATACTCAGGAACAACTTACCCACGCAGCAGCTTTAAAAAAAACCCCAAACCCAGCAGAACACTTGAATCCCTCCTGATGGGAGCAGCTGCAGTTGCTATGGAGCCCTGGCTGCCCGCGCTGCTGTGCCCTTGGTGTGCTTTGCTTTATTTCAGACCCTCTTCTGCCCGTCTTGTACCAGACTACGATCACATCCCTGCCCTGTGCTTTCTCTTTTCATAATCTCTCTCTCTTTTTTTTTTTTTAAATAGATAGGCAGTAACTTTGCTGCAGATCAGTAAATTATATTTACAGTAAGATTTCAAAGGGCCATAGGCAAAAGGCAATATTTGAAGCACACAGCTACTGTGATGAACTTTGCTGACTGAAGAATTTCTATGATGGATTTATTTCTCAATCATTTCAGTCAAAATATTAAGATAAAAAAATTGCCATGATGATGTAAAAAATGAAACTAAAATGTTTTAGAATGACATTTGAATTTTTAGAATTGCTTACTTTTAATTAAACACAAGAGTTTAAAAGCCCTATTGTAAAACATTTTTCTTCCAAAAAGAATGCATTTGTGTCAAGTGATAAGTTTGCATTCTATCTGGGAGGAGCTTAAAGGGAGAAAGAAGTTTCCTAAGAAGGAAAAACATTTCTGAGATGTTTCAGTTGGGCTAGCGCATGAACTAAGCCAACAGTTTTCACTGTCATGTGTTAGTATAGGCTATCCCTCTGTGGAAGAGCAAAGTCTCCAAGGAATCTAGACAAAAATCCAACCTGATCCCAGAAAGTCTGCAAGGCCAGCTGGACCCCAGAGCTGCAGCTGACACAGAGCAGCAGAGGCATAGGCACACCCCCAGGTGAACGATGCCATCCTCCTCCTCCGTGGCAGTAGCTTGCATCTGAGGAGCTCAAGGTTAGGAGCAAATCCACAAAGCACAGAACAATATATGTGCAATTTGCATTTCATTTCTTTAAAAAAGGAACACAAAAAACCCAACAGTGGCCTAAACCCCAGGCAGGATGAGGAATGGATCTCTTCCTGTTCTCACCTAGTCAGCTCCAGCTGAGGGGGTTGGAGAAGGAGTTTGGAGAAAAAAAAGCTGCTTACTCAACCAGGAAGCAGGGTGGGTTTTTTCCTGCTATTGGCAAAGAGAAGAGACCTGTAAATTTTGTTCTTCTTTGTCCTTTATCATCTCTGATGACTTAGCAGCAAATGCTAAAAATAAATTTTCATGCTTCATCTTCGAAGTAGACGTGGTACAATGTTTAAAAACAACCCCAAACCTATATCCCAGAGAGAATATTACAAATATTTCAGAATCCAAAATAAACTTTATGAAGAGGTGCTGTAAGCCTCCCAAAAGTGATACTTTACATACAGCTTTGGCTCTATAAACTCCTTTCTAGTCCTCTTCTCATGCATGAGACAGCAATTAAGATAGTCACATATTTCTTAAAAGCTGTCTAACACAAAGTGCTTACAATTTACTGCACAAAGGCTTTTTTGGAAAACAATGAGCTAAAACTCTTATGAGTTGTAGAAGAAACGAAGCAATATTCTAATCTCCAGGGGCAAGTCTGTGCCATTCAGGTTTTCACTTCCTTCATATTTATGATGTTTAATACAGACTTTATAGACACACAGTAAGCAGGACACAATCAAAATCCAGCAACTGGTTTGAACTTCCATATGAAAACACAACAGTAATGAAATAAATACTTTTTTGTAATAAGTAACTGCTACTAATCCCACCTGCATGACTGATGGCCTAAATTTAGGCGTAGTAAAACTGATTTTGGCTGTAAATAATATGTCAAAATTTTGACTCAAGGTGAGCCAAGCTAGTGCTTGGAATCCAAAACTCCAGGGAAACTTGAGGGACCTAAGCTTGCACTTATATTACTTTCAATAGTTGGGTCACATTAATATGAAATAAGCATGCATGAAATTATGTTCATAATCATAACCTTGAGCTAGCAAACCAAAGCTAAGTTTTATGAAATGTCACTGATAAACAAAAGTTGCCTTTTTTAAAAATAGCATCCAAGGTTCTGCACGCTATCAGCTATTGCTCCTGAAGTGTTCACCTTGGGGAAGGGGTTCGTTGCCTGTTTTCCATGTCAGGAAACATCTCCATTTACATCAGTGAATGTAACTGATGTGTATGTCTAGATCCTTTGAGCAGAATAATAATTATTGCTCTTAATGAGATAAAACATTTCAGGTCCTTAGTGTTGATCATAGCGGGGAAAAAAATCTTTGTGAGAAAAAATTAGTTTTGCTTTTGTACAGTTTGACTTCCCTTTTCCTAAAGAGTTTATACTCTTGTATACTATGTATCTATGTGTGCGTGCATGCATATATATAAAAATATATATTAAAATAATTAAGTAATGCCATACCAATAAAGAATCACAGCAATCTGAAACATACAGGTCATATCCAGTACTGAACACCTTAGCATACTATCCAAGCACTAAAGATTATTTTTACAAGAAGCTCAAAGGGTAAAATCTTCCCAGGTACACCATGTCTTGAGGCTATGCCTTGAGGCTACTTCTACATTTCTTCCTATGCCTAGAAGTGGGTTCTGATCCACAATTTTAAATATCCAGTTGCTTTGTTAAAAAATAACTCTTTAATTAATTAGTTACGTGCTCAGCCCACACAGCTAGAAGAGCAGTGTTAGATAGCCGCAGCACCAAGGCAAGCTTGAGACACTAAAACTGTCAGAATCAGATCAGTCAATGGCTCCTTCTGTCAGTCACAGTGTTAAACCTGCAATGCAGGTGCATGCTCAGCATCACAGCAGCATGCTTCGTGCTGCAAGTCACTAACACCAAGAGGCCATAGACAAGAGCTGAAGGCCCGTTGCTGAACAGCTGCTCAGCAGCTTCAGCGCAAAGTCGGTCAGCGAGTTCGTGCCACTGCTGAAAAAAGGCAAAGCCCAGCACCAGGGGTGGCTGGAGTTACCTGCTTGGGAGTACACAAGAGATGGCCATTTCGGCATATGCTTACATAGGCTGGGTTATTCAAGAAAGTGCTATGGAAAACGCCTGCCCCACCTCTAGAACTGTTCATCCATATGTTACACAATGTGTCAGGAGCTGAGAGTACAGACACAGGGACTGCAGCACAGGGGTTAAAATTATGATAAACAGACAGAAGATACTTCCAATGCTCTTAAATCACACCCAGAGTTACTACATACATTCCTAGAAACAGAAGTATTTAAAGAAGTGGTAAAGAGATAATGGATGCTAAGGGAAATTAAAAGATAGGTGTTAAGCTTGAAGGTTGGCTGGAGGTAGGAGCAATGTATTTCACAGTTTCCAGGACAGTTTTTATTAGTAACTGAATTACCTGGTTTAATTTAGTGCTGGTATACAGTAACACCCTCAAACTCTGTTCCAAAGGTGCATCTGTTGTTTAAACAAATCATTGCATCTTTTGCTCCCCATCTTTCACTCATGATTTGGAGATTTACGTGTACATCTATTTCTACGTAGACATTCCTTCCCAGTAGGTACATCTACTCCTGAGCTGACTAACACTACTTGATACCACTGTTTGTTGATTGACATAGAAATATAAGCAGAAGAAAAATATTCATACCTGTATAATATTCTTCAGCATCAAATGCAGTTGTTGAGTGACTTATTTTTAAACGACAGTAACAAAGTTTTTAGCAAAGCACCTATTTTTCTTTAGTTTCACATGTTTATTCATAACACTGAGTTAATAAGCAACTTTTTCCCCCTCGCATAACTGTTATGCTCTTACAGTAAAATACATCCAATCATTTCTGACAGCATCAGGGAGATGGAAAGCAGTTACTATGTTGAGATGGACAACTAAACTGGGCCTGTTACTGATGCCCAGCCCCTTGCCAACACCAATGCCTATGAATAAGCGCCTTGCTTGTTGGGAGCCATTTCAGATTTTCCAAAAGCATGCAGTGCTGGTTTAAGTCTGCTCCTGTTGAGTATCTTATCTCTCCAGCCTCTAGCTTTAGCTGATGGAAGAAATTTCTTACACCTTTTTCTTCCACATGAACTCTGTACACACAGAAAATGCCCAACTTCTTATCTAGGAAAGGGAATGCATCTTGGGCCATGAAGATCATTTGCTCTCCACTCCTGATGTTCCTCATGAGAGGTTGCTAGAGATACTAGAGAGCAAACACAAACCATGCTGTAAGGCCAGCCCCTGCCTCCAAGGCCTACTTCACTTCCTTGCCACACATGCTTCTCTCTAATGCCAGATACAAATGGTCATAATGAAGTGAAAACAGAAAAAAAGTTTAACACCTATAGTTTCCTTCTCCCTAGCAAAATCCAGACTTTGCATTGAGATTACAGAGTCTCAGCTCTCCTAGGCTGTCAATGGCATAGGCTGTACCCGAAGAAGACATCAGCCCAGCACACACTACCTGCACCCACATTGACCGGTGCACGTGGTATGGCATTACCTCATTCTGCCATCCCCAACATGCTCCTGGGGCTTTCACACAGTAAAGCAGCATTCACAGCATAGACCATTAATAGAAAGGCAATGGGGATTCCCCAACCTCGGCTTAAGTTTTGGAAGAAAAAAAAAAAAATCATCACACTGTATTTCTCATAATGGTATGTATTTTGCAAGTAAAGGAGGGGAAAAAAAGTTTTATGCCAAGAGCTTTTCCCCAAATTTTTACAAGTCCTTTATCAAGCCTCACATTACACAGCAGCAGAGCTCACTCCGGCTGCCTGTAGGTGTTCTGAGGGTTTTATTCATCTTCCTGCTCTCCTGCGGCTTGGATGTGCCATCTCTGTCAATACCAAATTGATTTTCGCCACCTACTACAATCCTGCTGGTTACCAGGCACTTCTGAAGAAAGTTATTTCTCACACTTCTCTATTTCAGATTTTCCCTTTGAACAAAGAAAATAATAATAAAAAAAAAAACCAACCAAAAATTCACCCTAACAAACTTTGAGGGAAAAAGAGCATAGTTGCATTTTTCTGCTCCTGCTCTTGATGATGAGTCTGACACTCAAACTCAGTTACTCTCCCCATCCTCTGTGCTGTCTGCTTTGCCAGCCTCAGCCAGTCCAGACACCCTTACCCACTGCTTACTTCATGCGGGACAACACCAGGAGTGTATCAACCATTCCTCTCCTTTCCATTCCTCTTCAAATCTGTGATCTATCCCATTTTCTGGGTTGCTTGCTTCTTCAGTGTGTTTTTGCTTAATTTGTGATTATAAAACCTTACTAGGCCAAAACCATAAGCCAGCTTTAAGTGACACACAGATATTTTAGTAAGAGGGGAAGAGGGAAAAAAAACCCCAAACAAACCACCAAACCCCAAACTAAGAAAGCAACAAAATTACCTGTGTTTAGAAAGAGCTGCCTAGCAGAACTCCCCCAGACACCCCTGCCAGGCTCTGCCTAAAACCAGGTCACCACTTCTCAGCCTGCTGGGCTAATTGACAGTGTAATGAGGGACACCTGTGAGCAAACAACTAGTTTTTTAACTCCTGCAAAGCTTGTATGTATCCTAAGGGCAGTAAAACATAATGACATTTCCCTTCCACTACAAGCTTGCAAACCGGCAAAGTCCAAAGCTTTGGCAGTGATGTTTTTTTTCCCTATAAATCACATAAACTGGTATCAACAATATGGGGAATTGGAATTTCCACATGTGCAAATCCAGGAACCAGCCACATGTTCAGGAAAGCTTGGGAAAAGTACAGAAAACTAAACCGAAATACCTCCCTTTGTTTCAAACACTTGTTTTGATTTTTCTCTAACTGTGCTGCTGAATGTTGCCATCTGTGATCTCGGGTGACAAAAATCAGCCTTTACTATACTTTTTAAAGTGAACTAGTCTTTCTCAATGCCTAACCCATGGTTATGTGAGCTGTTCAACAATGAATACCAAATGAATTTACAGTCTATATTATGGAGCAGGAAAAAAATAAGCTGGGAGGTGAAAAAGACAGAAGCAGAATAGCCCAGTGTCTGACAGGGTAGTAAGTGCAGCTAGCCTCTCCCTGCCACCTTCACAACCTCTGCGGGCAAACCCAAACAGCACCTGATAATGCCTTGCATAAAATACTGAGAAAAAAGAAGACACAAGTAGAAGGTGAAGGTGTCAAACCGTATAATTAATCCTTCCACAAACAACATAAATAATATATCATTCACCCTGGCGTGACAAGACTGCCTTAGCCATCCAGGTCCAGAACCTGCAGGTGCCTACTGGAGCGCAGGGAAGTCTCCCGCCGCTCCCAGCAGCGCTCTGAGTTATAGCCATTGTGAGCCAACATCTTTGTGGAAACAGTAGATGTTTGTTTACAAAAACAAAATCCATAGTGCTTCCTTCAAGGACAACTGGTAAAATAGATAGCTTATGCAGTAAAAAGTTGTGATCCATCAGTAAAGTAAATTTTTAAGCAGCCATTCAAAACACTAAAAATCCTGAAAGTGCTTTGATTGGAGAGAAAAGCCTTTTAACAATGGCAAGCATTATCTGAGATAAAATGGATTAATATTGACCATTAAGTCAGTGTATTTTCCATTTACTTATTATTACTACAGATCAAGCTAATAAATTTTCCTTTAAGACCCTTTGCATTTTTACTTTACTCACTTCATGCAAGTATTTCCTTTGTAGCTTCCTCTGACTTTGCTTTGAATGCAAACTAGAGATCTTCAAACTTCAGTGATCATCACACAAGTCACAGCAGCAAGACCTGACTCACTCTCACATAACATTTACTGTCAGCAAGCTTCAACATGCTCAGTGTATTACCCCCATTTTCCAGACAGGGAAAGGCTTTGTGGAAAGTGGGTGGAAGAGCTGAGCAATAAGTGCAGTCACCTGCGCTCCCGACACCTGCATGTTCGCAGCCACATACTCCGTGTTCTGAACCATACATATAATTGGCCTTCCCATCCAACATTTCCCAAGGGATACCGTCAGGACAATCCAGCGTTACCTAGCATGCCAGAAGTAATTATGATATTAGACAGTAATGAAATAATGCATTGTGATTAATCATTTTATTTTGCTAACAACACAAGCAACATGTAAAGATAAAAATGCCAACAAGCATCTCATAAATCACTATGGATATTTACTGCTATGCACCAAATACTCGGTACTTGCTAGCTCCTGTCTTTGAACCAGGGCAAAATTCAGATATCACATTGTGGTACACAAATCTCTGCAATTCTCCAAAGTGACAAAGGCTGTGAGTATAACTTACTGTCTACTTCAACATACAAACATGACCGCATCAACTACATTTAGGGAATGTTTTTTTCCTATTCATGTGAAAATCTGGAACTTAGCCTTGGAGGTAAAGAAAAACCTGTGCTTTGGATGGTTATATTAGATTTCTACTATGCCTTCAAGTTTCTCATTAATTTTCTTTGCCAATATTTCTTTTCAGATAGAGTAAGAAAATACCACATACAAGAATGAATCCTGTACCTATAAAAGGCCAACATTATGGAACATTTTGATGGAACTTCAAAATCTAGTGTTATCCTGTGGTGTGAGCACCAGTTACTGCTTAGAAAACGCCTTCTGATTTAGTTTTA
Source organism: Haliaeetus albicilla (assembly GCF_947461875.1). NCBI lineage: Eukaryota > Metazoa > Chordata > Aves > Accipitriformes > Accipitridae > Haliaeetus > Haliaeetus albicilla. Next base: position 41,058,876 of record NC_091493.1, on the reverse strand, counting down.
TCCAAAAGGAATCCAGACTGTGGATGCTGAGACCATACCATCATGCAAACCAAAGTGCAAATGGGTATCTTCAAGGGATCTGCTTTAAAAGCACTGACCTCATCCAAACTAGACACATTCTTATTATAAACCATGGCTCGAATTCATTTGTTATGGAGGCAGCTAGAAAAGTAGTCTAATATCAAATGATTCAAATCATTATTTCAGTATAGAATTAGTTAAAATCCAAAATGTAGCAAAAGATTTACAGGAGGGCCATGGGAATATTAGTGTAAGAGTCCCACTAGAAGTTAGTGCAAATCAGTAAATCTTCAGACACGTTAGATATTTCACAAAGTTCTCCCTCCAGGCATATCCTGAGTCCCTGGAGTCAGTAAGATTTCTGACATTGGCTCGGTGGCATCAGAATCAGGCCTTTTGTGTGCAATTTCTTTTTAAATTAAACACGATTAATACAGTTTGTTTCAGATTTACATCCCAATAAAATATAGTATGTACCATCTGGAGTTCATTAATGCTGTCCTTTACCTATGGGACGTGCCAGGGGACACATCTATTATGCAACTAAGGGTCATGCAAGACAAAACAGAGCAGTCAGCAAAAAGATGAGAAGTCTTTTTGGTATTAAAAGCTCAAGTTGAATCAATTACATCTATACTGATTTTCAAAGGGTTGATATAGACAAATCAGGATTGCCACAGACTGATGGGCACTCTGAACAGCATCTGACACCACCGCAATCTTCCACAGCTAACAGTTTGCTCCGTAATCAATACCAAGCTACTTCCAGTGGAATAAATTCTGGCTATGAACTACGACAAATCAGTCTCGTGCAATATCCAACATCATTTAGGCAGCAGCTTTCCAGACCAGATGCAGGTTTCAATTAGTCCTGGGACATCTCATCCCAGTTAGTCTGGGAAAGCTCAGGAGACATCATCCTCCTTCGAAACCCAGACCCACAACCAGCTTCACCAAGCAGCAAGGCTTCCCAGCTGTGTTATGAAACGGCAACTGAGCCTGAAACCAACCACAGAACCCAGAAACATTAGTTAAAAGGATAGAAAACACACATTCTGCATCTTAAACTGACTCTTCTTTTCACCCGAGCTCCATGAAAAATAAGGTCCCTGTTTGCACACAACCTTGTCAAGGTCAAACGACCGTGGCACCGGTGGAATAGCTTGAAAAAGCAGCACAACAGGTTATTTATTGGGCTTAAAGAAAGACAACACTCCACACCCTGCCGCTTGCATGTGTGTTTGAGGAAACAAATTTTGTCCTCCAGACATTTTCTCAAGCCTTTCCGAACTATTTCTCCTCAGACACTGCCTCTGCTTTTATGGAGTACAAAAGGGAGGGTCATGCTGGAGGATATAGGAAGCTACATCGATGAAATTTATTGAACCTACATCTTGATTCTGTATCATCAGTGAATAACAAGTTCCTAATCACGTGTTCCTGGAAATAACGACTTGTGGATTTGCATAGAACTGAAGAGTTTTTTAAAAACCTACAAGGATGTCATTCTCCATTAGAACAATTTCTACAGAACTATATTAAATTCCTGAGATCTTTTGGGGTTTTAGGTCTATTGGACTACAGAGCACTTGGCTGTAAAGTGCCAAAGGAAAATCAAGGAATTACCTTTCTAGGTTAGATGCCTGGTAGAAATTGCTTAGTATTTTGCCACCAGTAATAGCCAACACTTGATGTTCTAGGGACAAGTAAACTCCCCTTTTCCTTCACATGCAGATAAATGCTACTAGTCAGTTGTAGTCAAATAAAGATAGGATTACATGAATGATTTAATTTGGAACTCTTAAGTATTGGCTAATATTTGGCTGTTTTTACCATAACATAGATTGGTACAAATGCTGTTATCTGTCTCAGAATTACTCAGTCCTGTTAGTGTCTCATAACCAGAGTAGTTGGATGGAATAGCTTTGTGTTCAAATCCTACATCCCAGTCAATTGGTTTGTGTAAAATTTTTAGAACCTTCTTTTTTTTTATTTTTCCATTTAAACTGAAACTCTGCTGTTGATTATACATGAAGAGCTACACTGCAGAAGGTGATAAACTTAGATGTTTTAAAGGAAAGTGTTAAAAAAGATCATTATTTAAAGGCCTTCACTTGTTAACATTCATTTGCTGACACTATTTTGAATTTGAGCCATCCACAATAAAAGGTAATATTTTAGAGATGAATTTTGAAAAAAAAAAAACCAGTGAAGCAAGGTTTTATTCTTCATATAAATTGACAGTGCACTTGGAAACTTTCTGAAACTTTACCAAGTAGGAGGTGTTGACAACTGTCACTTTCAGAGCGTATAATAAGGGAAAGATTTATAGGCATACAGTTCCATAAATATATTCAAGACTAGTATTTTTCAAGACAACCAATGGGCCTTAAGTACATTCTTAAAAGTCATCTTAAAATGGGGTGCTGTTTCTTCCATCAGGGCCTAGTGACAAATGTAACTTCCTCTAGTCAAGGCGTTCTTGTATCCTCATACCGGTGTCATTTGCCTTTTAATTCACCACTACAAAAGCTAAACTTTCTACCAGCCTCATATTTCCAGGTGAAGAACAAGCAGTTACTAGTCAGAAAGCTGACAAGAGCCAATACAAAATAGACAGAAAGTCCACTGCAAAAGTAAAGTGTTAAGACAGCCCCTACACCAAACTTTCAATTTCTGAGCATACTTTAAGCACCTACCATGTACTTAAACATACAGAGAAGAGCAGAAGCGTCGAATAGGTGGTAGGTTAGGAATGCTCTATGTCAGCTGAGAGCTGTGAGCCTAGACTGACAGCAGTGAATGTCTCCTGACAGTAAATTATTATTTTATACGACACACATTTCTCTGGAAATATCATGATGTGAGAAATAACAGACAAAAGTCAATCTGACTCCAATGTATTTGTTTTCTAATTTCTGTCTGCATTTTAAACAGTGTCAGTAGAGGCGCAGCCACATCAACTGAAAGGAAGAGAAATCTTGATGAGAGAAATGACATTTAAAACCACCAAAGGAGCAAGCAGCTGGAAAAAAATGAACTCTCTTTTTTTAATCTAACAGGTTAAACAGCACAGAATAGGAAGCAGTTCTCAAGATACACAGTATATGCACTGGAGTTCAGAAAATAGGAAATGTCCAAATCAGTTACTCAGGGAGAACAGTAACCAGATTACTTTGTTACAGTAATTCATCATAACTTATATTACTCTGAAACACCAACATTTACAGCTGCAGTGGAGATTTATCAACAATTACAGGCCCTGACATTTCAACTCAATCACATATGACGGAGACTCTATGAAGATCCTGACGAATAAATGGAGCAGGAAGGTGCAGCCCGCTTAACCAATGAAAGGCAGAGACATTATCTTCGATGGGCTTGCTCGCATCCTAAAGCAAAGCGGTTGCAAATTGGAGCTATGTTTATTAACCACACCAAAGAGAAACTAGGTATTAAGGGGGAAGAAAAATCCCAAACAGAATGCAAAACAGGACATTTGAAAATGGATTATACAAAGCCTTTAGGTAGCAGATGATTCATGTGTAACATAGATATATACAGAGAGAGCACACATTATGTACATATTTATATATGCATAAACATGTATAGGAACTAACCTCACAGGCATGCTCCGTCATGATGCACACTGCTTGTCTGCTTTACCTGAGGATAGTACCATTCCTTGTATGCAGTGCACTTCATTTTAAAACCTGTAGGCTGTTCCTAGCAGACAGATTTAAAAGGATTTTTACAATTCACACTGCAAAAGGCTTAAAAAAAAAAAAAATCCACCCCTGCTGCATAAGATTATATTTTCCATCTCTATCCTCTGAATAGTGGAATCAGATGAGAAATGATTCATCAGTCAGTCCAGGGAAGCATTTAGAGGACAGAGAAGAAAAAGAAAAAAAAAAAAAATCAACCATACAGTAAAATCTGCTCACCATGTACACACCCCCAAAGTGAAGAATCAGACCAGCCTAACTGAGGAGAAGCTAAAGATGAATTTCACAAGAAGGCTGCAGTTGCTGGGTGATGCACTGTAAATCCTGCTCCCTCCGGCGAAAATGAGCTCATTGCGAAGATCCAGCAGCCGCCCCTCAGCCATTGCAGTGTCACTGCAGCTTGCAGCTGAGTGCAGGCACGTCATCACACGAGCTCCCTGAAAACTGAAAGCCCTCCCTTTCAGAAATCTAAGTCAAGCACGCTGGTATAAAACCAGCTCACCTCCAACGCAGACTGACGTCCCCTTGTACCTGGATGTTGCTAGAAGGACTTGCATTTTCAGCTTAATTATTAAGCCAAAGATTTGCATCCAGCACAGACTGAATCTGAACAGAACTCCACCTGAAGCAGGGGCTAAATTACTGAATAGGGCAGAGAAGATTTGAAGGATATTTGGATTTAAAATAGCTAGCACCCATTGCACTCGCTCCTAGCAAAGGAGATGGAACCAAGTTATATGGAAAACCTTACATGTGTAAGTGTAGGGCCAGGCATTGGAGCTTATCTGTTATAGGGATGTCATTACTGAATAACCCCATGCTCTGAAAGTATGTGGAAATGGTAATATGGTGGAAAAAAGGCAGGTGTCTTTACAAACTCCTGTAAGGTATGATTTGGGAATTAAAGCACTGCAGATATGAAAAGCATGTCTTTAACCCCTAGCTTGCTGTCTCTTACTACTTTTCATAACTGAAAAGGTATCAATTTTCAATATTCATACTCACTACACTGAAAATTCCCCTTTACAGCAGAACTGAATAACAAATACAGATAAAATGAATGTATTTGGTTACAAGATACTAATAACAGCTCCACACTGCAAAATTATTTAGAAGTAAAGAGGATATGGGGCCTATTTATTTGTTTATCATATCTTCCTGACAGTGAAGACTGGGAACCATTCCCAGGGAATGTCAGTGAACTGCTGACAGGCATGACAGAGCGATCTGAGCACAGGACTGGAAAGCAGAAACCTACCCTGAAGCATGTTCTCAGTTTTTAGAAGGAAGGTGTGGGGTTTTTTTCCCCTTAAACAATACCTAAATATCTGGAATGTTCCATTTAAAAAACTGTTTCTCCCCGAGTCCAAAGCCCCTGACTCTGTGCAGCACCTGAGCGCAGAGGCAAGAAACATGTGCGACTTCTAATCAGATTCCTAGAAGCCTGTTCCTATTTTTGTGGTTAACCACTGCTGTATTTCTCATGCCCTCTCTCCCTGCTCCGCAGTTTAATTACCCTTTGACAAAAGCACACGTAGTGGCACTTTAAGAAAACCATGAGAACAAAATTTCTGTTTACTTCATAGAAACCCCTAGAAAGACAAAAATATGACAAAATTTCTAGTGATAGGAAGCTGCAAGAGCAGAATCTCTTCGGGTTTTTGCTATCAAAGTCATAGGCTCAAAATTTTCCTTTTTTCTGTCCATCCATACTGGGCTGCATGTTGTGAAACCGTAGTATTACTCACAGACACAGACTCCTCATTTACAGGGGTGGTTTTTCCTAAGCACCAGTCCTGGCTGCTTATCTGAAACTTTCTGCCTCTTTGGCATCCCAATGAAGTCAGTAAGGCTCTGTGCGAATACAACGCCAGTCTGCAGGATCAGTGCCTCAATCTACAAACACAGAGCTACTGAATTTGGTGTCAAACACAGGTGAAGGTGCACTACCAACTCCCAGAAATCTCCGTCTTCAGCTTTGACAAAAGCTCAGCACTTTCTTGCTCCTTTATTGCGCAAATACTTTTTAAAATTAGATCATCTGGCTACAGCTCAGCCCACGCCATGATGAGCAGACCACCAAATCACACATGCTGCAGCCTGTTCCCCAGTTTCACCCAGGAACCATCTCCCTCAAGACACAAGGATTGGCTGTGGCTCTGACGAGAGCTGTACAAACAATAGCTTTTGAACCATTGGATAAATAAAACTATTTTCTATTTTTAGAGTTGAATTGCAGCATTTTGTGGGAGTTTGTAAGTAAAACAAATAACATTGAAAGCAGTGTTGTAAGTGATATAAAGCAAGAGGCCATCGTTAGTTTACATCACTCAAAGAATGAGTTTTTGTTTTTCAGCTGGCAAGTGGTAGAGAAAAAGCATTCTTCTGGCAATTTCCATTTACTGAGCTGTATCCACTGCAGGCTTGTCCAAAGCACTCCACTGCACAGTGCTTTATCACGCAGAACACAAATGTTAATGAACTTTAAAAACCTGAAGTTAGCAAGTAAATAAGAGCTGAAAAAAATTGCTATGCTCTACTTTTCTGATTCATAGTAGAAGCAGTCAGGATTTCATCCATTTTAGAGGTTGAAAAGCAAACCAATAGAGGTCTGGGTTTTGTTTTTAACATTCTGATTCCTGTCTTTTTCAGCTATCTCAGCACAGTTTACAACTCATCTGTAATACAGATCAGCAGGTCAGCCATGTGATTTTACACGTAGCACTCTGCGCAGCTATCTACAGAAACTGGGCATGAATCTTTTCCTCAGCCTCTTACTCAGTAATTGCTACAGATAAATGTGAAAGACACTGTACAAAAGGCACAGCAAAACCCTGGGATTGCAGTAGTTACGCCAGAGGCTTTTTTTTTTTTTTTTACTCTCCAAATGGAACAAAATGAAACCTCCTTAGTCAAGAAAACACTGTGATGACATCTTGAGGTAAAGGGTATTAAGCAATGCTTGATAACCGGGGACACTGCTCTGCTGAGGAATATGCAGATGGCAGGAGTAATAGATATCAACATTCACTCCAGATCCTGTTCTGCAGGGGATTCCTTTGCACCTCATCTTCTGGAGCAGAATGATGACACCTCGGGGCTACAGCCAGATAAAAGATGTTCTGAGAGAGCCATTCTTTACTTGTCTTTCAGGTAAGCTTTGATCTGCATTTCTAATGTCAAACCTCGTTCTATGAGCATCTTTAAGAAGTAAGAGAGTGATATTTCTGAGTCCTAACGTTAGAGTATCCATCTGAATATCTAAAATTAATTAAGTCCTACTTACAGTCAATGAGTCCTGTTTCCTGCACCTGTCCAGGCTGCAAAGCCAACTGATGATTCTGTAAGGAATGAATAATAGTAATGATCAGATTTTTGTCACCGGGCCATCAGAAATTGCTGTAGGAAAGAAATAACACATAGAAAAGAGACAAGCATATGCAAGAAACAGCGATGCATGCTCATAAATTAAACTTGAAGAAATCAAATCTTGCAAAAAAGTAACAAGATTGGCCCAAATAAAAGACTCGGGCTCTTTTGCACCAAGTACTGGTTTTATTTCACCTGTAAGAGGATCTCATTTCCTCTGTCCTCTACCCCTGTATCATAGGACCATAGAATAGTTTGGGTTGGAAAGGACCTTAAAGGTCATCTCGTTCCAACCCCCCCGCCATGGGCAGGGACACTTTCCACTAGACCAGGTTGCTCAAAGCCCCATCCAACCTGGCCTTGAACACTTCCAATGATGGAGCATCCACAACCTCTCTGGGCAACCTGCTCCACTGCCTCACCACCCTGTAACGCAAATGCCTTTTAAAACCTAACATTAAAAATTATACAAAAGGAAACTTCTCTGCTCGTTTAGTTTCTCCCGAATCCTGATGGATTGAAGAGACATTCTTTTACTCCTCTCTGCTTCATTACTTACAAGGTGTATGTCCCATTCACAGTCTTTCTGCCTGATTCCATGAGGTCAGCCGACACTAGGGCTGCCAGAAGAAATGCACAAAATCAGGGTCCTCACCAGCAGCTTTCAGGACTGGTGACATTTGTGGCTACCGTTTTGTTGGGGGCTTCAGGGGTGGTGGGGAGCAGCGCTCAGGTGTGGAGGCAGGCTCTGGCTCAGGTCATGCCATCCCAGAGGCAGCTCAGGGGGCTCTGAACCTGTGGTGCCAGCAGGCTTGGGGTCCCCAGCAGCACCCAATGGCTTGCGCCCAACAGTTTGATCAATCTTACCCACTTCTAAGCTAATATATGCCAATTTAAGGTTGTCTACATAAGACTTTCCCCATTTAAATCACTTTAGAAATACATTTGCTTAAACTGGTATGATTATTGTGTGTAGCCCTAACCCCTAATTCCTTTCCTTCTTTAGACTGTGTATTAAATCAGATCATTAAATTCACTGTGTCAACATTGTTTTGGTTTTTAAATCTCAGATATAAAGAAGTCAAACCAATAGACTGTATATCTATTAGATCTCCTCATGTCAACAGCGTGGCTAAGTATGAACAGCTCAGAAATTAGTATCTCAGAATAGTTTGGTAGTTAATGATGAATGCCATTCCAAGAAATGCACAGCATAAAAATATACATACTGGTTTGATTTCCAGAGGCAGCCAGGAAGGTTAATAAGTAAGCCATTGTTGGCAGTGAAAAAAACAGAGGAAAACAGGTTGTTCTCAGATTTCAGCAGGCAAGACAGCAGTACCTTGCTGCTAGAGAGGACTAGGAGGCATGTAATGAAAGCAGTGAGCTTCATCTCTTGTGTTGTGCAGAGTGATGTCACCATCTGAAGGGATGTAGGCACATTCTCCCAAATCAGTCCTGAGACTGCCCTCTGGTTGCACCTATCTTACACTGTATCCATTATAAAGTTGGTATAGATTACTTTGATTTAGATCAATAAGAAACCAAAGAAACTTCAATCAATATTATCCATTTTTAAACTAACTTAAGTTTATAATCAGTTTGAGATGACAAACAGTTTTTTGTGTAATGCCTAAAATAATTGTTCCTTGTAACTGTTGCAAGGTGCCACATCACTCCAAAAACACATGCTTAAAACTAAACACAAAGTTGAAGTTGTCTGACTGGCAAGCGTGACTTCATAATGATCTAAAAATATTGCCTTCTTTAGTCAATGGTGGAGATGGGTCACTGTCTCTGATTTAAAAGGAACTAATCAATACATGATTGTTCTGTTGACATGCAAGTAAACAAAATTAAAGTGAGTTCTAAACTGAAAGAGAATCGCAGCTTAACAAATCGATAAGCTTTTAAAGATTTCATCCAATACAATTTACAATTTTCCGTGATCACAGCAGAGTGCTTTTCTGGCAATAACCAAAAATCTTTTACCATAAAGATTTATATGAAAATAAATGCATTCACCTAATTACAAATGAAAGATCCCAGAAGTAAGCTGTCACAGCTGTGTTGTGATATCTACTAGTACAGAAGATTAACCTGACCCTGTTTTATACCTGCCTTAAAGCAGAAAAGGCTTGTGGTAAATTGATTTCCTGAAGGGAAGATGTGGCAGTACATCCGTAACAGAAGATCAGTCAACAGAAAACAGGACAAAGAGAAAGTGAGTGTCAGAGATGTGTTGTGTGGTGGGGACATTTCAGTGCTGGGTGGCAGTAGAAGCACAAGGCTGTTTGCAGAGGCTACCTGGCGGAGTCCTGGCAAGCAGCACTGGCACCTGACATCTGCACAACACACACTGCACCTTTGGCTGCCTCCCTTGGAAGGACTTTGAAATTATTCTAATCTTCCTTCTTGAGGGCTAGCACTGAAGAAAGGGGCTATTGCTTCTTTTTGTCAAGGTCTGAAGCTTTTCTGAGCTTGTTCTCATCCCCCTTGACTTGACTGGGTGACCAGTCTCTCTTGCCTCGTCTCTTCCCCCAGGCCAGGCGAGCAGGGTAGGGTGGTGACAGGAAGCAACATGCCCCATCGACAGTCCAGCGATCATCAGGCAAAGGCATGTCCATAAACCCGGTCAAACGATCCAAATACTCCAGCAGCAGGGCTGGGAGCAGGCACAGCACCTGCGGCACTGCTCTGAATGGGAGCAAAGGCCCAGGGATGGGCTTCACCGGGGCTCCAGGGCCACTGGCAGAGGGTGGGTGGGAGGGGGCCCAGGGGCGGTTGCTCAGGGCTGGGGGGCCACCGGTGCACCCAAGGCTCTGGCAGGGTCTCTGGAGAGTTTATTCCAGCTCTTCAGCACAGGTATTGCATTTTAGGCACTTACATGTATTTATTATAACTACCCATGTAATTATACCTGCTACACCTGTAATTACACCTAATTTTTTTCCCATTAACTTTAGATGACCAAAGTCAAAGCAGACTCTGACCCATGGTTTGCAATATTAATTATTTTTCATAGTCACAGAAGTGTTGACAGGAAAAATTCCTGAAAATTTAATTTTAACACTTCAGTCTTTACTACCCAAATGATACCTTTCCCAGCAATTTATGACATTTTTTCTCTTCGTGTAATTAAATTTTTTTAATTCAAGTCCCTCGTCTGTGATGTTTAGGATAACGATTACTGCAAAATCATAAATGTGCACTCAGAGGTTAAACATAGAGCCTTTTCCCTGGTGTTTTGTTGTTATAACTTTGCAACATTATAACAGTGCTGCTCCTTTTGTTTCAAAATAAAATCAATTCCCCCTCCTATAAGGTGGAGAAAGTGATTTTCTTTTGGAACCAACCGAGTTTGACTGACACCCTCACTGGAGTGTACTCGTGAGCACCCAGCTGTGCCCCCCCAGCCTGCCCAGTGTGCACGGACCCAGGCCTGTGTCTGGTGGTCTGGCCAGGACTCCTTGCAGCGATGCTGAGGATGAGGGAGTACTGTCAAGTATTGGTAGAAATATTAAGCACTGTTTTATTACGAATGAACAAAGTTCCTAATTCAGAAGAGTTGGCCCACAGGCCGCACATTCTTATTGCAGAATGTTGCTGGAAATCCCTTAAGAGAATCTCTGTGCATTAATGGTAGCAGGTAGAGCATTGCTCCAAGTTCCCTCTTATACCTCTCCCTTTTGCTTCACCCAGCACACTGGGGCAGCTGAAGCATCTAATGACCTGTAGGCAATTTCAATACACTGGACACCAGCTACGTATTTCCACCACGCCAGAAAAACAGTGGGCTTGAAACTACAATGCCTTGTCTTACCTTCCCATACAGTTGCCCAATTATAAAGTGCATCCTGCAGAGGGGAAAGGTGGGATCAGCTCCTCTCTTCTTCCCAGGAGAACAACAGGGGAGCAACTTCATCAGGAAGCCCTAACAGAGCTCTGTGTTTTCCCAAATGCCTCCTAGAGAAGAGCCTGTTGCTGTCAAAAAGCCAGTAACAGAGGAGGCCAGTTTGGAGACAATGTGATATCTGTCCTGCCAAAACAAGCAACAGCCTGTTGCAAAGACACTGCTTCACGTAGTGTATGCTCAGGGTTTGCGCAGCACCACATGACAAATACTTATCAGGGTTTTTTCTGCTAGTAGGAGATACTGCCAGAGCACGTTTCCGCCTGTGACGAGTATGGTGGGGTTACTGGTGGTTCCTAGAGTGGAGGAAAGCGCTCTTAAGGTCTGTTGATTGGGGGATATCCAGTGGCTGTCAATCTTTTTTTTTTGGTGGGAGAAGACTGAAAAGGTGATTGTGTCAGCTGGATTGCAGTTGCTTTGGTGACCCCCTCCTTCCTCCTGAGCCAGCCAGCCCATATTCGTGTCAATACAGCATTGAGCTTTCTGTTCCATAAACACAGCCGCAGTCTCTGAGCATGCAAGTGTAGTGTTCACATGGAGAAGACTAGCACATTCCTGGAACGATGAACTTGCTTTTCTTTTCTGTGTTCAGGGCTGCCTGGATTTCCTTTACTGAGCGGGGTGCCAAGGGAAGATTCCTGGGCAGCAGAGAGCAGCAGAGAGCTACAAGATGAGCGCCAAACCCAAGGCAGCCTCCAGCTTTCAGAGCCGTGTCTGTGCCCGTCTATCGAGCCTAGCACGTGAGGACATAATAAATAAACGCATAAACATAAGGAACTTGCTTCTTGAACAGTTGTTCAATTAAAAAATATATTTTGTTCTGCCAAGGGCAATTTTTCCCTAAGTTCCTTAGTAGAACAAAATTGATTTTTAATCATGCAAATTTCTCAACAGATTTTCTGTGCTCAGGCATAACAAAGGATAATTTAGGCATTGGCGTGCTTGGAAAGGCTGATTGCTGAAGGGGCTGTATATACACCACCTCTCACTGCTGCCTGCCTGGGAGGAGCGTGGCACTACAGCAGCCCTCCAGCTGTGCCCAGATGTGCGGCTGCCAGGACAAGCCTCTGCACCCCTACCTGTGTGCACAGTGCACGGCTCATGGACTAGTCTGGAGAGCTGCCCTGGGGTTATGCAAAGAAAGAAGTACAGATAAGGTCCTATTTAAAGTTCTCCCTTAGTCCCAGGAGGCCTAAGGCTGAGGTGTGGAAAAATGTGCTAAGGATGGACTAAAAGCTGGACAACTGACCCTGAAAATGTCTTCATGGGCCAAACTGTTACTCCACTTTGTCCGATAATCCATTGGCTGTACTGAGTATAATGCACATATTAATAATATCCTGACCTTGTCTTTCTGGGAAGGTTTGAGGTTAATACTCTTTGCTATTATAGTAACTCACTGAAAAGAGTTCTCTCTATCTCACCAGAAGATATATTTTACTTGGGCTTCGTCATTGTCTACTGCAGAAAGGCAGAAATGAAAACCATTTCAGCCTAGATAAAATGCCTGCATGCTCTAATTAAGTAAATAACACTTTACCCATCCTCTGGCTAAATAAAATAAAATCTTATGTATTTGCCTTTATAAATTCCCAACAGTAAATCAGCATCTGCTTTCAAATGGCAACACTAGTCTTCACTAAGCGGTTTCCTATTTGGAGTGCCCCCGCTGTCTGCTCGGATGGCATTACAACCTTAGCCAACATTGGAAAAGAGAAGGAATTAATTATTATCTATTTCGAGGCCCTGTGCCACTAGTTTGAGAGCTATCAGAGACTGGTTTAGAGGCCAGCACTTGCGCTTTGGCAACCAGATACGGTTTCCTTTGAAATCCAGGCAGAGCTTTGTGTTTGCCCTGTGTAACTGTGTAAAAAGCACCGCATTCGGTTACCACACGCGAGCGGGAACCATGTTGCGGGACACGGGTGGGCGTGCGGTGTACGGGTCGCGTACAGCGCTGCGCGGGTATGGAGTGGGAAAATGAGAAATTCTCTGAGGAATTTACCCTGTTCTTCAGCTCGGGCTCTCCGGCTGCGGTCGGAGGCCAGCACGGGACCTCTCCCGTTGCTCCTGGAGGCTTGGCGGATCCTCCGATCCGCAGATAACCTTCCCCACCGGCCCCGACGCCATGGCGGCGGCAGCGCCTGAGGGAGCCCGCCGGGGCCTGAGGGAGCGCGCGACCCGCCTGACTCCGCCCCCCCGCCTCCCGCCCCGCGGCGGCGGCCAATGCGAACGGGGCGGCCACTGACGTCACGGCGGCGGCGCCCCCAGGAGCGGAGGCGGGCGGCGGCGGCCGTCAGTGCGCGTTGCGCGTCCCGCCGACCCCGCGGCTCCTTCGGCCCGGCGTGTCGCTCCGCCGCGGCGGCAGAAGCGCGGAGGCCGCGCCATGTCGTGGCTCAGCCCGCAGGAGGAGAACTTGCAGGGTAAGGGCCGGCGGCCGCTGACAGGGGAGGCCGGGCCTGGGGCCGCCGCGGGCGGTGGCGGGGGTCCGTGAGGCGGTCCGGCCTCCCCCCTCTTCCTCCCTCCCCCGGTGCCCGCCGGCCCGCGCGGCCGCGGGCGGCGCTGCCCTCAGGGGCGGCGCGGCGCTGAGGCGGGCGGGCGGGCGGGCGGCCGACCTGGAGGCGCGGGCGCTTCGCGGGGGGCGAAGCCGCGGGGCAGCGTCCTGCGGCCGTTAAGGCGCCAGAAGCGCGCCTGCCTCCGTGGGTCCGAGCGGCCCCCCGGAGGCTTGGTGCTCGGGCGGTGTGTCCCTCGGCGGGGCCGGGCCTGGGGGACGGCCGGAGCGGGCAGGCGAGACCTGACGCGCTGTGCCCGGTCAGCCCCCGTCGGTACGGGGCGGGTTTCCCTACCCTTCGGCTGTGCCCGTACCGCAGCCCGGCGGTCGTTGCTCGTTAAACCGTCCTCGGAGCTTCCTCGCCGCGCAGGGCGATGAAGACTCGGGTGGAAGAACGGGTCAAGTGTAAAACGCCCCGGTGTCTCGGTTGTGTAGCTGAACGGGCAAGTAAGGCTGGGTTAGCGTAGATCCTCGTGAGATCTGTGCACTGGGGCCAACGCAGACCCTTCCTCCTCAGAAGAAACCATCTGCGGGCAGTTTGGGATATGCCTTTGAGGAGAGATCAGGGTCAATCGCACGTATGGTGCGTTTCGCTGCAGTCGGAAGGAAATTTACCTTGCCCGTGAAAGATCTGTGTGCAGCTGTGTACTAAATTGGGTGATTTACACGGTGGCTTTTAGCAATTTAAGGAGACACTCATTTTTCTGTGGAACTTTGCCTTTTTGTTTGCGGTTTTGAAAGCCATACGTTAAGAAATTAAGATTTCTAGACCTGCTGCACTCCCGCAGTATGTATCCTGGGCTGGAATATCATACAAGATAATTCTCTTCAAAATCCTTCCACACAACTTGGTCTATTCAGTTTGCATTGCCATGTTACGTGTGCTTTTATCTGTTTGTATTTCCAACCTCATAAAAATATGGTTTATCTTTAAATGATAATACAACAGGACATTCCTAGTGCACTAGCACAACCTTATTCTCAAGAAAGTCTAAAAAAACCCAACAAACGTGTAAAACACAGGTACTTCTGTTGTAATCTTAATCTTCTCTGTGTTTTATCCTGCATTCAGTGTGCTGTGTCCAGTAAGATTTCAGTAGGTAGTGTTAGTTCGCCGTATGAAGCAGTTATGTTTGCCTGTGGTGCTGATGATTGTTGAAATGTGAGTGTGCCTTAAATAGTACACATCTTTACAGGAGAAAATAGCTTATGAGCATGTATACAAATCATTGTAGTGCAGTCCACACAGCATGAAGTCGTTCTGCTTTTATAAGCAGAGAAGCAGAAGCTGAGGTGGGACGTGCTGAGGAGCAAGGGCAAGTAGACTAGGAGCTAGCTGATACTCAAGGTAGCTGGAGCCAGAGCTCCAGCTGGACACTAGCTTAATTTAAGCTTCAGTGGTTGTGATCATTCTTTGGTAACAACTTGGGCTTTTACAAGTTTTGGGGGAAGGAATAGGGGAAAGTTTGTCTGGGTATAAACATGTACCCAAACATGTACCACATACGGTCACATGGAGGGGGAAAAAACCCACAAACCAACTGTCCTGGTTTCAGCTGGGATAGAATTAATTTTCTTTCTAGTAGCTTGTATAGTCTTATGTCTTGGATTCAGTATGAGAAGAATGTTGATAATACCCTGGTGTTTTCAGTTGTTGCTAAGTAGTGTTTAGTCTAAAGTCAAGGATTTTTTTCAGCTTCTCATGCCCAGCCAGCAAGAAGGCTGGAGAGGCACAAGAAGGTGAGAGGGGACACAGCCAGGACAGCTGACCCAAACTGGCCAAAGAATATTCCATACCATATGTCATGGCCAGTATATAAACTAGGGGGAGTTGGCCTGGAGGGATTGCTGCTCAGGAACTAACCGAGCATTGGTCGGTGAGTGGTGAGCAATTGCATTGTGCATCACTTGTTTTGTATATTCCAATCCTTTTATTGTTATTGTCATTTTATTATTGTTGTTGTTATTATCATTATTACTTTCTTGCTTTCTGTTCTATTAAACTGTTCTTATCTCAACCCGTGAGTTTTACTTTTTTCCTTCTGATTCTTCCCCCTATCCCACTGGGTGGGGGGGAAGTCAGTGAGTGGCTGCCTGGTGCTTAGTTGCTGGCTGGGGTTAAATCACAACACAATCAAAACAACAAACCAGTTGTGAAGTAAAAGAGACTATCCAGAAAAATGCTTCTTCAAAGCTCCTAACTTAGTATGTTTCCTTCAAAAGATACTGTGGTCATCTGGCTTTTTAGAAGAGAGATATTAATGTTACTAGTGCAGATTAAGCACTTTGGCTTTTTGCTGTTTTAATTTAATTTATGAACCTTCAATCTCTTCACAACCAGTATATCTTTCTTCATTTGATGTTTCTATGTCAGGCTAGATCTCTGCATTGGCTTCTCCCCTTCTCCATACCTCTAAAACTGTTCCTTTATTCCTTCTGCTGTTCTCTTGACCTCTGCCCCAGCCTCCCTTCCTCAGCAGGAACAGTCCAAACACTGCTATCTGTCCCTCCCTCTCCGTGCTTATGCCTTGGACATCATTCCTGCTGTGCTCACCAGAATTCTGGGAGTTTCACTTGCCCTCTTTCTCCTGTATTTACTGTTACATTTCCTGTAAACTGTTCTAGGATGGGCACAATACATCTGTCTACTTCCACTGTTGTTTACACACCTAAGCATGTTAGATAGGTAAATTCCACTGACATTTATACAATTCAAATACTCTCTGTCTCTTGAGCTGATATTTATGAGACAACAGATACAGGTCCTTTTGCGCATTGGTTACTGCTAGCCTAGAAGAGAGTTGTTACTCAGCACACTCTTAAAAAAACAAAGCAACATGTGACTGCCTGTGTTAAATATACTGCAAGTAGCAAACACATGATCTAGTTGTTGCCACATATCCTCTATTGCTTAACAGTAACACCTAAAAAGCCTTACTGAAAAAGGCTAAACAAAACACAGTTATTGGACTTTGAATGAATGAATAAATAAACTTTTACAGAGAAAGTCCTTGAGATTGTTTTGTTTGACTACCACCTATGTTGAACAATAAAAATTAAATGTATCCTGAAATTAAAGATCTTCAGCTGCAGAAAGAGACACAATGTACCGACCAGCTTCAGTTCTGTGAGACTTCCAGCTCCCTAACAAAGGCATCCCCACGTTTTAGCATTTCACCATGTTTATTAGCTGAGATGTCAATGCTAGTACTTCTGCATGTCATACTATAATGTCATGCTGGGGAGGATCAACAGTCTCATATTTTACATGCCTTTTATGCAAAATCACTTGGTTTATTCTGCTTCTATTTTCAATTATGCCAAGCAGGTTCCTGGGTGGAACTCCACTTCAGCAGTAATGGAAATGGCAGTGGAAACACTGTCACTCCAGCGAGCCAAGAACAAGTACCAGCCTCTATTTCCATTCACAATGGTGACATGGAGAAAATACTCCTTGATGCTCAACACGAATCTGGAAGAAGCAGTTCAAGAGAAAGTTCACATTGCGACAGGTAAACAAGATGCTTTATTGTAAGCAAAGTAAAGGTCACTATTAGACAAAGCCATTTTTATGCACAAGTGGCAAAGACAAATACAGAAATGCTTATGTATGTGTGTGTGTTTACATATGTGTGTGCATATACATGCATGCAGAGAGGAAGAGATAGGAAAATTTCATATTTAAAAGACTGGTATTTAAATACTAGAGTAATGCCTGGGTAGAAGCCTGTCCTGAAACCAGAAAGAAATTACAGGGGAGAGGACTCTAGGAGAGTTGTCACATCTCATGAGGATGCCATCTTAGGCTTTTGGTGTATCCTGATAAAGGCCAGCAGCAGCAGCTGAACTTCCCACGGGTGTGCTGCTCGTGTACAGGCAGCAGCCCAGCCTTGTTCTAGTAAATAAAATACTCTGGAGCCGTGTGTGGCTGTCATTCTAAAGGATCAGTCCTTGTGCAACCAGTGTCAGTTCTGTTCTTAAGAGCATATAGCGCTACTAACACTGCTGTCTGCAACAGGAATGTCAGAGAAGGGTGATAATAAGTAACTTGTGTTCTGTAATGAGGTACATCAGTTAATAGTTCTTAGGTAATTGCTAAAGAATTGTCCTATATCTAGTTTACAAATCATAACGGATTTCTAGGAGTATAACACAACAAAACAACTTATATCTGATGCAAATTGTCAGTCAGTGTTATTAATTAATTTATTTGATTTTGATGGGCTATGAAGTCTACAGCATAAAGTTTATTCAAAAAAAAAAAAAAAAAGAACTACAGGACTCAAAATAGACAGTAGGTTGCAGAACTTCCTAGCCTTATCTGGCTAGTCTGAATTCAAACCAAACCCCACTTTATTCATCATTTGCTGCCCATTGTTATTTAATAAGTAACACGGGCCAAATCATACAGCCTCACAGGCATATCTCTGCACTGCTGAAAAACAGCTCTGTGCAGCAAACTTCTTGGCAGATTGTTAGAAGATCAAAGATTAATTTAATATGATGGCTGGATTATGTCACCCATTGACAGATTAATCTCTTAAATTATGGTCAGGGCACTGTAGCTCTTTGGAAGAACTGTGCATGTAAGCTTCATTGACTATCTTTTAGTGCATAACATAAACAACGTCATAAAAAATTTATTGAGTTCTTTCTTACTTGCGCTTCTCTCTTTATCAAGCCCTCCTCGTTCCCAGACACCTCAGGACAGTCACAGAGCTTTGGAAATAGAGAGTCACAGCAGTGGAGAAAAGAATAGCTTTCAGGTAAAAATCTCATCTTGCTTTGGGAGAAAGAATTTCTTACTCTCATTGTTTGAAAACCAGCATTAGGAAATAAGAGGTGAAGCTGCTAATGTAGAGACTTAAATAACTTAGAATAGTCTTGGCAGAATCAGGTTTTGTGTATTTGTATCTGACTTGCATGGATTTTTTTTTTGGTTAATCTGTAACCTGAGATATTTCAGAAGGATTTAGGTGCCCTACTATCTTGTCTTTTTAAAATGGTTGGGTTTTCAAATGCCTATTTCAAGCCACAAGTTGAAAAGGCCAACCTTCAGATCCTACAAGTAGCTTTTAGGAAAAAAAGACAATCCCCAAAATAACCACTAGTCTAGAATTCAAGAGAGCTGGAGTCAGCACCTTCCTAAGCCTCCAACTTCTGGTGATCCTGAGGTGTATCATGGTTTATTTGTCCTGTGCAGTGGGCATTATTCTTTACTCAGTAGGTCGATTGTGATGTAAGTCTAACAGATTGAGACAATCAGATTTTACATTAAGATATATAGGAAATGCATTGATAGGGTGGGTATATACATGGCTATTTATGTGAATATTAATGTTCTGTGGGCAATTTACCATGCAGAAGTTTCCTCTTCTCCCACTGACTGTCAATTTGGCACATTTCATGCATCCCCCACAATGAAATTTTATTTAAATGCACTACCACTGGTGCATTATGAATTTAAAAAGTGAATTTGACAGCAGCAAGAATTCCCAGAGTCACTTAAATGTGACAGCCAATAACATACATTTTCAGAGCACTGCCATGGCTTTATGATTCCATTTTGTTTTAACAACTAGTACTTAGCATTTCTACATGCTGCTTTGAAAAACTCACTGTTAGTTCTCATTTCATTTTATACATTTGTTTACATAATTGCAAAGAAAATTAGTAAATACATTTGAGAAAACAGCGGGGAAAACGAATACTATATATTAATGATGTTTTATTGATATACAGCTTGTTGCATGATGACAGGCTAAAATCTTAGGTCTTCACTGTGATTAGATACTGGCTTTTAGTATGAAAAAATTTACTTAAAACATTTTGAGGAGTAAAGTATTAAAAGTATTTAAGTAAATTTCTCTGCTCTTCCAAAGACTGGGTTTATTATCTTGAGTAAATCACTCTCCCTGCACTGTTTATATACAAAGAGATACTATTTTCTCATTAAATCAAGGTATATTCCGTGCCTGTGACTAATTCTTACAGGGTTAGCAGTTAGCAATTAGATTATATTTCACTTGGGGCCTCTGCACGAAGAGATGTACGATGTACAATAAACTGGCAAAAGTTACCAGCACTAACAGTTACTCGTGCTCTGATGTGCAATGTTATTTTTTTAATTCTAGTAAGAACTCAGGACCCTTGCATCTGACTTTAAAAAAACAGATTTCTTCCATCACTTCCCTCTTTCAATTACTGTTGTTTATCATCTGTAGCTGAGTGTGCACTGGCTATTAGACTTTGAGAACAAATAATCAAAAGTTAGAAAGCCATCAGAATTAAAGTTGCCTGGACAATTTTATTTCCATTCTTAAGTGTATAAGTCTGCATATATAGCTATTTTAATTCTATGATCAGATGCTATTTTTATCACAAGACCTTGGCTCCATTTAATGCATGTGTATTAAGCAAGAAACTATTCTTATTCAGCATTTATGCTATAATTCACTTGAAAACAAAGCCACTGTTTGTTTGGGGGTGTCTTTCTGCACAGATGTGTACAGGTTGACCTGGGCTCACTTCACCCCTATTTCCAATACTGGCCCAAAAGCCAGGTAGCTTTATGAGACTAGAAGTAGTTTCACTTGGCTTGTGTTAGCTTGATCAAGGATCTTCAGATAAGTATGACTTCCATCCAGTTTTGAATGCAGGCAAAAAGTTTCTTCTGCCAAATGTCAGTCAGATGTGTGAACTGGAGATATTTTTGGATCCTGTATGTAAGGATTAAATGCAGGGCCCTGGCATTTTATTTTCCAGGGTGGTCTTTACTTAAGCAAATATGGGCTATGGATATGGGATATGGTCTCTTCCATTCACATCCTGCTCTGATGACAGATGTCCCTCCTCCCTCTGTTTTTATCTAGGATCTAAATACTTCAGTAGAAGGGATATGGAGAGTCCATGGTGGGAGGAGATAGGAGAAGTGAGCTTCAGAGGTAGTCTAGCATATGGTCTTCAATACAGAACAGGAGCTTTGTTTTGCAGTACTAACTTCCTACCTATTGTAGTTCTGAGTAGTGTTTGATAATGGCTCTTTGTTGTAGTCTGAAGAAGATTTTCTTGAAAGGAAGAAAGAAGTAGAAAGGTTCCTGAAGAAGAATATAGATCGGATATGGGATTGGTCCAGCAGGCCTGAGAACATCCCACCAAAGTGAGTGCTGTCAGTTCTTCTGGATGAACTTGGGTGCAGCCTTTACTTCCACAAGTCTAGATATGTATCTGTTAATGCTGTGACTGTGTTTTCTTCCTCAAAACTAGGGAATTCCTTTTTAAACATCCCAGGCGCACAGCTACACTCAGCATGAGAAATACCAGTGTAATGAAGAAAGGGGGGATATTCTCAGCAGAATTTTTGAAGGTTTTTCTTCCATCTCTGCTGCTTTCTCATTTGCTTGCCATTGGACTAGGGTAAGTGTAAATTTGAAAAAAAAAGGTAGATTTTTTTTTAACCTGTGTTCTCTGAGGTGTAATTCTGACTCCCAATTGCCTCTTTGTCTAAAAGATGGGTAATACACTTTTTCCGTAGAAGGGGGACATATAGTTATTCAGGAAGTGCTTTCTATTTGTCTGCTTGTGGTATTGCTGAATGTATGAAGTTTTCCTTTTCTGCTTTTCTCACTAGTTGAGAATTTTTCAAAATAATTAAGGGGCAGTGAAATTAGGAGTTATATGTATGAACCATAGTTACACTTAAACAATACTTGGTTCCACTGGAGATATGACTGTTAATCTCACAACTAATCGCAAAGGAAAAAGATACTATTTAATATATTTTAAAATTCCACTCGCACCTGGGAGGGATGGGGGACATGAAACAAAGTGGGAATTGGTTTTCTTTAGATGATTTAGGTGTTAGATGATCCTTCTTTAAAAACAGCTGCAGAACACAGACTAAAGGGAAAAGATTAAATGCCTTTTAGTTAGAATCAGAGTTTGCCTGTGCCTAAGCATGGCAGATTCCCTGATACCAGCAAGGAACTCTGGGAATCTGGGCACATCTAGCTGCTCTCCCAGCAGAGTATGCTATGCCACACTGGAGGGCTCAGGGAGGAGTTAGATGAGTTCTGGGGTTACACCTGTCATTAGCTCTGGTCCTGCTCTTTCTCTGCTCACTCCCTGCATAAATCCTGAACCTGATCAAGGCTGTGAAAGTTGAGAGTGAGGGGGTGCAAGAGATTGAGGGGAAGAGGAGGGCTCTGTGCAGCTGCAGTAACTGGAAGGAGGGACAGCCCAAACCTTCTGTGGTCCCTGTGGTATGCATCGTTTTGGATGAAGGCACAGGTTATCTTCCTGTACAAACCCAAGATCTCAGCCACATAATACTGTAAAAGTAACATGAGACTAATTTAACTCCTTTCACAAATAAAATGAGTAATTGGACAAGATAGAATAAAAGCATAATGGAATTTTCCTTTCAAAATAAACAAGTTTGGTGATGTAAGTAAGTACTTATTTTCTTCCTGGTCACCTCTACCACTGCTGCAAATTTGCATCATTCCAGTTCCATAATGAGTGAGTAACAAAGTCACATCTTCAGGAAGTGCTTAATGTAGCATCAGTAAAATAGTTACACTTCAAAATAATAATTTTTTAAGCTACAAGAAGTACATGAATAGAAGATGCAATGTAGGGCAGCTGTGAAAGCATACCAAGCTGGGAAATAATGACTAGAGAAATAGTAAGAAGTACATGAAGATGACAGTAAAATGAGAGCTTTACAAATTTCAGAGGTATTCAGCAAATGGAAAAACTTAAGATAACAAAAGGAAAAACGTAATAAAACATCTGACTTACTTTGAGACCTGAAGCAGTGTGTCCTTGCTAACCACATACTTATCTCTGATTCTTGCATTCCTGAAACTGAACAGCTTACACAGAATTGTTCAGTCTTAGCACTCAGGGAGTATTACTAGAAAAGGGTGCACACAAAGTCACTAGCAACTGAAAACCAAGTTTTATAGTAGTCACTTGATTTGCCTGCTTAATTATAGCTGGCACTGCTGCTCCTGCTGGAAATTATGTAACTAGTAACCTGATGAGGGAAAAAAGTGTTCCTTGCATGCTGTATGTTCTTTTTAAAATGAAATGCAGCCCTCACTGACCATGTGTTCTTGGTCCTCAGGATTTACATTGGAAGACGCCTTACGACCACAGCTTCAAGTAGTACGTTTTAAATGCACCTGACACGTCTAGTTTCAGAGCAAAGAAGATACTCATCTGGGAATACAGGAGGTGAACAGCAGCTAGCGATGACTACCTGATCAGCATGTAATTGTTCTGTAAATGTGTTCTTGTTTAGTAAGAATGGGAAAAGAGACACTAAAGCTAATGTATCGTATATAGTCTTCTGGATCAATTCATAGAGCTTTTTTCAGATGCATTAACGTCTGTTATATTGCTTTGTAGTGAACTATCTTTGAAAATTAAAATAACTTGATGTTTAAAAACAATCCTAGCTTTAATACAGCAATCTGATTCAGCTAGGTATTCATCTAAACTGCTGTTTTGTTGTACTTCATGGATGTGAATATTTGTCACTGCTGCTGTAATCATGACAATAAGGGATTAGCCCAAAACAATGTGTGGCCTTATGTACTATATATGGGAATTCAGAAAAGCTTTTACCTTGCTCAAGGCAGTTTCTTCCTTATGTAGATTTTACCTAGTGTGCTCTCACATTTGTGTGAGATGTGAAGTGTTGAGAGACACAGTCAGCTGGAAGGAATTAGCATGAGTGAAACTTCCATTAGTTTTTACTAGTTCAGAGTGTGATGCACAACATCCTGAATTAAAATTTGGACTTTAGTGCCTAATACATAGCTTCTTTTGCAAAGATGTTAATTTAACTCCCCAATTAATAGAAGTTCCTTCTGTTGTATCTACTTGCAGGCTACTGCTTCTCAGTCTTTTTATCTGTAAAATAATAAATTTGCATCTTATATTTGCCTCATCCTTGTATAGATTTTAAAAAAGGGTTGCTTGCTTATTTGTTTTTACTAATGGAATGCCTTTTCATTCAGTGATTGTACCTTATTTAATGAGAAGAAAATGAATGTTTGCCAAAATATCATGTTTTATATATTTAAATAAAAAGGTTCCTTGTGGAGTCAGAGTTTTCTTGTTCCTTTTTCTCTAATAACTCTTGAAAGTGGCTGATAAGGCTCTGTCTTTAAACATGAGTTTCGTACTGTGTAACTGACAAGAAAGATGTTTTCATAGAAAGTAACTTCAGTGCTTGTTCTTAAACTGGAATATGGCTGAGCTGTCAGTAGAAGTTGCTCAGTAAACAGAAACGTGGTGAGCTTGCAATACATATTCTACTTTGTACTGTTGTCATCATTTAAAAAGAAATTTGCTTTATACTTTTATTTTTGTCCTTATTTAGCAGTACTGACTTCTTCTGTGCTTGAAATGGAACCTGTAAAAAACGTGGTTAGTGGGCACCCGGTAATACCGTATGGAGGGCAGGGCCTGCCATCATGCGACATCCTGTGGCTGCAGGACTGGATGCTGCTGTGCAGGCCAGTACATGTGTTTTGTTTTCCCTGGGAGTAAATCACTTGTTCTCACTTCTATGAATTTAATCAATCACACACCTTTTACAGGTGGACCAATATCTGGGTTTTTTACTGTATGTCTGCATGTACAATAAAATAAATGGATTTATAGGATTTTATTAATTTCTAAATAATACTTCCCCTATGTGATGTTGGATGCATTTTTTTATCTAACTACAGGCAGAGTTGAACCTCAGTGTTGCACCAAAATAGTATTAAAAACATTGGTATCAGAATGACTGTTAGATTAACTGCTTCCTCCTCCTTTGAAAAAAACAAGATTTGTTTTTTAATACCATTACATCAAGTCTAAATAAAAGATTCCTTATAAGTACTGCTAAAACCCCAACAACTAGCCCAACTCCTCACACCCACCTTTCCTTGAATTACAGCAGGTAGAGCGGGGTGTTTAGTGAGCGCCAGCCTGCGTGCAGGTTCACGTTTCATTTAACCAGGGTTCTTGCCGTGTTCCTTGGTGTTAGATATTTCTTGTTTTCAGTGAAAGTGAACATACACCAACTGTGCTGGAAGTTCCCTGGGTTCATATTCTACTACAACTGGTATTTTAAAAAGGAAGATTCACAGCAACGGTTAAAGGCATTTAGGATTATGCTGAAGTAATACTCCTATCTGCATTGCAAAGTTAGTTGTATGAAAGTATCTGTTGTGAATAAAGGAACTATATCAGTTCTTTGTTCTTTTCTCCTTTCTCTTTTTAAACACAGAAGCAAAGAAATCCTGTATGGACAGGAAGAGAATTACCACCCTAAAAGACCTGCAAAGTAGGCATTTGTTAACTTCCTTGCAGTAGCTGGAACTCTTCAAGCCCAGGCTCGTGCATGAGGCTAAAAGCAAAGGTTGGACCAGAAGGAGCCAGAGCATATCCTCTTCTTGGCAAACTGGAACAGGTGAATGCCAGCCTGAACTTTCATGTTAGGCTTTCATGTCCTGTATAACTGTTACCACAGATTAAGGTAGTAAAATGGAAAAAAATGTTCTGTATATGTAAACCATGTTACTTATTTGCATATTTATCATTACCAGCACCTTGACAAGTGGTATATCTATTACCTCTCATAGCTGCTGAGAAAACATTTCTAATTTACATTGCTGCTTTGCTTTGAAATGAGAAGTGATTTATGTTATAGTGTCCCCTATCATTATTATTCCATCAGTTCCACCATCCCTTGGGATCACGCCCATGGGTATCATGCAGAGGGGTAGATCAGCCTTTACAACATCGGTCTTGCGCAGTATGGTACCCTGCCCAGCAGGTCATCACAGCCCAGAAAACCCCTCACTTGTTGTTGGACGTTCACCAAAATTGCTGTGGTCAAACTGGAGCAAGCGAAAGCAAACAGTGCGAGACAGGAACGGGGAGAAGGAAGGCAGCAGAAAAGTCATCTCAGTCTCTTGTTCCGCAGACCTTTGCAGACGGTCAACTTTTTCAGCTTAGGCACAATGAACAAGGGTTTTAGAGGTAGTTACACATTTCATCCTTACTCATTCTTAATTTACATTGGTTTTAATTAGAATTACATGCATAATCATCTCTGAGGAACTGATCCTCCGTCCCTGATCTTGCAGGGGATGAATATAGTTTCAGCAGCTTTTTCAGAGTGCATGTGTAGGTGCACGATAATTTTTCTAAAGCTATCAAGCAGAAATAGTTTGTCCATTTTCAGTTATCACAAAGTTGAAGGTAATAAATATAGATACTTGTTCTGTGGATAATCTGGACTGTGATTCTCTATATTTCATCAAGAACGCAGCAGCAAGGTGTACTCAGGGGTGCTAACGCTGTACTTGGGTAGTCAGCGCTCCACTACCCAAGTATCATACAGCCATTAGCACTCTGTTTATCCACATTTTTAGGATCATCATTCAGAAAACCACATTCAACCCACTCTCCACCATATTTCTATGACATGCCCAAGGTGATGATTACCCATTTCAGAAAAAACAATGTGTGAAACACCTAGAAGAACATCAGACAGTCAACATCTGTATCAGAGGTTTGTGCTTATGGCAGCAACTTCTTAGGCTGCCCTGATCCAAGCTGAACCACTGTATATGTAATAATTATTTTTAACATGATGGAAAGAAGCAAAGTTAATTAAAAAAACCCCAAACCCTAGTCATCATGGTGCATTTAAACTATTGGACATCATTATCCAATTATTGGTCAAGGCATTCTTACAGAGCTACATCAGTTTTCTGTGGTCAAATGTCAGCCTTTTGCCTTTGTGTCTTCAACATTGATTTCTGTAATAGATGCCTCATGCAAATTTCACAGTTATCAATTTTTTAAAACAGCTTTAAAGTGCACAGGCTTTGCTAAAGCCATGGAAGCAGTGGACAACTAGTCCAAAAGAAATACAAATGCTGAAAGAAATGGCCCAGTACTGCCTTAATATGCTAGATATTGACAAAATCTGCACTGAAGACTTCAAGCTGTTTGATCCTCACACTTCATACCAGGGGAAATGGAAAATTCAGTCAATTTTGCAACTAAACTTATTTTCTTTAAAAAAATAAGAGGTCACAGCATAAATAAGTACCATTTTACGTACAGCACAGCTCCAGTCCAAGGAGCTTTATCTTTTTAGAGACACACGAATGAATATAACTCGTCATAACTCATTTAACAAACCTCATTCCCAGTTGTGCTTCCAGCTGTGGACCCAAGGTGTCTGCAGCTCCCTCCACCTTCCCCAGGGAGGGTCCCCTTTGCCAGGGTCACCTCCCCACTGCGGGCAGACCTAGCCCGAAGGACAGACAGGAGGACACCAGCCACAGGCACAGGGTAGGAAGCCTGGGCTGGCACAGCAGAGCTTCAGCAGGGGCACAGGCTTGCAGGAGGCAGCCAGCCCTATTCAAAGCTGAGCTCGTCATGGTCTGACTGCTTTCAGGCTTAGCAGGCTCATGACAGCAGCAGCCAGCTCAGGGCACACCGAGGGCTTGTGTGCTTTTGCACAAGAAAAATGGTCAGTGAAACTGTGGTATTAAAAACTTACCAAATAGGAAAAGAAAGTCACGAGAGAATTGTTACGGATCCCAGCATTTTCTAGAGTCCCATGTAGGTATCACCAAAGGCTCTCAAGGCTTGCAGCAGAAACCTGTTCTTGCTCCAGAGCAGCAATCAGTTCGTTGCAGTCTTAAAGCATTTTCTCTACCTGGGTTTAAAGCTTTGCATTTCAGCATGCTTTGCTCTACTAGCGGAAAGTAATCCTCAGCAGCAACGAGCAGAGTCAGAGGCCAAGCTGACAGCTCTGGGACACGTGGGATGCATCGCACACGCTATTTATAACCACAAAGGAGGCTGCGAGGAGGGCCAGTGTCTGGGTAAGCTCAACGTACAAGGGCCTCCATCAAGAGCCAGCAAAGGTAAAGAGAGAAGCTGAGCTCTCAGACTGAAGCTTTCAAGGATGCTGCAACAGAGGGCTGTGGTGGGTTGACCCTGGTTGGATGCCCATCACAAGGGCATTTGCTGCAAAACCAGTTTCTGTTCTCTGCAGACTCCTCACACCCCGCAGTTTGCACGGAGGTGGAGGTTTCCTTCCAGGAGCCACTTATGAACACCACCTGGAGTGGCACAGACCCCCAGCCCAGGGAGAGCTCCGCAGCGCAAGAGCTGCCTCCTCCCAAGTGTCCCCCAGCAGCCAGACCCCAGGGGACCTTCAGCTGTTCCCCCGTTAGCAGCTCAGCCACACGCAGATGCTTGTCTGCTCAAATGAGCCTGTGAAGTTCATACTCATCAAGGCTTAACATAGCTTCTTACCACCAGTTTTGTAAGCACCACCAGAGTTTGGATCAAATTTGGTGTAAGGCAGGAAAAGACCTTTACATCAAAAGTGAGTTAATGGGACACCAATGGCCAGAGCCACCTGCGTGTCCACATGCTGCCCAGCGCTCAGCATCAACGAAAAGCCGCACGGGCGTTTGCTCCGAGTTACAGCTCGCTCTTTGGAGCGGCTCAGACACCACATCACCATCACTTGGAGCAGGGAAGAGTCAGGCTCATTCCTCTTACCCGGCCTGGTGAGCACGGGGCCCTTTCTGCCCTTCACAAACCCTGGATGCAAAGAACAGGACAACAAACCCCCAAGTATTTTATCTACAGCTGATGAACAAATTTGCATCATGCTGAGCAGATGCAAGACTGGCCCTCCCTTTCCCCCCTCACCCCTCAGCGTAAACCCCTTGCTGGCTCCCATGCCGTCTGCGAGGGGAGGGATCCGGCAGCAGCCACCTCACTGCATTTTAATTCCCTAAACGTTCACCTCAAGTACATGTTGTGAATTCGGACATCTGGGGTTCCTGCTCCTGGCTGCAGGCCATCAGCACAGCTGGATACCCGGTGGCTGCTGGGTTATTAATTCCTGCTCACGAGACAACGCTTGCTCATCTTCCCAGGTCCCATCTGTGGAGTTGGGGGATCGTCCCCCAACCCAAACACTGGCCTCCAGAGAGCTGCTGCCAGAACTGCTCCAACAGCCAGGACCTGGAAACAGTTTGAGAGAGAAAAAAAACCCCAAACCCACCACGCCAGGTTTTATTTGGTGATGCAGGGGTAATCATGGGCATAGGAAAATATTGCTCACCCCCCTTCTGTAATTCCAGGACCAGGCAGTTCCATGGGAAAGTCCTTGCATGCCTGCCAGGGAGTCTGAAAGGTGACTTCATTTCTAGATACAGCCTTTGGGCAGGGTACAGAACAAAGACCTTTGGTCAAAAGCTCGACAGAAACAATTTCTGACTTTGGAGCCTAAAAATAGCGTTCTAGCACGTAACACATGAAACACCAGATTAGTCTGGAGGATGGCCACCTCACAGGAGAGATCACAGACCACACAGAACCATGCCCTGCGTGGCTCACAGTCACAAACGTCACTGTTCTCCAACCGCGGGGAGGGAGCCTGGGCAAGGGCTGGAGAGCTCCCTCACCCCCTCCTGATTTCCTCTCCCCAGGAAATTAGAAGGACAAATTAAGTGCCTGAACTCTAAGGAAGCACATTTTATTTCATCAGGTTGTAAAATGTGTTTCAGCTGTCCTTCAGCCACACGCACCACCCCTCACCACCCTCAGTCCCGGCACATCGACAGCCACCGGCACAGGGGCAGGAGCTGATCCCCGGATGCGCCGATTCCAGGTCCCGCTCTTCAGAAACTGCTGTGCGTCAGTGCCAAAGCCCCCAGCCCTCAGCAGAGCCCCCAGGGCTGTATTTATACACCCCCCCCCATTTCTTACTTTACTTCACTTTCCCGACATGTTTTTTCTGGAGTCACTCGGCATTTCCATGAGGAAGTCTGACTCTCTCAATCTGTGTGTTTGTGCTCAGCGTAAAATGACAATGGAATTCAGAGTTTAATCTTAAATCCCATTCCTGCAATTTCCAAACCCATCCCCGAGAGGAAGCAGCAGACCTTTGAGAGGGCGGTTCATCTTCTCCCAACACTTTTTCATCCTGTAACCGGTGATTACAGTTACCACAGATGCCCACTTTCTGCTCACTGAACAACTACGCTGATTTAAAACACATGCACAAGCTCTGTGAAGCAAGGATTACATACAAAACTCTCCCTCAAGTTTACAGAAACTGCCTCCCATACGCAGCGCCTGCTTCAGCCCTAGTTAACGGGGCATTAAGGATTCATTGTACCAAAGGAAGTGACTTTAAAAACACGTTTCAAAAAAATCTTACCTCTAATTTCTAGTACAGACAACTTCTGCTCTCCTCAGTTACTTCCTCAAAAACAGCTGAGGCCTGCAGTTACCTTGCTGCTAGGAAATACTTGCAGAACAGGGTATCTGTGTGTTGCACATAGCCCACACAGCCTGTCAGAAGGCACCCATAGGGGTTTTTCACATGTGGAAGCCCCGTGCTGCATCTCTAACACAAGATCCCTGCCACGTGTTACCGACAAGACGCTCAATCTCCTGGAAGTCAACCATTCGGGGTATTGCATGTGCGAGTAGCGCAATGCTCTTGAACTGGTCCCAGAAGTCAAGGATGGTTTGGGGCAAGTATCTGAAAAAACAGTAATTTTATCGAATTGACAATAAAATCTGGGTTTAGATAAAATGAAATGATAAAAATTTCATGAATCATCAAAAACTATTTAATTGAAAGTGGTACAAGCAAATCATGTTTTATATAATAGAAGATTTCATCATATCCTTTTTCTTTTTACTCATATTCCACTTACATTTGCTGAAAAAATAGATCAAAAATAGACAGCACTAATATATTCACTGAATATGAACAGACAACTTTCTGAGTTAGAGGTATGACCATTCAAAAACTAATCATTTAAAATGGAAATACAAACAATCTTCAGGTTGGCTCATTTGGCCAATTACCTAACAAACGGAAGAAAAAGTTGTCAAAATACACAGAGCAAGTCCAGGTAAACATTTAAAATTTATTAAACTTTTTGGTCAAAATAATTGAACAAGTATGTACAATCCCATTGTATTAGCTCTATTATGTATTTTAGGAACAAGGTCAAATCTAACGCTTTAGTGACCCAGAAGTTCCACATTTCAAGATTTTCAAATAGTGTCACAACCAATATACAGTATAAGGTTTTTTTTTTTTTAATTTAAACTTTATTTGTAGAACCTCAAAGTTAGTTGTACTTACTAGCTTACTGTGAACAAGAGTGGCACTCTATGGACATTGATCGGGAGGGTAAGAATAGAGACATTTTGCTCTTATATATGCAGATCTGATTCCATAATCATAATACACCTTCATTTTAAGAAAAATGGAGTGTAAACCACACTTCTGTATTGCCTCTGGGAAGCTCAGGGGATCTTGTTTTTCAGCAAGAATTTCTAATTTGCAGGCACATTTCATAGAGTGTAACGTCTAGCTACTTGATGCTACTAAAATGTGCTGCAACAGCTTCAGGAACAGTTTCTCACCCAGGCTAGTCTAGGGTTGAAGAGAAGGTTGATGCATTTTAGGCCTCTTTGGAGGAGGAGGGGGGGAAGGAAAAAAAAGTACCTAAGGCTTAAAAAAAAAAAAAGTTAGCAAGAACAGAGTTACAACAACCGCAGTTAACACCAGCTCGTGGCCTCAGTGTTTTCCTACATCTTCATGTTAAAGTCGGAACGTGCCCAAGTCTATTAAGCTGCGTTGCTGCTTGGCATAATTAAGAAAGGTTTGGTTTTTTTTGCTGGCTTGAACTGCAATCTGAAATACAATATATTATGCCAAATATTTAAAATAAACTATATCTTCATGACAAATACTAAAAAGGTTAAAAAACATAATGCACGTAAGGTATGTCTCTATCTAACATTGAGAGGCATCAGATAAACTGAATTTTTATCTTCAAAGAAGAAAATCTGTTCAGTGTTTTGTTTTCCCTTCTGTGCAAGGTGGTCACTTTCTATTAAGGCTGTGGATGTCTTTATACTAACCTTTTCAATCTCCTACTTGGTACACAAATAGTGTTACAAGAAAACCAGTGCAACTTAAACTAAATGACAATTTCATGGAAACTCTAAATTTAGAATTTGAAATACTACACAAAAAAGTTTGTATTAGTCTGCCAAAAATCAATGTTTTGGGGCAAACATTGTCAAATCTGCCCATCAGGATTATTTTGCACAATCTCAGTACATGCAATAAAAAAATAAAAAGACTGAATACATACCTTCAGATTTAAAAACAGTTTTTATAGTTTGTTATTTTATTAAGTGGTTTACACCAGAAGGTGTGGTTATAGATACAGTTGGTGAGTAAATATTCATGGAAACCTGTCTACGAACCCAACTCAAGACCTACCTAAGTGCTCAAAGGTAAAAACACCTAAGCCTAGATACAGGCCAGAGGAGGAATGTTTACAGGCATTAAGCACAATATATGTTTTGAAAGGCCCAAATATTACAGCAGAGAAAGAGCGCAAGAGATAGAAATTACATTTTTATGACAATTTTTCTTCTTGGGTGTTAAATTTTTGGTCTATAAACTGGAAAGGAAGGCTCAGACTTAAATAAATACATTTGTTTTGAGTATTGGCCTTTTGAGCACT
This sequence comes from Haliaeetus albicilla, assembly GCF_947461875.1. NCBI lineage: Eukaryota > Metazoa > Chordata > Aves > Accipitriformes > Accipitridae > Haliaeetus > Haliaeetus albicilla. The sequence continues at coordinate 41,026,683 of NC_091493.1, read as the reverse complement.
GTCCATCAATTCTGCCTCTAGAGGGTTTCTCCCAGAAAATTGTGACTGACGTTCCCTACCCCCACCGAAGGCAGAACTACACCATGAACTCAAAAACCAGGCCAGATCCTCTCCTTTATCTAAAGGGAAGTAAGTGCATCAATGTTCTTCACTGGTAGGACAACAAGGCCTTCTCTTTTACAGATAAACAAATGAGCTTAACTATGCAAGACGACGACTCTGTCCTCAAGTAAGTCATCTTTAGTTAATTTTGTCCTGGAATATATACAAATTATTGGTGGCAGCTACAGCAATGATGTTCTCCATGGGATGCCATGCTGTATGAAGAATCTTCTTGTTGAAGTCCAGACTGTCAACGCTTATTTCATCCTTCTTTCTTTTACCACCTGTACACACTTTACGTGGCTTTAAGATGGCACGAGGTTTGCTGCTCTCCCTGGATGCTTCTAGAGTGATATCCCGTCGCGTGTTTCGGTCAAACATTCTAAAGAAGTTGTTGTAAGATCCAGTCATGATAGCACTGTTTAAAAGCAGAAGAAAGGCAAATCTTACTAGGTTTCCAGAAATAGTATTCAACCCCCACCTTATCCCTCTTACGCACAAGCTGACTATCAGACCAACTTCACGACCAGTATGCGGCATTACACTCTCTTCCTCTCTGATGTATACCTTTGCTCAATTCCATTTGGACTTCAGCGCTGCTTCCACTCCACCACTTTCTCTTCCCCTGGTTCCCACCTCCTGCCACCAGCACTCAGCAGCAGTCTTATGCTTTGTTCATCTTAATGTGAGCAAAGCGGGTTTTCCCGTTGCTACTCTATCCTTTTATCCTGCGGCAACAAAAGTCATGGTGGAAGCAAAGCCATTGTAAACTGCTTCATTACCACAAATGAAAGTGCCTTCCTTTGCCCTGTGCACGTGTTGACCATGAGCATGCCAATGGATTAATTACAAAAATTTGTCTTGAATCAGTAAAAGAAGCCCCTTGTGCAAATGTCTGATGCAGCCCTGCAGAAACAATTCAGAGTTTCTGTACAGTATCAAATTTGCTTTTGAACAAGGCAGAGAAAAATTTGCATCTGAAAATGCTTTCATGTATCTAACTTCCAAAGAACAGCTTGTCTGTAGCTCTCAAAAAATATGCCTGAAAGTGAGGCCAAATTGGTCGTCATTTTCCATATTGAACACTTATCTCTACCACTTGAAACTGAAAAGCCGCTTCCCACAAGGCAGAAGTCCCACAGATTGTTAAAATTACAGGCACCTCACCCTTGTCGTCTTATTTGCTGATACGCATTGTCTTTGTGGCATTAAAAAATTAATGACTAGGAGGAGAATGAGATACTATTACCACAACATATACCACTCAGATTGTCCTAGGAAATGCACTGAGTGAAATATTTTTTTCTTTTTCAAAGGGAGGTGACCATCACAACTTCCATGACAACTTATGTTCTTATAATATGTTCAAATGAGATGACCTTGCTTTGACCGATTCTCCCTCCCCCTGTCCTCCAAAAAAGACTGACTGGGGTTGCTTGAAAAGAAAAAAAACAAACCACATAGAAATAAGGGTCAGTTTCTTTGCGTTTTAGCTTAGTGAAAAACATACACCACTTCTTTTATGCATTTTATGTTAGATACTGTAAATATTGCTAGCAATTTTTTTTGGTAAACTGACGGACACAGTATTTCTCTTCTCAATAACTCAAAGCCAATTGCAACCTCAGCCACTTGCAACCTGGTATTTAGAGTAACCAATTTTCTTTAATATTGTTTACTTAAATTAGTATGCAAGTGGCATGTAGCAGTACATGCAAACTCAACTATCATTGCAATAGCAATGTAGGTAGGTTTCACTTCCTTTGCTGACTCCTGTGGACAGCTTATAAGATTTGACTTCCCTGATCACTGTCCCCATCTGAACTATGTGATGGATCTTTTCTTCTTCCAATATTTGATAGACTTAGGCCAAAGCTTGTTTCACAGGCTGATCCCGTTACCATCAAATCAAAACTGATACCTTTTCATTGAACAGTTTGCAAGCATTTGGTATCAGACAAGTCACTGTTTTAGGTATTTCAGATATCTTCACAAGCCTTCCACAAAAGAAAAAGAATCCCCAAGGCAAGCCAAGATAAAGCATGCAGATGTAAGATCCAGATCTGCCACAATCTTATCCATGGTTTCTGAAAGCATTTTAACAGGTACCTAATATTACCATCACTAGTGACAGGAAATATGCAACATTTGTGCCAATATATGTAGCTTTGCTATCTGATTATAATGCTTGACAACCTGGAGGCAAGACATTATTTCTACTGTTTGCAACAAATATGAGTGATTATCTAACACAGTTTTATCTTCTTTAGCCTACAGAAAACATGGAAAGAAGATTCGATTTATAAGACACAATGCATTTCTTATATACACTTTAAAAATGAAACTGAGTCACATTTTCATGGCTTGAAATGGCCAGTCTTGACTATATAAAACTTCAACAACAATTCATATTAGAAGCAAACTGACACACAAAAGCATATTCCACTTCTGCAACTGGAGGGTGGAGGATTGAAGAATGAAGTCTTCTTTTTTCAAAAAAACAAACACACACACAAAACCACCCCAACAAACCCAGTTGATTTGAATGCGGCTAATTACATCCTTAAAGTTAAGTACTGTTTATGGCTTTCAATACTGGAAACCCAATTCTTAATGCTGAAGGAAAAACAAAAAACCAAACCAAAATAAACCCTCCAACTTACCTATCAGAACCGTTCCAGCAGCACTCAAATTTGTCAAAGATGCAGTCATTTTCATAAAGGGAACAAAGCTTGCTTCGAAGATACTCATGAACCTGTTTGGAACATTTAAATTGGTATTAGATATAAAGAAAAAGAAGAAAAGGGGAAAGGAGGGATATTTAAGAAAACTTGAACACCATACTTGATATGTCTCTACAGGCCTGTTTTCCATATTGAGATCCCACACTTTAACAGAAAGGTAGTCTCTTGTCATCATGTATCGACCACTGTGACTGAATTTTACATCAGATATCGATGATATTATTTCTGAAAAAAACGATCTGCTGCTAGGATCTTCAGGTTCTTCAAAAACTGTAGATAGAAGACACGATTACAAATGAAACCAACACCAAGTCTTACAGCTTTGAACAGTTTTCAATACCTGGAAAGTTTTAAATCCATACACTAGTTTCTTTTTAAAGAAAGTTGCTCTTAAATACTTTTTAGAAATAACCTCTTTTTAAACAATGTTATGCTCTTAGGCATCTAGCAATCTGATGACTATCGCCAACAGTCTCAGCCAGAGCATAGCATCAGCAAACTACAATTCACAGGTCTTAGGGATGAATCAGAGAAAAAAACCTAAAAAACAACCCATGGGTATGGTAAACATTGCAACTGATCTACAAATCATGTTGAACAAGAGCAGATGAAAACATCAACATCCCAAACACAGTATCTTAATGCATGACCCAGGCATTTTGAGACTACTGTACAACATAATTTTCTTTAGATCTGAACAAAAGTTGTACAACACAACCTGCTGAAATAAAGTATTAGTATCTACACTTGAAATGCAATTCGTATGGTTTTAGAAAGCAGATAAAGAAATGCATTATTTAAATTGAAGAGTCAATCTTTGAAATCGATGTTTCATGACACAAGCTACCCAGAACTATTTATTTCATTTTTGAATAGACCCCTTTTAACAGGATGTTATTCAGTCACAAGCAGTTAAAAAATAAAGTGCTTCTAAGTAATTTAATGCAACACAAAGTCAAATAGATGAAGCGGCTTAGCATTCTACATTTCCCATTGCACAAATATTTCCTTCCACCAACAAGAAAACCTCATCTGCACTATAGAAAGCTTACCTGCAAATATCAGTATGGTATATCACCCCACAGGGCTAGTAATACTAATAAACCACAACTATTACAGTAGCGAACAAGAAACAAGAGGCTGCGTGCAAGGCACAGGCAGTTATCCTTATGACTTCAACAGAAAAGCTTTCCTCACCTACGTAAGTTTACGTGGCTCAGCAGACCAACGAGCATTCACCTTTCACCCCTGCAAACTCGCTTCAAACGCAGCGCATATTCTTAAGAATTAATTCTATCCTAGGAGCTGCAAATGGTCACGAAGTAAATGGATTCTGGCAGCATCAGCCCAGTTTCTAATGCACAAAGGTGAATAAACTGCCCTAAACTGGCATTTGATAAGCAGATACCTTTGAGAAGCACCAAGACTGAGTCTGGACAGAAGACAGGTCTCACTGGTGCCAAAAGCACTTGTTCCCATCAGTTTATGATGCATAAATGGGTAAACAGGAGCAGAGTCAGATCGTCAATTGTCTCATGCTACACTTCTGCTTGTTGAGGGCCTAGAACAAGACAATTAAAATGTTCCATTCTACAAAACTACCACCCCTTACCTTGTATGCTCTTTACCAATAAGCAGAACACCTATACACTCTATCTTGCATGAAAACAAAGCAAGACACCCATAAACCAAGGACATGTCCTAACTTACATTTTGAATGCCTATCACAGAGGGCTGAAGAACGCATGTCACAGAGTCGAATAGTTCCTTTGCTACTACTATAGACAAACACATTACAGTGATGAGGGTGGAACTCTGCAGCAGTAATCACTTCTGTCAGCTCCTCCATGTTAGCAGGCTTAATATCTACAATATCTGGGAAGGTTTTTGTAAAGGCATGTAACATTTCACATTCAAATCACTTCTAGCAGATAATTATTGAAAAATGTTAAAAATACCATGTAGAAAACTAGGGCAAGATCTTAATTTCCACTGTGTGCAATCTACACAAACTAAAGTGACCTGAGTAGATTAAAAAAAAAACCCAATAATTTTTACAGATCAACTTTAACAGATGCTAGAGATAATTTCAGACTCCTCTCAAGCCTCCTTCTTAATGCTTCCTACTGAACACTGAATATACTTCATCTATTTACCTAAAGCTTTAGAAAACTTGCATATGTCCTATTTAATATTCAGTATTTCTGCAACTTTTATTTTACTGCAGATTTGCCAATTTAGGACATACTACTAGTTTTGGATACACAGGCTTGCAAAAAGATTTGAAAATTATTTCTGCAGTTAATGATATCATTTGACATTAAAAAAAATGGACATTTGTTTTCTTTAAGAGAAGTGTCATTTAGGCAGTTAAGAGACCTTAAACTTTGGAAAGAAGTATCTACAGTAACAAGGGATCTACTTCTCAAATTTTTCAACTCTTAAGTTGACTGAACTCCACAAATAAAGGATGCTCCCCAAATTCCTCAATTTCTCTTTAGAAATCAATCTATGATATTTCTACTGGCAGTTTTCCATTGAAAGAATGCTTGCCCTCAAGAATGTATGAGAGCATCCTAAGGCCTGCTTTCACTGTATTAAACCTCCAGATTTTAAAATCCTGTATTTTAATCCCTAGATTTAAACACCTACTCTAATTAGTAAAACTAAAGTGATTCTCTTAAGCATACACAACTTGGATGTGCCCCAGTGTTCACAGAGAACAAAAAAAGGATACTAAAACTTCTATCTGTGATTTCTAAATGCCATAGGTTAATTCTTAGGTCATCTGCAGAAAGGTATGTTTCATGATCACTATTTACTGAAATAGAGTTTATGTGATAAGTATGTGCATTTGCAAATATCCTTCTGGGACTTGCTTCTACCATTAGGTCCATGGGTTTCAATATTGGCACCTGAAACATGAAAACAAACAGTCAATTTTGGCATAAAACTGGTTTCTGATTCAGAAGATATTAATTAATTGCATACCACACATTTCTGTTTTGATTTAGTGACTGAACATTTTCAAAACCACTGAGCAAGAAAAGTAATAAAATAGCCTATGAATGCTGAGTTTGCACACTACCAACACAAAACCTCAGACACTGACTTCTGCAGAAGTTACCTGTCAAATACAGCAGCTTTGTACTTCATCCAACACAAAAATGGTGTACGATTATAATGATATTTGAAGATTATGTTAATTTGAAACAAGCACTTAAAAATGACCCCCATATCTGAGAGGGGTGCTTGTGAAATTGGCAAGAACAGTTTGCAAAGAAATCTTTACATTTGTTTAACTGAACAGTCAGTACAATTTTAGGAACACATGGATGCCCTGTTTCCACAACTACATGATCTAAAGTGTGACATGGTTTGTCAGGGTCAAGTGGGCTAAGCTTCCCTCTAGCTCTTTCTCACTGACCAGCAAGTGAATAGTTTAAGGTTGCCCAAGGACGTCCTATGCTGTTCCAGTACATACAATTCAACAGAACACTAACTTACATTATCCAACCAAGAAAAAAAGTTATGACAGTGTCCAAGATAATCTCCCTTCCTGGAACAAGAAACAAATTAATCCAAGAGCTCTGTAATTGCTCTCACCATGTTTGTATCTCACAGTCTGTTTACATCAAACTGTAATGATTAAAATTAATCTATTACTTTTTATTAGGCAATTTTCCTATCTTACCACATGAGTGCTCCTAGCCTGGTTGTGAAATCAAAAATACATTAATGTCAATTATCACGTATGGTACTTAGAAATGCCATGCTCACTATGCACAGGGATGCAGCTCTAAAGTGCTGCTTCTCCTTCATGTCTACTCCTTTATAAACAAATGGGGATTCTATTTCTGTAACAAAATATGCAAACAAAACCCATAAAAGCCCAAGGTACACACACTCTAGATTTCTAAAACCTGATCATTTTAACATATGGAGGTAACTCTAGGCAAGGTTTTTTCCCCTTCTGCCAACTGTTGCTCAGACTTGGTTCATTCCATCATCTCTTCTTGTAAGATGTAGTGCCTGGCAAGCTCTGCAGCTCAGCCCAACCTTCCTTTCCCAGAAAAGCAGCAAATTTAGAAGACTAACTTTTAAGAGAGCGCTTCTTGCTTTTTGTTGCTTCCCCCCATTCAGCTTGACAATTCCTAAATATATTACAGTGTTTAAAGAAGATGCTAATGTACTCCTTCAGTGATATAGCCCATACCTTGTAAAACCGTTAGGCCGTATTCTGGACTCTCCATGTTCCCAGACGGGTAGTCTACTGCTACATAAAGGCAAGGTTGTAGAACCCAAAATTTCATCCATACCTACTTCCAGCCACTGGGCTAAGGCATTGTATCATAATTAATTTCCTTGGTTTTAGATATTTTCACTAGAATACTCAATCAGATCTTGGTTCCCACACGCTGAATAGAAAGACACTTTGCAGAGGAAGTGGCTATCCTTTCCCAACATGATTATGCATTAGGCTTATGTATACCTAAAGCTTCAGTTCAATATTCAATTTAAGCAAAAGCAAGGCAAAAAAAACCCCAACAAAAACCCACAACTGTATAGTCCCTACAAGTGTCAGGAGTGGCATTGGCTTTGAAAGTAGTGAGAGCCTCAGTTTGATTCCTATTTATGGTTAACAACAACATAAAACCCCAAGAAAAACCCCAGCCCCACATGATTTCATTTCTTGAGCTCCTGCTTTAAATGATCCCATGTTTGGAGCACTAACCCTCCTACTACATCCCTACGCAAGTGGAAAAATGTCAAGACTATTCAAGCACATATCAGGTTTTCCAAATGCTCAGAATTTGCCTCTAACAAAACCACCTTCTACTTAGAATAACCATAGAATAACCAGCACCTTGTTTAAATTTTTTAGTCTTGCTCTTAGAAAAAAGGCCAAACAAGTTAAATAAATATGAGCAATACTGAGGGAAAAAAAAACCATTATCGATACAAAGCCAAATTCTTCCTAAATTCACAATGACATGTGCTTTAAGCCAAACAGAAGGACCCTACCTGCCAGTTTCAAAAAGCAGCACTCAGGGAGGATATAAAGGTTAATCTGGGCACCTACTACTCCTTACTAGTGACCGGCACAGACACTACAGCATTATCCTCTACTGACTAGTCACAGCCAGGAAGAGAAGTCAGTATGTTATGGGTCTTTGAAATAAATGTGTTCCCTGCACTTTTCTTCACGTTGCATGAAGACGTTAGACTATTTTAAGAACACAGCAGGATGAGTCCATGCTTCTATGAATTAAGTATAGACTAGTGCAGCTCCAGCCAGAGATACTCCAAAATGCTGTATTTTCAGGCTTGAATAACAACAGTTTGTTACATTTTATTGCTGTCAATAAATCAGTGTATCTTATTCTACAATTTGAATATACTGAGGTGGATGAAGGCTGTCTCTAACAAAAAAATTTTAAAAAGTTTAAATTTCAAATCCATTTTAAATATGCTAAGATGTTCCAAGAAAAAAAAAAAAAAAAAAAATCAACAAACTATTGGGAAGCTAATAATATGATAGTATAATCATGAAAGTTTGCCTCAAGTTTTCCAGAGGAACCTTATTTAATAGTATATAGATATGTAATGATGTGTCTCCATTTTTTTTATAAGATTTCAATGACCCTGACCAAAACATCATTTTTAATCTACACATTTCAGTTGACAACTTTGGTAGTACAAAGGTAGAGAAGTACATGCAAAAAGATATTTGAAGTCAAAGAGCAGAAACATACCCGTAGTGCTGTGATTCTGAAAGGATCCCTAAGTCTTCCATCTTCATCTTTTAAATTATAACCTTCGGCTCTTTTATCCCTTTCACTTATTTTCCATAATTTAATAGTTTTATCTAAAACCAAAAATTCACATGCTTGAGAATGAATTAAATTCAAAATAAAATCACTAAATAATGGAGTCAGCAGAGTGGATATTATTTATCTATCTAGGTTTCCGCTGCTTGCAACAGAAAGGATCCTGATGGAGTCCTTTAAACAACAACGTAATAGGGAGTACAGCCCTCCCTACATATCCTTCAAGTACTCTGCCTTCAGCTATATTGTTTAGCAGAATTGATATGTGAAAAACAAACAAAAAATACACCAGCCACATGCACTTGGAGGGTGCAGATGGGAAATACATCAAAATATCAGTAAATGGAGAGGAAAAAAAGATGGATTCCATTTTAACTCCAATGTAATGTTCAGTTTGAATAAAATACAAGTTTCTGCCTGAACAGTAAGGCCCTATGCCTACCATTCACCAAAATGACCCTTCACAAGGGAAGTTTCACACACCAATTACCAAAATTCACCAATAAGCCCTGTATGACTATCTAAATTATTTTTAAGAGAGAAATGCTAGGGAAAAAACCCCAACAAACCTATGAATTACATATACTACCTACCTTAAGGAAATCCAAGTTTATCCCAGGTGTCTGCTAAGAGACAGCCAAGGGTGGTAAGTGAGAACAGGACTTGCCCCTGTATTTTAGGGCTCCACATCCAAAGCCATGTACTTCCCAGGTCTTACTAGGGGGAGTCTTTCCAAGTGCAGAAAGTCAGTATACACCAAGGGTGAGATCCTTAGCTAATTGGAAACAAACCTCTCCTCCCCAAACTACTGCATATCTTTAAAGCATTTAAGATGACATGGTTTAAAGACTGCTTTAAGTTTAGTAAGACTTATATCAAAGTAAGACTATTGTAATTTCAAAGTCCAGTAGACAGAAGTCATTCCTGCTTTTAAAATTTTGTATAGCAGGTAGGATATCAGCCCTTATATAAAGTCATTTAAGTACAAGGCAAAAAGTGATCCAAACTGTTAGGAACAAGTGTATTCCTCTGACAATAAGAGCAAGTTTTTCCATGCACAGTTCCGCATTTATATTTACAGCTTGCTCCACGATGCATCAAAATGAAACAGACCTAATACCTAATAACCACTACTAAAATACTGGAAGAAATAAAAAAAAAAAAGAAAAAAAAAAGGTGCATAAAAACTTGTAATTTCCAACTTGTAATTTTTGCACTGCTTTTATGTATTCTAAGGTACACAGTGAAAATGGTATAAAAATACTCCTCCTAGATGACTGTTGTCTTTTAAACAGTTGCTTTGCAAAACACACATGATGTTTTAGTATTGGAAAAGCAAAGAGAGCATTGTAACCACAGTGTTTCAATTTCAAATGTTTTTATTAAAAAATCATCTGGGATCACAAAAAAATTAAAATTTCAAAATTAGGATGATCAAGTCAAATTCAGACTTCTGCTACAGTTCAGCATACTGAGAACTAGTTTATACAAAAACTATAAAGCAGAGTGACAGGGTACATAAACTGATAGCATGGTCAGTATATCCACAGAACACAGCTCTAACTATGCCTATTCTGTCGCTGCTTCATTATTTTTACATTCAAAAATCAGTAACTTACAAAGTATTACAATCAAAACACATTTTGCATGTAATTGGAGAAGACATTAAAACAACCCCAAAACACTCCAGAAAAAACCCCCACAAGTGGATTACAGGTGAGATAATATTCAAATGACATAAAAAGTTATTTTTGCAAAAATAAAGTGTCCTTACCATTTGTAGACAGCAGGAAGTGAGCAGCATTCTGTTGTGGTAACCACCTAATTTTATTAATTTTTTCCTCAATTTCTAGACTTTTCAAGTAGTCAAACTCAGGTTCGTGACTCTGAAAGGTACTGTAAACATTATATTCTCCCCTAGAATGAGGACGGCTTTTATTCTGCAAGGAAACATAGTATTTCTTAAAGCTGACATTACTCGGCTCATTAGGAACTGTACATACAAACTAATGACCAGAAATTGTCAATTAGAAAGTAAACTTTTTACAACAGATCTTGATGAATTTTACATTTTTACTCTATGATACTGTACCTAGTTTAGCATCAATATAGTGCACACGGACTTCCTTTTTAAAAATGTATCTTTATATATTGACACGTGTGTACTCATAAAACATAGCATATCAAGGCACTTTAAAGAGGCACGCTGTCTGCAAAGGAGTTCCTGTGTTTGCTTGGAAGAGTTCCAGGCTACGCTACCTCTCCCAAGCGGTTTCAACAGAATCGGAGCAGAGAAGTTAGCTATGTCTTAAATCCTAAACCACCAATTCCATGTAATTAGTTTCTGCACTTCACCTAATCTCCTTTCCTGCCCTTTTCCAAAACTCAGTCCTCTAATCACCACAATATGGACATAGTGCAGGGTTTCCAGACTAGGAAACAAATGTTAAAGGACATGGGACATGGAGTAATTAATTATGTTTTTTATAAAAACATGATTGCACAAAGTCATTCTGCTGAAGGCACAGCAAGATCAAGTATGACCATTAGATCTAGCTCTTCTCCTACTCATTTTAAAACATGCTGTGTCCAGAAGTGGTATCAAGACTTACAATTAGGCTTCGACAACTTTTTTATTATAAAAACTTGAAGGCTGGAATTACCACATTTTCATCTAAGCTGTTCTATAGTGCTCATCATGATGTACCAAAGACTATTACAAATACACTAACAACTTTTCCCCTCACAGAACTAGAAGACTGCTTTGTATTAACCTCATTTGGTAGGTCGCGGCAGCAAGGAACAGAGATCAAAGTCACAAGTATCCACAGACTGCAATATCAGATTTGAGGCAAGTAGTTACCAGGCTTTTCAAATAAGTTAATGTTAGATAGTGATTCATGTTTGGAGAACAGCCCCACTTGTAGAGCTGCAGTGCCCAGAACTTCTGAAAAAAAACCAACACAACCCCCCCAAAACACAATCGAAAATCACTCACTTGAAAAGCAGCAAATCCCTCACTTGCAAAGGTAGGCAAGAATCAGTGCAGGAGAAACCTACCCTGCACACTAATTGACAGTATGTTACTGTGGAAAAAACAGTAGTGGCTCACGTCATTGAAGACTACCAGGCCAACATAAGGCTGCAAAGGCAACCTTTGCTCTGACACTTCCTTACGCTTCCACGCTTGACTTGGCAACTTTGATAAGGTCATTTCAGCTAGGTTTTTTTCCTGCAATGTCTCAAAAGTATGGAGTTTAGTTAATTCTGAGGCTTTACATTATTTTACCCCCTACTTGTCATTTAACTTTTAAGCATTTTGGACAGGATCCTCTCAACTAACACTATTCAGTATAGTTATCTACATTACTTACCTAGCCACCCGCATTTTGAGCAAGCTGCCTTTTCTGGCACTAGGCAGTGGTCTCACTCTTTACTCACACATTTGGTTGGAATAATCAGCTGTTTGGAACTGAAATAATGTCATATGAGTTCAGGGCATGACGCACAACATTTCAGCCCACCTTCCCAAGTTAAAGTATATGGGAAATTTTATAACTATCCTAAGTTGTTATTAATGTAGTTAACCTAGTCTAAAATCCAGACTGTTAAAAATATTTGTTGTAAGATTTTATTGAGGTTCCAGTATTATATACTTATTTTAGACTTTTTCCTCCACTCCAGAAATTCTGCAGTTTTGCACATGACAAGAGAAATGACCCTTGTACCCAACTCTTCCCTACAGCCTGCCTGTGGTCCCAAGAAGACAGTTGAATATTCCTGTGTGAATAGTCTGACTTGTTTGGGGTTTGTTTTTTGTTTGTTTGGTTTTTTTTTTTCATACTGCGAGGAAATGATGTGACAGCTGGGTTTTGACTTACAGAACAACTGAGCACTAACAGCTGAAAGCCAACCAATAATAGTTCCACTCTAAACAAGCATCAAGAAAGTCGGAGATCCTGAGCAGGTGGACACTTTTGACCTTGATCTCTCTGTGCCTTAGTTAAGTCTATACAGCAGACTAAATGATAAATGAGCTATGAGCTGTCTAGGTGTAGTAGTATAATATTTCAGTAGCTTTTTCAGTGATAGTATTTTCATTTCACTAGCTCTCAAAATCCTCAGTAAAACTGGTAAGTCACCTTTGGTAAAATGTTTCATAAATAGTATCACGGTGAGGATGAAATGCAAAATATTGGATAGCTGTTCATTAACTGAGCATCACTTGAACCACACAACAAAAGAAGTGGGATTCTGCTGAGAAAAACCACAGCACCTAAAGATTAGTATACTTCATGTACAAACAAGCTGAATTAAAATTCCACGATCAATTTTGGTGTTTCTGATCCAGGTGAAGGCTCAAATTCTCATCAGCTCTTCAAAGGAAAGGAGAAACATGCTCTTCAGTGGCAGGGGAGAGGATAATTGCCATGAGGAATATCACCTTTTTAAAGAAGACAATTCCACATTTCTCCCAGACATGACAAGGCATAACAATTATTTTTCAGCTTTTAGTGAACTTTTCCAATACTCACTATTTCTCTGGATATAAAAAGCTCAGTGATATATCTGCATTGATGAATGGACAGAATATTTCATAGCATTATCACATAACTGAATACCATTGCGAAGAGCCAGCTGAAAAGCTGCGTAATTGTAGGAGGAAGAGTCTTCCTACCCTCTGAACTGAAAATGCTCAAGTGTTTCTGCACAAGTAGCTGTTCCCAATGTTTTTGATTCATGCTTAATTCTTCAATTTTTGAACCATCTTATCCTGTTGTCCTTGCAGCTTAACTTGGATCCTTTTTTATAAACTTTCCTTACCTTATCTTCAAAAGCATTATGATTTGTCTTAGATCAATATGACCAAGTGTAAAGTTTAGGAGAAAATCCAAAGGCAATTTTGCAAAATGATACTGAGCATACTAGGTACATATATAAAGAACTCACTTGTATTTTTGGGACTTTTTTTTTTTTTTTTTTTTTTTTGAAGGGAGGGGAGGGGAACCACCAAGTTCAGCACAAGGCAGATACTTAGAAATCTGGCTACCTTAGGGTTTTCTGAGAAAACCATCCAACCATTTAAACCTCACGGCATGAAAAGATGAAGTGAGACTGTGCAACACAAGAACAGTGTAGTAACAGCACTTTTGTTTTTCAAGTTACTTACCTCTTGTTCCCTTTGAAATATAACCACTCTGCCACCTTTGTCTCCTGTTGCAAGAAGATCACCAGAGTAATTAAATTCAACTGTTGAAATAATATCAGCTGTAAACAGAACAGAAATAAAATAGCACTGTAATGTGTAAAGCAAATCAAGATGTTTCAAGACTTGAACACAAAATTACAACTTGTATTAACACAACTTCTTCATTTACATCAACAGTATCCAGAATATAAGCCATGTTTCAAAGCCTAACAAAATTTTATTTGCACTCTAAATCACTTCCTCATTTCTCAGTTTAAGCTTTTGAGGACCTTCAATCATAAAAGAGAAGGCATATCGTTTTAAGAATCGGAACTGTGTGTTCTACCTGTTGACAGTAAATGCTGAAATACGTAACAGAGATATGCCTGCACAGAGGTTCCAAAAGTAAGAATCATATCAAAAGCAGTGCAGTGTTACTTTGGAGCAGCGCTGCGGCTTGCACTGATCAAACTGAGGTTGAGGCATACCTGCCTTTCCCCTGAGCTGAGTATTCAACTAACTGCCAAAGGCGGGGGGGGGGGGGGGGGGGGGGGGGGGGGGAAGAACAAAAGAAAGAAAATTCTTCCAGTTGAGCTTCCTGAACCAACTCTGTGCAGAAGCATCAGCATGTATACAACAGACAAGAGGCAAGGATGATTGCAGCTGAAGGAACAGGAGAGCAAAGGAAAAGACTGCAGGATCTCCAGCTGAAACTGACATAAGTGCCCTTGGGACTGAACCCTGAAAACAACCAGTATTTATTCACCACTGCATGCCACAATTAACCTTTGGAGGTGGCAATAAAAGAAATAATTGCCATTAAACAATCTCTAACCAAGGGGCAGAGAGATAAAGGGCTACAAATATCTGTCACAGGGTTTAGGCATATGGTAACAAAACCAACAAACCACTCAGCATAAATTTGTAAGTAAACATTTATCCATACTGTTGCTTGCTAGCCATGCAAATATTTCATTATATTATGCAGGTATGAAAATTGTAAGATTTGAAGTAAATGATAGCAATTAGTTTCAGAGTTTGCAATTGGAGACTAGATGAAAACTACTTTCCTGTATTGATTTTGATGTGCTACCTTTTAAATTCCTTTCAATAGTCCCCTACTCTTAGGAGGAAGGTGATTAGGAAGTCTAATCAGTTTTCCCGATATATAATTTGTATTTCATCTTTTATTAACAGATGCCCTTGAAACAGTTTTTCTGCTAGTGTATAAAGATCATGATTTACCTTCTTTGATTAAAAAAAAAAAAAAAACCCAACAAAAAACCCAAAACTTTCTACAGATTTATCCCAGCCTTTGAAATCGCATTACTAACCTGCTTCTAGACACATCTATTTTTATATTCACCTTTCTTTAAAAGGTTATGAAAAGATTCCATTTTGGTAAAGAACAGGATGATGGCTAATCCCAAATCCTCAACAGACACAAAACATTAGAACAAAACCCACACCCTTGCTGCACGTACTGCATACTGAAAACACCATTTCTCCTCAGTTGACCTACTTTCAAAAATTAACCATGTTTCTAACTAGTCTCCCTCTCCGTTCACAGTGATCCTTACCTGCCATTGTGCCGCACAACTAGAGCGACCACCACATCACAAGTTCTCAAGCCATCAACCACAGAGCTCTTTGCAAGCCTGACCCTTCATTGTTGGCCCTCTTCCAAGCAATTAAGAAGCAAACTCTTCTGGCTTTTCACTGTCAGAACAAAAATTAATCCCCCTATTCTCTTTACACCAATTCCACATTTTGTAGCCAATTTCTGGTACATGGCCATTTGCCTCTGTAACAGACTATGCAGGAAGTACTGAAAACACAAAAAACCCCAAACAATCCTTCCCCTCTCCAAATTGCTGAAATGAATTTATAGCAATAAGTAGTTACCTATGGAAAACAGTGTATGGTATAAAGGTTTCACTAGTACTAAATGATCTCTTACTTTAGAAATTGCTTTAGAATTATGAGCTGCTAGTAGCACAACTGATAAAATCTTAAGATATATATACATACACATATACACATACATCCTTAAATATATATATTTTCATACGTATTTGTATACATACATATATGTAAACAAAAAACCTTAAGACTATAGAGTGGTACAGTGTGCGTTCAATCAAAAAATATAAATAGAAAAGCTATGTATTTCCACTTACTATAAAGATCCACTTTGTCAAAACTATACCTACACACTGAACACAGCAATAACATTTCACCGAACCTCAGTGTTAAAACAAGAAGCAAAATGCCCAAGTTTAAACAATGACACATTAAATAATGTCAACCTGCATGTGACTGGGACCTCTGTTCCTCTCTTTGCAAGGTTAAGGAAAACTCAGATTATTGACACGCTAAACCCAGGCTATCAATATTAATACCTGTCCTTCCTACACTATAAATAAACAGGACTCAGCAGATGATGGACAAACAGTTTAGATGCTATAAAGAGACCGGTTTCTAGCTCACTGATTTCCCAGTGAATCCTGTTCAGGCTTTTTACCCCAGGCAAGTCCAAAGAATGTACAGGGTACCCTGTATGTAATTGAAACCTTTTCTTAAATATACTTTCTGTGACAGGTCAGAAAAAATTTGTCAACCTGTAATGCTGATACACTATTTGACTTTTCCAAAGTTTGTCACATTTCTCTGATGTAATATGCCATACCCCGCTTCAGTCCTCAGACAAGCAAAGAATTATTACATACACAGAAAGTGTATGAGCTGGTCCATGTAAAGCTTTTTGTTAATCTGGAATATTTTTCTTTCTTAAGAAAGAAAACAAACTTAAACAAGGCCCTTTCATAACAATCTGTATAACATATGTATAGGGTAATCACGAAAATGTTTTAAAGCCAACTCATTCTTCCTGCCTGACAATCATGGGCAAAACAAGATGTACGAGAATTGAGATTTAATGTCAAAAAAATAAATCTCTGTGTATGTGTCTAATATTGCTGTTGGGCTTTAATATTGATCCACACTAATTATTTTCACAATTAGATGTTCGCTTTGTGCTTAATACATGCTTAAATTGTGTGAATGTATAATTATAAGCCCTTAGAAATGGCTGGCTGGCTATGAGGTTTTATAGTTAAAAATACCAACTATCATGACATAAGCAAAGAATTTTCTACCAAAATTAGAGAGCTAGTGAACTAGCTGGAGACATAATCTTAATGAAATTCTACTCCAAGACTGATGATAGTGCTAGAATTAAAAAAAATTCCTACATCCCATTATCACTCAATTATACACAGGAAAAAAACCAGGCATTTCAAGAGACACCATGGGAAAGTAGTAAACTAAGGAAAAAAGAAATGAACAGATAAGCTAAGCAATCAGTGAAGTGACTTGATAGAATAATTTTATGACATTTTCAGTAGTTTACTCAAACATTAAGCAGCCCTCAAGTTACAAAGGTTTATCAGTAGCAAAACTAATATTCCACTACCACAAAAATCTGAAAGCCATTCTAACACAGTTGATTTTTACCCTTTGAGACACCAGTAAACATGCTAGCAGAAATAAATGACTCTTTAACATACGCAATTATTTCAAAGTCACAAACCCAACTTTTCCATTTAGTTTCAAAAAGAGAAAAATATATTATTAATTTCTCCCATGTACACTATCAAAGTATTTACTGAATTATTTGCTCAAGATAGACTGCATCATTTTTGCTTTAACATGCATGTGAAGTCAACATCATTTGTCTGACACAGCTATTATTTACTAGCAGTGCAATCAGTCAAACATAATCTTGGGTTCCTTTACATTAAGAGCTGTGGAAATGTGCTAAAACACAGACACTACCCGAATTCTATGGTTTTAAACAAAACATACAGGGAGAAGAGGGCAAACAACATGCATAGGTAAAATGATCATGCCAGCAGAGAATGCCTCTCTTTCCTAATTGACTACCAACTGGAAAAAGCAGCTTGAAATTTTAAAACAGCACTGAAACAGTATGTCGCCAACATGCCAATATCTATTGCCAACATGCTATATGGAAATAGGGAAGTCAAGGGGGCACATCAGGACAAAAATATAGAAATTTTCTTCAAATACTTTCTAAGTTAAAAGATTTGGAATATGATGAATCAATTTTTTCTTAACAGCACTACACTTTTTTTATATATAAAAGTATGAATTAAAAAGTTTTTCCTATAGCCTTGTTTAAATGAAGCAATATCGATCCCCAAAATAATTCTATCCCATATCCTCAGCATTATACTATCTCAAAGCAAATATATAAAATAAATTTAAAAAAGTAAAATAAAAAAAAATTACAAGACTAGAGGTAAATCACAAAATTAATTCCAAACCAATCACTCAGTGTTCTGCTCAACATACTTCACCCACTGATATTTGCTCTTTATTTCCAAGTCAGCTTAAAACTTCTAGAAAAAAAAACAAAGCAAGCCTTCGCAGGTTCTTAATCATCCCATTAACTTTGGAATTTCTAAAGCTTTTTTATGTCATATCTTTTTCTTATGTGTACAAGCACCAGTCGTCTTTCCCAGCAGAATATTTCAGCCTTTTCTCCATACTAGCAAAATAACTCACAATGAAATGTACAGAAGGGTGAGGAAAGACAAACTATCATAATATTTGCTCATGTACAGCATCCTAATGCACTCTTCTCATATATAAGACACCTTTGCGATTATGATTTTCCAGAAACAGAGAGGTTTGTCCAACCTTCCCTGCATTTTTGTTGCAGTGTGGCTAGGATTCTCTGTTCTGGAAGTAGCCATGTAACTTTCCTCCTGTGAACTATGGAGAGCAGCAAGACCTATGGCTTTACAGTAAGACTTTAGTCTGGCAATATTTCTTTCCAGATGTGAAAAATTAATGTTTAGCCTCACTTTTGAAAAGGACTTCTAACTTAGGTACAGTCTACATACAGAATAGGAAACTCCTAGCTGTTTTCAAAGCTAGTATTTACATTAAAAAGATTAAAAGGATTGCTGGCAACTAAATTATGATTCTGTAGAATCCCCAAATTTAAAAGCACTAAGCACTTCCATGCGTAGTAAACACCCTCCCAACACACTAGAAGGCTACAAATATCCATCTTTATAATAATGTAATGGCAACCATTCTCATTGACTCAGGATACTGTCCTGTAAGCCTTGATAGATGTTTCAAAATTCAGTGTAAGTGCTCTAAGCCTTTTAGCATCACTGCTGAATATTAACCTCCCTATATCACAAAACTCCTCTCATAATTCTGAGAAAGTTCTATAAACTCCAAAGCCTCCCGGGCTAGTTATTGAGGGGCAAAGGGGGACAGGATGACAGAGGCCACTATTTGTTAGGATTCTGAGATGACAGCAAGCTTATACCTGCAAACTAATTTAATCCCACAAAGGATTCATACTAGGTATTTCTAACTGTCACTGATATCAACATCTGGGCTCTTTGTTTAGGTAATGGAGAATGCAAAGAGATCCAGAACATCTAAACTAGATGCCTAAAATTAGCTACTATGAACTTTTCCTCTCTAAGCTGGCCGCACACATTGCTACTTCAGTTAAAATCCAAAAACTGAAAAAACATAATTACTTCATAGCTCACACAGTAGATTAATGACTTTACAGCTGTAGTCCATGCTTAGGATTAACACTAACTAGACACAAGCAGCATCAACTTCTCTCTTATTCTTCTAAACTTTTCAGAGACTTTTGTCAAAAGCCCACTCCTCAGATATTTAATGAACAAGGAAGTCAAACAGTTACTGGTTTTGAACATATCTAAAAAGGACGCTGCTCCAAATTCTAGGGTATCCTGGTTTCAGCTGGGATAGAGTTAATTTTCTTTCTAGGAGCTGGTATAGTCTTGTGTCTTGGGTTCAGTATGAGAAGAATGTTGATAACACCCTGATGTTTTCAGTTGTTGCTAAGTAATGTTTAGTCTAAAGTCAAGGATTTTTTTCAGCTTCTGATGCCCAGCCAGCGAGAAGGCTGGAGGGGCACAAGAAGTTGGGAGGGGACACAGCCAGGGCAGCTGACCCAAACTGGCCAAAGGGGTATCCCATACCATGTGATGTCATGGCCAGTATATAAACTGGGGGGAGTTGGTCTGGGGGGATTGCTGCTCGGGAACTAATTGGCCATCGGTCAGCGAGCGGTGAGCAATTGCATTGTGCATCACTTGTATATTCCAATCCTTTTATTAGCATTATTGTCATTTTATTATTGTTATTATTATCATTATTCGTTTCTTGCTTTCTGTTCTATTAAACTGTTCTTATCTCAATCCACAAGTTTTACCTTTTTCCTTCCGATTCTCTCCCCCATCCCACTGGGTGGGGGGAAGCGAGTGAGCAGCTGCCTGGTGCTTAGCTGCTGGCTGGGGTTAAACCAAGACATAGGGGATTTTAACTTAAAATTTTCCAAATACATAATGGGCACCACACTGCTTCACATTCAGTACACAGACTGACCAAAAAATGCATGTTAGCAAGCCTGTCTCCTGTCCCTCCCCTTGAAAAATATTTTTAATACACAGCACCTTTTTCCATGATCTGTCCTAGAGATCCAAAGAATGAACTCCTTTAGGGACTATGAAACTCTCTGAAGAGGCTCATGTTTTGAGAGGAAATGACTGGATCTGGACCAAAGCCAGATGCCTGGCATAAACTGTAAGGGAGATTGCCAGTGGAAACTAAACATAGAAAGAACATTTCTGTGCCTGTAAACAAGATCAAAGGTGACACACCTTTCCCTCCAACACACACTGTTAATCTACAGAGCATTTTATTCTACAGCTGGAGAAAGCTGTGGGAGACATTGTATGGTCTCCTACAGTTCACGGGAATGAAGCAGAGAGCGTAGAAGGGGGTAAAGTGCAGGTTATGTACTTTTAAATCAGCTTGGAAATCAGAAGTTGGGATCTCCCTGTGACGTTGTGCTGAACTGTTAAGACATGACATCAGAACAAACAGAACTCTTTTGCAGCAGACAGTGACAACATACCATTCTGAGGTACGACTGGTGAAAAACATGGTCAGTCAGGGCCCATACAGAGAATGGCAAGGAACCATCATTTCAGAGCAACTAAATTAAGATTCAAATAGAGTCAAATAAAAAAAAAATAAAAGGAGCAAGGAAAATTAGGGAAAGAAAAAAGATACAGAGACCCATTAGAGGGACAGGTTATCAAAGAGAATGAAGAAATTTAGAGGCTAACACCTGCTAAACAGTAAATAATAGAAAAAATGTTTTGAAAAACAAAATCATATTTGAGCTTAACAACTTACAGACACACAGGGCCTTAGAACTGCTTGCTACTTGATTTACAATAATTGCAAGACAACACTCCCCAAACATCACCAGTGGTACCTGTTTACATTAAAAGGCTTGTGGGGTGGGGAGAGGGGAAGCAGTTGGTGTAAAGTTTGACAGTTCTTCAATTTGGATCACAACAGTTAGCACAGCAGACGACAGCAGAGAGCCGCAGGCAGGCACTCTGCTTCAAACCAGACCCTACCCTTCTCCTCTACATGTTGGGGCAGGCAAGCACTGTCAGAATTTCAGTTACTGCAGTTTTCTGACTTCAGCACTGGTTTCCAGACTTCAGCCTCTCCCCTCTCCCTCATTTCTGTACCTTTCACTGATTTGCTTCTGGGTGAATGAGGATTCCCCATACCATAGCTGCCAGAACACTCGATGAAAAAGAATGGTATTACTCTGCAATGAGGATGGACTAAGATTGGTATTCCTGTTACTGCTCCTAAAATATTGTTTCTTAACAGTTGATAGAAATCAGATTTCTATCTCTGAATTGTACTGAAGGGTGAGCTGAACTTTAAAGTCATCAATAATCACTTGACAATATACATATACATATAAGTTACTCAAAATCACCTATTTTTCAGAATATGCCACTTTATATACTCAGATTTTAGATTTCCGCTTCCAGGATTTATTTGGAGAGTTAACACAGAAGTGAGATGTACAAAAATTCAGGAGAATAAACCAAAGGTGGTATAGTTTTGCTCAGAACAAATTTCTTCCAGCTTACTCTGCTAAGCACTCTGCCAACGTAAAGTATCCATCAGGCCTAACAATTTTTAATGCCCTAATACTCAAACAACTTACAAAATTGCTTGAACTGCCTTTAAGTACTCGGTAGAGTTTAACTCGGTCCAAAATAACTCCGCTTTTTGAACTAATTTAAAACACTGAACAGATTTAAGGTCAACCAAGGGCATGAAGAGGACACCTGAGCTGCTTCAACAGAAGCACAGTGGCTTGGCCAGCACAGCACAGCTCGAGAAGCAGCAGAAGCTGGTTGAAGTCAGCG
This sequence comes from Haliaeetus albicilla, assembly GCF_947461875.1. Taxonomy (NCBI): domain Eukaryota; kingdom Metazoa; phylum Chordata; class Aves; order Accipitriformes; family Accipitridae; genus Haliaeetus; species Haliaeetus albicilla. The sequence continues at coordinate 41,004,485 of NC_091493.1, read as the reverse complement.
CTGCCACTGACAGGCTGTGGCAAACTACAAGCAAGAGCATTTCTCTGGGAAAGACTGCCAGCTCCTGTGTGTCCCGGACCCCATCTGGACCTAAGCCACTTGGCTTCTCTGAGGAGAGAGCGCACAGGCCATTCTGTTCAGAGTGCTGTAACAAACTGGTAGAAAAGAAGCAACATAAGGTGTCAAACTGTTCCCAAGACCTGTTCCAAAGGCCAGGCTGCCCAGAAAACTCCCCCAAACCAAACACTTGTTCAGCTGATTTAACAGTCACCTAAGAGTTTGCATCTCATAAAAGACAATTCGTGCAATTCTCTTATTTATTTAAATTTGCACTTTCTTTTCAATGGAACAAGACTGTAATTTGATGCTGGAATCCTTTGAATTATATTTGAACCCCCCCCATCTTCATGGAGTTTAAAGTGCATGTAGTTGTCTGGATGTGTTAGTAAAAAGAAAGGGTAAAGCAGCAGCAAGAAAAGAGAGTAGTAAAGCTGAAGTTCAGTAAGACAGAAATAAACGTTACTTTCATGCTTGCCAAAGCTTGCCGTGCCTTTTCTTACAAGCAGTGAGAAATTATGGAGGCTATTTATAATATTCATGACACAATCCAGTATTCTGTGTGCAAATCTATTGCCTCAGTATTATTTTTTAACCTCTGGAATAGTAACTCCAATAAGCTTTCTCTTACTGGGAGTATATTTAATTAATTAATGTTATTCTGTTAGGTTTTTTCTAAATAGCCAATTGTCATGTTTGTCACTGTACTTTTATTAGGAGTTAGTAAAAGTCTTAATATGATGGATAAATAAGATTTTTCTTCCAGTTGCACCTTTCACACCTTCCTGTCCTTTAAAAAAAAAATAATAAAGTGTTATTTGTCATTTTTGATTAAGCATTTCCCCCAGATGTTTAAAATACTCAACAAATGGCACAGTAATGAGAGTGCACGTGGGAACCGTATCAAAGATTTCCTGGGTGAATAGGTAATACACCCTGCTGTCACCGCAGCCTACCACTCTGCAGAGAGACAAATGGCAGTGGCTCTCACTATTCACAGATTAACAATACAGATGTAAAGACTTACACTAATTTCTGTATTCCCACTACTCAAAATGTTTTATTATGCACTCCTACCTTACAACTCTGCAACTGATACTTTTGGTTACCCAAACTGTTTATCATTCATTCATAAGCTATGCATTCTTGCAGTTTCACATTTTAATCAAAACATCATCCAGCTACACCTAGCAATTTGTCTTCTCTTGTAGCCTAGTGGTTGCTTAGTCTTTTAAAGGATGTTGTTAACTGTTCTTTAAGATTCCACTTGCCATCTTTTGCTAGTATTGAGATTCCCCCCCCCCCCCCACCCCAATGACCATAAACCTCCGCCTCTGTAGTTTTCTGGCAAGATTGTCCAAACTTTCTTTTATGTATCCGAGTCAAGAATAAGACGCTAGATACAAAAGCTATGGGTGAACTTCAACAGCAAAATAAGGCATTTACGAACCACTTCTGAATGCCTTTAAGGTCTCCACCTAGGCTGTAAATTTCCTAGTTTCCTTTACAAAAAAAGATAGATATCATTTTCACAATTCTCAGAATGCTAAACATTTTTGTACTTACATTCATACTCCTCCTCCTGCCCCTGCAGTTCCATTAACCCATCACGTGCACACGCCAGAAAAAAAAAAATCAAATTTGATACCATGGTAAAGATTACAGATTTAAATTCACTGTAACTATGTTAGCTGGGAGGACAGATTCTCTTCTCCACAGAAAACCGAGAAGACATCACTTGACATGACCACTTTTATGAAGCCTGAAGATCACCTGGAACTTTTTTTTTTTTTAAAAGCATAGCTATTCACTTGTAAATCTGGACTTCCCCACTATGAGGAGTCATACTCTAACCATTATGAGAGAGAAACTTCCAAAAGTTCACCAACATTGCATTTCTCACACACATCACCTTGTCTTAATATATTGTCTCCAGAGCTACGTATATGTTAACATACAGTACGTGCAATTTACTTTCCAGTGGCATAACACACTGGTTTTTTTGCTGTCTGACAGAACTGGAATTCAGAATTCCATTAAATACTGCTGGCTGAGAACAACATTTTTAGGTAATAGTGTGGTGTGGAATAAAGGGTGAAGACAAATTCTTGGTCCATGGGTCACACCAAGACTCAAGATTAAAGTGGTCTACTTGAAGCATTAAGACTACTTTCTCCAACAGGAAACCAATATATAAAGTGTTCAGCTCAAAACTGTTTGCAAAAATATTATTTCTGCTCACATTTAAAAAACACCAAAACATTTCCCAAAGTCAGTATTATGTCATCATATGTATCATGCAGAATACCATATACAACACACACAAAGCAGGAAAGATCAAGGAAACTTTCAAAATCTTTGGTCCCTGCAAGAAATGGTGGCTCTTCAGAACAGTCAACAGGACAACAGTCCTTTGGGGAGCAGAGATGTGGTGAACTGTCAAAGGATCGACGCAGAACACACTACTACATATCACCATAAACCAGGGATAAGTGCATAATGTTTGATGGAAGGCAAAAGAACAGGCATCTAAAGTCCTGTTTATGGCAAAACACTGCTTTTCAAGAAAAAAAACAAACCAAAACACAACTTAAAAGCCCACCTTCTGCCCCATTCCAGTAGTGACATCTTCAGGGATAACCAATTATTTACAATGAAAGGAAACAATACATACGGCTTAATAATGGAGTCATTATTACTATATTTTCCAGTTCTTACAGAAAAAAAAGTAATCTTAAGGATAGCTACCAATTCTGTCATTTCTTCCATGCAATTTTAACCAGATGTCAAATAGCTGTACCTCTTTTGGAATATTTTTTTTAAAAGTCTGAAATCGTGCCAGAATTTGCTTTAAAAACAGTGAGAATAGGCCAGTTAAATTCCTGAACAACACATGAGAACATTTTTAAACCACTGATTTGTAAAGACGATGTAACCTTAACAGTGTTTTTAAACCACTCGTATCCAGACTTGAGAACAATTACAGGATTATAGTCCAATATATTTTTATTAGATCATGGTCATCTTCTCTACTTGTGTTCTGCATTCTGACAAACTTCCGAGGTGGACTTACTCCGCACTGTACCAGCCTTAAAAAGGAGATGTAAAGAATTTGTTGAATTGATGGTAACAAGGTATCTTTCAGTATATCAGTGCTGTCAATACCAATTACTATTTGCAGTATTTAAAAAACCCAGTACTTTTCTTTGATCTTTAAACGGAGATACAAAATTTCTTAACAAGTAGAAAATCCAAGACAAGTATTATGAAAATCAGTGACAACTTTTTTTGAAGAACAAAAGTTTTGCTCATGTGAAAACACCTTACAAAGGTTCATCCTCAAGTTAACTAATGGAAGCTTCCAAGAGCTCCTGCTATTACGAAAGGGCACCATGTCCAGCATTTATGTGCAAGACTACGCTTTACACTCGGCTGCTTCAAAAAAGGTTTCAAATCTAACACTTAAAAAAGGTTAAGACTTAAGCTGATGACGCTCCCAGAGGAAATCAGTACCTGTTTCATTTAGTGCAGTAACCATACCCTTAAAGCTGCTTATAGCTGGAACAGGAAGATAGATCTAACCAGTGCCAAATTAAAACAGCATTTACAGAAGGGAACAGTTCATCGCAATCCAAAAACCCAAAGAAATCCCAGTGTCAATAATGGTAAACCCATAATCTCCACAGCATACAGGTTCACATTCTGACAAGGATGAGATGTTCTTCCCAGTATTTCCAACTTGTCAGTAGTACAAGTCAGTTAGGAAGATTTATAGTGCCCACTTGCTCCATATAAAAATAGTATATTCTGTTAATTACATCCAGAAGTGGTCATGGATTATATGCAGAACATCTGGCCTAAGGGAATTTGGGCATATCTGTACACTATTTAATAAACTGTTTTATATTTTGCTTGCCAAAAAACCCCCCAAAAAGAACGTTTTTGAACATGCAGAACAAATTAAACGCTGAAATCACAAAACCGATTAGGTCTCAGGTAGCATTATAAAAAAAACAACCCAAACCTGTATTTAGAATGGTACTTTCTACCAAAAAAGCTAATCCAAGAATAACAAGTTTCACAGGCAATCAGTATGGCTTTTGTAGTCACATGGTTTTACACTAACAACAAAATTACAACACAATTTTAAATTACTTTCTTTTTTAAATTAAGCTTGTTTCCATCCTCAGTATCAATTCTTTCATTCAGTATCTGTTTTATCCTCCAAACCTCCTCCTTGAATCTAATTAAACTTTTCTGATTTATAAAACTGTGGATTCCTATAACTGGTATATTTTCCCAATCTCTTTGAAATGGCCAGATTGGAAATATAAACACTGCTCTTCTACTTATTTAAACAGAGCATTGTACAGATTTCAAACATTACTCACCGAAGAAAGTGAATACACAGAAAAGACAATATAGAAAATCACATTGTCTCCTCTTTAATGACCTAGTTAGAAAAAATCCTGGGAATGAAGATGGCAGTTACAAATCAAACTATAGCAATTTGTCATAGCCATGTTAATATTTTTATTAAAGCAAGACACGTGAAAAACAACTACTGAATATAAAATGTATTCTAGAATTGCAGTTAAAAAAGAAGTGACTTTGGTTAAGTTGCCTAACTATCAGGCTTCGAAATTTCAACTACTGAATGAACTGCCTGTAAGAACATTTAGCAAAAAAGCCTGCATTTAATATGTCTGACGGCTGCTTTATGTTGTCTTTTTCAGATTTCCTCTATAGAGCTTATTTTTCACAAAACAGAAAAGAGAAAAAAAATTTACAGAAGTAGCAAGTTTTCCTATCACAAAAATTTACATGAAATTCACAGTGGTTTTACATAATATTTGCAGTAAGGCTATTTCAAGGCAACAGTCACCCATCAAATAGGTTTAGATGTGCAGTTTTGTAAAAGATGTTTTAAAAAAGGTAAAGAGTAAGTATTTCCATAACTGGGGCCAAAAATCTAGCAATGTAATTGCACTCTTATTGCATACTGCTGAATCAAATCCAGGCAATTATTAGCAAATAAATTGCATATTTCCTTTATTTAATTCAAATTTCAAGGCAAGAACTAATGTGGGGGGGGACAGGGGAGCCCACAAACCAAAATAAAGACAATGAGTCACAAAAACTCTAAGTCGTTCTTGTATTCCAGTAGGAAAACAAAACTCTAGTACCAATTCTGCAAAACCAGGTGCTGAATGATTACTTATATTAATTGCCCTATGAAGAAAATTAAATTCCTCATATGTAGTAGCATCACGCACAATCTGAAGTCCTCACTTCAAGAAAAGTCACATTAATAAGGTACATCTGGGAAAATCCAGGGTAAAAGTGTTGAGCATTTTCATCACTATTTCCCCTTACCACTCCTAATTACTCAAAACAGAGAGCTCGCCCCTCTCTAACTAAAGAGCTCTTCCTCAGTGATGTGTCTTATCAAGCAATATAAGCTCCTCTTCCAACAGTCCTGTTATGCACTTAATTAACTGGGTTTAGGACATACTGATGTTTCAAAAACAAGAAGCCTTCCAGCTCTACACAAATTCATGCTGCTCAGTAATTGACTGGGAAGGCGCTCATAGAAGTGTATTTTTTGCAACATGAAGAACTAACTTTTAGTCACCTAGATGATAGATCCTAAGAAAAAAAGGACCATTTGGGAAACTCATGAAAGCTACTTAAATACATTTTCAAAAGAATTCTGGGAACTTCAGAACAATAGTACAAGTTACAAAATATATTTAGGGAAAACAAAAAAAAAAGAAAGAAAACAACTGAGTCTGAGGACTAGTTTCTCAAGTAGTTTTCAAGTCTATTCCTCCCAGAGCTATTATTTTAAATGGAATGCCAAACAAGCGGCATGAAAATGAAAACACTGTCAGCATAATTTCCCTGTAGTAGACAGTAAGAAAAAATATTTACTGCATCCAGTAAGAAAAAAACCCGAAACCCAAGACAACCACACACTGGCACTGCAAGTTGTTTCACTTAATACAGTAAATACAGCTATTTCAGTTAATGCAGTAAAAATCAAATAAACAGCACAGAATTATGTTTCACACACATACTTCACCCCCTCTTTTCTAAATAGTATTGGCAGCCTGAACAGTTTTAACACAGAAAATTTCTCAAAGTAGAGCAAAACTTCACATTGTTTCTACATACTACAGAAAAACACTTTCTCCAATTAAAACATTGCTTATTTGCTACTTATTCCAAAACATGCCATGCTTAGAAACTGTTTCAGAGAAAAGTGAAGGTATGCCCATTTTCCCTACTTACATAGCCCTACGTATAGCTTCCAAATGCTAACAAGTAGGCATAAAATCTCTTCACAGCTGCGGGAAGCCTTTAAACTCTACTTTTTAAATCAAACACAAATGACAGACCTGCACGCTCCCTCTGTTGCTCTCTTTGCGTCAGAGTGAAGCCTGACAAGCCTGACAGACTCCATTTGTGTTCCCCCCCCTCCGTGTTTTACCACTGTCATTACCTTTTCTCCCTAGCGATTAGAATTAAAGAACAGGAGGAAGGCACCGTGTCTTTTCTATTATGCTCTCCCGCAAAAAAAAAAAAAAAAAAAAAAAAAAAAAGCACATCGCACTGGAAGCACAGGCGCTTAGCTTAGTCATTGCAACACACACCCCGTCCTCCCAGCCTCGGGCACGGACCGGGGAGATGCTGCAGCTCGGCCGTTCCCAGCCTCGGCTCCTCCAGCGCGGGGTGACACAGATGTTGCGAGGAGAGGAGAAAAGGGTGGTGGTGCCGCTGGCTCCGGCGGAGCGGCAGCCCGCGGTCGGGAGGCACCGGCGGCTGCGGGAGCCTGGGGCACAGCAGAGGCTGCTCGACGGCGGGCCGCCGCGGCCCGGCCCTCCCCTCCCCTTACCTTCCGCCACGTCCTCGTCGATAGCCCCCTTCACCTGGGAGAAGCACCACTGGAAGTCGTTGCTGCCGCCGCCGCCGCCTCCACCTCCAGCCACCCCTGGAGAGGGGAAGAGAGAGGGCGGTGGGTGAGGGGAGCGGCTGCCCCGCGGAACCCCACGCCGACCCCCTCGGCCCCCGAGCCCGGCCCCGGCCCCGGCCCAGCCCCTTCCCCAGCGGGGCCCGCTCCGCCGCCGCCGCCCTGCCCGGCCCGGCCCGGCCCAGGCCACACCGCCTCGGCCCCACGCCGCGGCTCGGCCCGGCGCCCCGCGGGGCAGCCCCGCTCCCCGCGCTCCGTCCCCGTCGTCGTCGTCCCCCCCCCTTCCTCCTCCTCGCCCCGCCGGCAGGGCGCTGCCTCCCACCGCCCTGCATCCGTGCGGCGCGCTGCGGCCCGGCCTGCCGCGCCGGCTCCCGCGGCACCCTCCGGCTGGCGGGCGAGGCGGAGCCGGAGCCGTAGCCGGAGCCGTAGCGCAGGCGGCCCGGCGCGGCCTCACCTGCCATGTCGCACGGTGCCGGTAGGGCGGGGGCGGGCGGCCGCGGGGGGAGGCGCCGGGCGGGAGCGGGTCGCAGCAGCCGCCGCCGCACAGGAGCTGGCGCCGCGGGAGGTTTCGGGGTTTCAAAATGGCGCCCATTGCCGGTCGGCCTGATCCGGTGACGTCATCGCCCCGGCTCCCCACCAGGGAGGGGGCGAGCGCGGGCGGCGGGCTGGGCCGGGCCGGGCCGTGGCGGCCCCCGGGTCGGGGCAGGCCCTCCCGGCGGGCTCGGCGCTCGCAGAGGAGACGGAGGAGGAGGAGGAGGATGTCCTCGCCGCTGAGGCGCTTCCCGAGCGGCAGGCAGGCAGGCAGGCAGGGAGCGGGGGGGTCCAAACTCACCGTTACAAACGCACCTTTACGTTGAGGGGCGCGGCCGGCCGGGACCGCCATGGCGGCCTCGGCCGGGGACAGCTGTGGAGATCACCTTGTTGACATGCCTTCTACTTTATTTTCACTTTTTTTCCGTTCCCCCCCTCCACTCCCCCCGATGTTTAATTGTGACGGTTCCTACAAAGATGAGCGTGTTTGTTTGCTCTGTCAGCGAGTGCCAGACCCGGGGCCGGTTTAAGGATCATCACGTACGGCCTGGCCCAGGCTGAGGAGAGGCGAGGGGAGCCGGCCTGCCCCCCCCCCCCGGGGGGCTCATGGAGGGTCAGGGCTTGTTTGGGGACCAGAATCGTGCGAGGGACGGTCCTGTTGAGACAGGCAGCCCGTGGGGTCTGTCCCCTGCCAGGGGTTTTGAAGCCCAGGTGCGTGACGGAGCTGTGACGGTGTCAGGAAATGCAGCTGGTGTCTCCCAAATGGAGTGTAATTGGGCGCACCTGGTGCCTGAGAGCATTTAAGCCCCGGTGCTCAGGTAGTATCCCTTCCCGGCATCTCCGTCTGGAGTGCTGTGAGGATGCAGGCTCCTGTCTTGTAAGCTCTGAGTATTACTGGTGCTCTGTTTAGTTTTGGCCTCTTACGCTGATTGTTTTTTTCCTAAACCAGCGTAGATACTGAATGAAAGCTGTGAAGTTGTAATTTTTGCCCCTAAATCCCAAAGAGCAGAAAGAAATCAAAATTAATTTTGTGCTTCCCCAAAATTCCCGTGTCAATATACTTTTGATCTATAAGCCCCTTGGAAGGTGGCATAACGTAAACTTTAAAGCCCTTATGGTTCTAGGGCAGTGCTAAGTACTTAGAAAGGTAACAGGTCCATGTTGTTGTGTCTTAAATGTTAGGTACGTTTCCTAAATCAGATTGGTTGTAGGAAATAAAAGCAAAGTCATTGATGAACTTTGGTTAGTTGCGATCTTGAATACAAATGACAAAAGAAGTATATCCTCTTCCTTATGGAGGAAGTCTCGTTAGTGATAAGTAATGCTAAATAAAGTACTCTGCAGTGAGTCTTCCTCTGTTATTGAACTGAAGTTCACCTGTAGATGCCTCGGGATCTTTCTGCAGAAGGACTTAAGTCTGACACTTGCCTAAGTCCAGTAAGGTTCCTCGGAGATGATTTCTGCTCTGGCCTTACAGCCTCTTTCTGATACCTTAGACACAGAAATGCGTTTGACTTAAGTTTTCTTTATTTAATTGCTTGGTATGATGTTTGTGTCCATTTATGAATTCATTACTTGATTTGTGTTGTTTATTCCTTATGCTGTGTATTATGTATTTAAGAATTTAAATGAAATTATTTTCAGCTTAGTCTTTTGGATGTGTCCCCTTTGTAGGTTTAGGAAAGTAATCATTTAAGGCAAGAGGCTATTAGTTGTGTCTTATTTGTTATCTAGTCTCTGCTCTTCAGAGAGAACTTATGGAGCAAGTTCTGTGCTTAGCAAAACTCTTGCTTGTCTGTTGAAAGTTGTCCATCGTGCCTTGAAATCTTATTTTGGCTTGAAGTAAACACTGGCTTTGTTCCGTTACTGAACTGAGAGGGGAGGTTTCATGTCACACTGTTGGCCTGAGTCTACTTAAATCTTGATGACAGCTACTAGTCATGAATCAGGTCTATTCTTCTAGGAATTTTTTAACAAGAAACATCACTTTAAAAGTTAAAGAAAAAAATCAGCAGAAACTCAGTATTTCTTCCCAGCTTTTTTGCATGTGTCGTGTTGCCATGATGGTGAGCTGTATGTGTAATGGTAAAATTTTAAAAATAAATAAAACTGTTGGAGATCTCCTGTGTCTATGTTTTGGATGTCTTCAGCCATCTTGGGGGTGACTGTGGGGAAGGTGAAGGACAGCAGCTGCTCAGTAGTTTACAGCTGAAGTCAATCGATGCAAGCTGCAGCAAGGGAAATTCAGATTAGATGTAAGGAAGGGGCTTTTCACAGGAAGGCTGTATGACACTGGAACCAGGGGCCCAGAGGTGGAAGAAGTCCCGTCCTTGGGGAAGGTCTTGACTCAGCTGGCCAAGGCAGCTTGATCTATCTTTTAAAAGTGACCCTGCTTTAAGCAGGGGTTTGGGCCAGATGACCTCCTCCAAAATGGTTGGAGTCTACAATATACATTCAGTCATAATTCTTACCTTAGTATTTTTGCATGTGTGTGTGGTGGTGGGTTTTTTTTCCACTTCTTTTGTGCACTAATGTGTGCTTTTGGAGTGAACTAGAGGCCCTTATATGCCATAAACTCATGTAAATTAATGAGGATGTGTAATCTGAAAGAGAATTCAAATGTTGATGTAGGTAAATTGTTTTGAAGATGTTCTGCTAATTTCAAAACCAAAGTTAAAATAGCTATTAATTAAATTAATCTCTTGAAATGGTTGCATGCATTTGTTCATTTTCTAATGTGTGTGATTTTATAAGCAGGATCTTTTTTAAAGTGTTACATTCTTGTGAAGTGCTTTTTTTAAAAAAGTTAAATTCATATGCAGAATGCACCTGTTCTCGTTGATTGTATTCAAAGAATAGGTTAATTAAAGTGAAGGAACTAGTTAGTTTTTACAAGCTTTCTCAAGTTTGGAACTCAAATTCAAAAGAATGTGTTAGAAAAAGATTCAGCCCACCATGATCTGTTGGGTGTTTTGCAGTTTATAAACCTGTTTACAGTTGTCTGACATTTGTGTGGGACTTTCTTAAAATATTACTCCACCCACTTGCTTCTACCTGGAAGTTTCTGTTGGTCACTTGTATCGGATTGCTGGGAAAGTTTTCCTGTGCTCAGCTACCCATGTGTTGGGGAGCATGGGGGGAGAGGCTGTTGCACAAGCAGTGGGATGGGGGTGGGTATAATACTTTTGTATAATTCTCAGAATTAAAGCACAGAGTGTTTGCGGTGGCTGTTTCCAGTTTAATGGTTTAGTGTCATGTATTTAGGAGTTACGCTGGGAAGAAAGTGACGCTTTGCTCTTGCCACACTTAGCAAGAAAAGCTACTCAGTGATGTTTCCAAATGTTCTCTCAAAATAGTATCTTGCCCAGCCAGCTGCTTCGTGCCCCCTGACATATGCTCTGTGAAATGTTGTTGCCAACTCATCAGCAGTTGTTTCTCATCGTATTTCCCATTATCTGTTTATGATTAAACAAAGCCCTGAACTCTGCTGGTGGGTTGGTAGTGGCCTTTCACTGCTATTGCTTTGAAAACAAAGCATGGTGCAAGTGTGTTTATATTTTAAAAAAATATAGTGCAAGCCATAGAAATAGCATTTATCATAGAGTGAAATACAACTGGCTGGCATACAGAATCAGATTTCACTAATAGATACATATTGCATGCTAATTGACATAAAAACATCTGATTATTCTTAGGAGAGCAACAGATTTTTTTTTTTTCCCCATGGAATTTTTGTCAGTCTTCCAAACTTCAGAGAAAATCTGTGGTTTAGAAGTTGGTAGGGTACCTTATTAGCCCTGTATTTGGTCATCTTACCTGTATTTTTTTACACCGTGTTTATCAATATGGTATATAAATGTATTCTGGACTTCAGTCCTTAACCTTAGATTGGACTTTGTTTAGCTATGTTGGTGTGCTGCCCTTGTTGTCTTTGCCCCCAGCCCCTCATAGGTGGATGCCCGCTCTCAGACCTGTCCCAAAGCTGTGAGCTACAGACCCTGCTCTCTCTGGAATATTGTCATTTAGACTTTCTCTTTTTCTGCACCAAGGAGTCCTTGTATCCAAGCCCCTCAGTAAAGTAAGTCCCTTTCTTCATGTCCAGCCTAACATCCTAAAACTTGGCAGGTTAAGTCTACAGTTGGACTCGATGATCTTAAAGGTCTTTTCCAGCCTAAATGATTCTATAATTCTATCTTAGAACTAAAAAGCTGTTCAGCTTTTCTCTCAGCTTCCTGCTCTCCTGAAATGCTAGCCCTCCAGGCAGCACCATTGCCTTCCTCGCTGCCACCAGACTCTGTGTCCTGTGCAGAAATCCCTGTGACGCACTGCAGCTGCCTCTGCCAGCATGGCCCCAGCTGATCGATGGCGCTGCCGAGGGGAGCTCTTCCAGGAAGAACCAGCACAACCTTTTTTCCTAGTGCTAGTTTGGCTGCTGCCACCCATTTCATCTGTGCGTTATGGATAGCTTCAGTATGAGGGAACGGAAGGGATGATGGCATATGCTTTCGTTTCTGTTTACAGCTGCAAAGTGTGCCCTAGTTAGTCACAATTTCTTGTCCTGCTTACCTTCCAGTAGCATTGTCAGGCATTTCACATGGTTGTTTAGAGAGGAAAGAATGTAAGGAGAAGGGAAGAGCTGCAGAGACCTTTGCTGCAGCTGACAGTCATGATGAATATACCTTGGGTATGTCAGCTTTAGACATCTGAAAGCAGTGATTTTTTTCCCCAAAATAGAAACAAAAGAAACTCTTTGATAGCTGAATCACCTCCTGACTGAAGAAAATGTCTGTTCTATTGTTTTTCATGCTGTGATCCAGTAATTGCTCTCTGGCATTATAAGGAAAGATCTTGAGCTAAACAAAAACTTCAGGCAGCTTCTCAGCTCTCTGTGAACACTTCTCTATAAAACACTTTTTAGTAATGTCAGAAATGTTGCTACTTGGAGAGGATCTTGGGAATGGTTGCTTTGTATGCCTGGTTGAGGAGCCACAAGAGTTTTCTACTAAATTGCGTTGGTGTGGATTTGAAAATGGTTTTGCATTTTACTCAGGACCAAGTCAGGGATTACATCTTGTTTTGTGCAGTAACTCACTGCTCCATAAAACAGTAGTCAGCAGTAGCTAAGATTAAGTTTGGAGATTACCTCCTGGTTTGGCCTTCATGGTTCAGTCTGTGTAGACAGGGAAAACTCAGTGACTTTACCTTTGCCTTTCCTGCCTTTTTCTCCTCTTGGGTACCCTTTAGCATATTGCAGTCAGCTTTGCCATCCTGGCAGACAGGCAGTAATTTTGATCAATGCTATAGCCTTTGTATTTTGGCTTGTGATTTCAGTCCACATGGTCTCATGGCTGGTAGTTGGCTTCTTTAATTTTATTCTGTGTTTGCTGTAGCACTATACCACCACCAGCATGCCCTAGTCTCTTTCTGGCATGTTTCTCCTCCTACATTGAAGCCTTCTGCTGTTTGTCCTCATTTCGCAGTCTCTGATTATGCCTAGGCAGCTGAAACCCTTGTCTGAAAGCTGAATGACTTGGTTTCTCCAGGTACCACTGTCAGCAGGTATCAAAACTCTTCCTGTTGCCCCAGTCACCCCAGTAAAAGTTACTGGGGCCCTTCAGAGAATGCTATCATAGAAGCCATATTTTCAGCTTCTTTCTTCAAAAATTAAGTCCTTCCTCTAGACCCTTTTTCCTGTCTCCTGCCCCTAAGTGATGTGGTTGATGGTAATGGGTAATAGTTGCTTTTGATTCTCCTTGAAGGTGGGTTACTTCCTCCTTGGTGGATTGTTGGACATTTAGCAAAATATTCTTACAACAATCCTGTGTTGTTTTGTATCTGTTTGCACTCTTTCTTCTGATAGTTTTGATTCATAATTTTAAGGTATAGAGAACATCAAGTATGGCTACGGATGTGTTCTGTTTGAATGAGGTTGTAATAACTTTGATCAGAGCTGCCCTTAATTTTTAGTTCTAAGATAGAATTATAGAATCATTTAGGCTGGAAAAGACCTTTAAGATCATCGAGTCCAACTGTAGACTTAACCTGCCAAATACACCACTAAACCATGTCCCTAAGCACCACATCTACATGTCTTTTCAATACCTCAAGGGATGGTGACTCAACCACTTCCCTGGGCAGCCTGTTCCAATGCTTGACAACCCTTCCGGTGAAGAAATTTTTGCTAATATGCGATCTCAACCTCCCCTGGTGCAACTTGAGGCCATTTCTTCTTGTCCTATCACTTGTTACTTGGGAGAAGAGACTGACCCCCACCTTGCTACAACCTCCTTTCAGGTAGTTGTAGAGAGCGATAAGGTCTCCCCTCAGCTTCTTCTCCAGACTAAACAGCCCCAGTTCCCTCAGCCGCTCCTCGTAAGACTTGTGCTCCAGGCCCCTCACCAGCTTGGTTGCCCTTCTCTGGACACACTCCAGCACCTCAATGTCTTTCCTGTAGTGAGGGGCCCAAAACTGAACACAGGACTCGAGGTGCGGTCTCACCAGTGCCGAGTACAGGGAGATGATCACCTCCCTGCTCCTGCTGGCCACACTATTTCTGATACAAGCCAGGGTGCCATTGGCCGCCTTGGCCACCTGGGCACACTGCTGGCTCATATTCAGCTGGCTGTTGACCAACAGCCCCAGGTTCTTTTTGGCCAGATGAGTTTACATAGTGTGTTCTGTGCAGATGTAAATGTGTTTCTGCATTTCAGTTTTCTTCTGTCAAAGTAGAGAAGTGCCAGCAAACCCTAAATGTTGTTTCTTCTGTGTGCTTTCCCCACCATCAGGTGAAGTCCTTACAAGACCTCCCCTTCCCATGCAGAGTTTTCCTTGTTACTCAGTGCTACTGGGGGTTGTGTGGTTTATTTGCATGAAAGCTAAGAATTCCGTCTTGTTTCAAATTAGATTAATCTCGGTTAACTTTAAGGCTATTATTGCCTTTGACATAAGTGATTCTTTGCTTTGTCCTGCCCAGAGCCAGTCCATGCCATTTTGCTTCAGGTCTTGTTCATCGTGGTTCCAGACACTCAGCATTGCGGAGGTGCTATCCATTTCTTTCTCAACTGGAATAGCTATCAAAGGGAACTGGATGTGTCATTGTAGTTTTTCAGTTTAAAATGGGAGCCAAATGTTTGCAATCTTGTTAATGTAATGAAAAAGAAATAAATCTCTGCTTTGCCACTTGCTGTGTTTTCTGATTTTGTTTTCTACTAGTGGTTTAGAAGCTAGCTTCCCTAAACACATGGTAGTCTCTTATCTAGATGGACTTTGTTTTGAGGATAGTCAGTGTCACTTCTCTGTGACACGCCATCCATCCAGAGATGGCCCTTTATGCTATTTTAAGACCTATGCAGCTGATGAACTATGAACTTCATGCTAAAATACTCATTTTCAAGTTACCTTTGAAGGGAACTTGTATTATCTGGTTTGAATGGAGTTGCTCATCCCTCTGCTTCTCTCAGATTAAAGTAGAAATTATCTTGATTTCACAAGTCAGAGAAGATGGATGTCAGACACAGAAGTGAATTAGTCATATCTGTGATAGCAAGATTTCTGTTCTGTGACACTTTGCTAAATGTCAAAGTCTCATTCCCACCCAGCCGCAGCTGCTCCACTCTGTGCAACTTAAATTAAAACTTCAGAATAATTCCAAACATTTTGGGGTTTGTCCAGCCTCACCCAGATTTTAATTGCAACGTGCTTTTTCCACTGGAGAGGAAAAGTTATAAACCTGTCACAACCAAGTTATGAGTCACTGCTTTAGCTAGGTGTGGCTGCAGATACTCCACTCCTTTGACTTTAAGAAGTCAGTCATTACCCATGTCTTAACAGTATAGCAAATAAAGCATGGTATAGGACTTATTCAACTCTAAAGTATTTCTTCCTGCATAAAACTGGTGTGGATGCTTAAGGGGGGTGAAGAGAAGAAGAAACACTTCTCTTTGAAAAGAAAATGTTTGAATTCTACTGTAAACACTCAAGTTAGGGAAACGCCTATTTATTTGAACACTGAAGAGGCTGTGAAGAGAATCACTTAAGACCTGTGTGTGGTGATATACCTATATGTAGAAAATGACATTTTTTTCTTGATGCAGCTTTTCTGTTTTGAGATAATGAAGGCTTGAATTAAGACTTTTTTTTCCCCTCATACCATGCTGATTGCAGTGTATGATTTCAGGAGGGTCAAAAGACCGAAGGGCCAGATGGACCAAATTTGTGACTTAAAAATAAACAAGATTAACAAGCCCTTCTACGTTCATTGTTAGCTACTGCAGGAGGTGCATGTTCTAGCAGCAGTGCTGTAATAAACCCTTGGGGTGCTCTGCTCATGAGGCTTTGGTTTGGGAAAATTGTTAAGCAAAGCTCTTAAACAAAAATGTGGGTTTTTTTTGAGAGAGATGGGAATAAATGAAATGTTGAAACTTTTTCACAGCCAGACGAGTATACTGCCTACTCTTTGTCCAGCAGGTTGATGTTAATTTTGGTTGGCATCCAGACCTATCATCCTCTTAAATTGATTGGCTTTTCAGTAAGTATTAAAAGTATATTGAAAATAACATAAGAATGTTTAAGCTATAGTGAAACAATGGAGAAAATTCAGTGTTCAAAGAAGTAGCCCTAACATATGCTAGAGCTAAGTCTGCTTGGAAGATGCAAAAAAAGTATTTGAGATGTCAGTGGATATTGGTAACAGAATATGTGTTTTACTACAGGCTCAAAATGGTGAAATTGTAAAGGATTGTAAAATTCTTCTATCTCATATCTGTCTGTCCTGTGCAGTTTAGCATTAATGGTGTGTGAAGGGGAGTAAATTCTAAACTAGTGAAAGTTGCCTTGTGTATTTTGGATAGTTTATTGCACCACTCTGCCACTTCAGGAATGTAAGTAGAGACAATGCTGTTCCTCCTGGAATGGCAGGCTGTGTGCGACAATGCACAGCTGAGTGTAACGCCAAGACTGTTGCATTAAGAGTGCTTTTGTGCTCCAGCCTGTGGAAAACAGTGGGCAAGCCTAATGCCCCACAGAGGGCTGCTGTCCCCATGCACGAGCTGGTTCAATGCCAGCTGAAGTTATCAATGCTCTCCACTGATGCCAGGGAGGCTGGGGTCACGTCTATGTACAGTTGTGTAGCCATCAAAAGTCCCTATTATTCAAAATACATGTGCCAGTGATGCACCAATTTGCTACGGAGTTTACATGTTACAGGTCTTACAGAATGTTAAACGTAAGTTTTTATCAAAAAAAGAGAAGAGGAATGTTACTGCTTATGATAGTTACAATTTGATCTGTAAAACATGGCAGGAAATAGGCTTGCAAGCCTTTAAATCGGTCCTGGGCTCTAACTGCTGTGAGACAGCCATGAATGTATTCCTGGGGTATTGTAGAGATGTCACCATGCTATAGGCATGTGCAAGGCCAGGCATCAGAAAAGGAATAGCCGTTACCCTGGCTCGAGAGACTAGCAGCTCATCACAAGTCCTTAGCTGTACAACAGAAGCCCTTAATTATTCATCTGCCAGAACACATAATATCACAGATAATCTAAGCAAAATTGGAGAGCTGCCACCATAGCAGATATTGTTAGGCACTGGCTACTGGTATCATTGGCTGAATGTTTCTGCTCAAACTGGTCAGCTAAAGAAAGGACCGTTAGCTTCTGTCTGCCAGAGGGAACCTGTAGCTGTGTCCTCAGCAGAACTGCACGAGCTGTTAAATACGGGCTTGCACTGGGAAGTGAGCCAGGGCAAACAACAGTTTGAAGAAAAGGAACACAGACATTTGCTAAATATTTGTTTCAATTATTTGAACTACCCTGTATTCTTACCACAAGCTTATAAAGTGTTTACAGCCACTTCCTGACTGAGGATTACTGACTGAAATGGAATATCCTAGTCATATAAGAATAGAAATTTTATTAGTAGTGCAAGTTGTGTCTACTTTGCTTTTTAAGTCAAAATGCCAAAGTGAAGCCTTTTGCATTGATTCATTTACAATTCAATGTCATAAAAGCTACCAACAAAGGCATACCCATAAAAAAAAGTATTAAGGTTCTTGTTTTGTTGTATTACAAGCACTGGTTGGTTACCTGGGAAGATGCCTTCAGTGGGGTTTGCTGTGACAGGAGTTGCTAGGTACCAGTTCAGCTGTCTTTGTTAGTTTGCTTTTGCTGTCACCCAGATGGACAATTGTAGCTGTACATTCAGCTTATGCCAGTGTTGCAGTACACATATGCTTAATGCTTTTGAACTTTACTGCTTTTTGTACAGTGTTTCCACAGTTTAACCTTTCTTCTTTATCCTCATGCCAGTATTTTTGTCAAAACTCTCCTCATCTCATGTCTGGGCTATTGGAGCCTTCCCCTTGGTGGTGACCTGTCCAACCGTGCATTTGCTCAAAACAATTCACCGTCGTGCTGCTGACGTTGACTCTTTGTGTACCGGTCTGATGAAAGTGCACAAGCCCCTTCACAGGTTCTCCTGCACTCCGCACATCAAAAACAGGCATCATACTTCTTATTTTACAGATCTTATGTATTAAAACCTTTTGTTATCTTAGGCATGTAATAAATATTAATTCTTGAAGCATCCCAAGAAACCCCCGAAACTCTCTTGAGGGCTCCAGCCTAGAGAACGGCCACAGGGGAGCAAGGGAGCCCAGGGCCCGTGTGCCTTCAGCCTCCCTGGAGCGGGAGAACGGGGAGGAGCAGTGCTAAACAGCCAGTGAAATTAGCTCAGTTATAAGGTCATGGAAAAACATCTTTGATTTGAGATCTTGAAGGCACTGCCCTGAGCAATGTTGCTGAGCAATGTCCATCAATCCAGATTAGTTTGGAGTTAGTCTTTGCTTTTTCGCCATCCTATAGGAACCTCTCAATTACTTGTCTTGCACAAGTACTGGGTCCCCATCTGAAATTCAGCATCAGGTTTCAGACACTCTGACAAACAGAGAGAAGTACTGGGTCCCCATCTGAAATTCAGCATCAGGTTTCAGACACTCTGACAAACAGAGAGAAGATGTTTTTCCTCTAATCAAAGCAAAGTTGTTCTTTCCAGTGATTCTAAAGATGTGGGGAGCAGTAGGGAGAGTTGGGCTTACTAATAAGCCACTACGCCAAAGTCTCTTTGTGGCAGACTTTTTTTATAGGGTGTTGAACTGCTTAAAAGTCAGAGAAGGGAAACTTACTTTGAAGTAGGAAGCTAAACAATGCATTTCAGAATGGGTGCTGACCTAGGGAAGAAGGCGCTTGTATGGACGGCTTGCAGAAACAGTCATGGCAACGAGATTGGTTTCTAGAGTGCTATTTCTCCTGCCAGTGAAATCAAAAGTAAATTACTGTTCCTGCCAGAGAGGCAAACTGATAGGGTTGAAAAAGCTGCTGTCTCCCACCTTGGCTGTTGAAAGCTTATTGCTTCTGAGGAACTGGATGAGTTTGGTGTCTCTTTCTGAAGCTACCTGCCTGGAAATGGCTTAGCAGCTTCTGCGGAGGTGGTTGTATCTCCTGTCTCTATCTATGTTCCTCTCCAGCCCGTGTCCTTTTTGTTAAGTGTCAGTGGAAGTGTGCTGAAATGTGGAGATGGCAGAGTCGGGGAACAAAACACCTGCCAGTTTATCAGCAGTTTGAAGCAGCCCGAGAGATTGCCAGGGGACAACAGGTACGGATGAGAAAGTCCCGGGACACCAGCAGGTTCAAAATTAGGCAAATACCTGAAATGACCGGGTTAAGATCTAAGAGGGCCAGGCTGTCGGACGGGGAGGAGGTTATTGTGTGATTGTAGATTTGCTGATTATCGCTGTTGAGGGCTGAGATGATCTGGAGTTCCTGCCTGTCTGCTCAGCGTTACGACCTTGCCCATATGCCTTACCCATTCTGCTGCGGGCACTTCGCTTTCACCCTGGCTCTTTCAATTACTGGGTTATGGAGATTTACGTTTGTCCTTGTCTTGAGAATTTAGGCTATGGTAACTATATTCAAACTGCCGTGTAAACTGACAGTAACATGGATAGATGCTGCATCCCGACACTTTTGTGCAATCAGACAGAAAATGAAGCTGGCTGCTGGGAATTAGGATGTAATGCTAATAGATTCCTCCTCATTCGGAGCATTGTTCAGGTAGTTTGTATCAATTTAATACTGTTTAGGCTAAATAAATTATGGACAGCATGTTCTCAAATCTTATCTTTCACTACACAGTGGCAAGAACATTGTCAGCAGGAATGATGTGTCATTCACAGATTATATGTTTACACTGATAAGAGAAATTTGGCTAGCCACTGTGGTTTGGAAAGCTAGCACAAGGTATTATTATCTACAGCTGTGACCACATAGTTTTAAATATTGATTGAAGTTATAAGGATTGTATTTTGATTTCTTTTGAACTAGTTAGTAGTCTGCAATTAAAAACTCATACAAGTATGCTGTTATCCATCCAGCAAATTTAAAACTCTTGCAGTGCTTAAAAATTTTTTTTTTCTTTGAAGTGCTGTACTTTATTTGTAATATACCTGTTACTGACTTTGACCATTTGGCTGTGATCTCTTGGATTCCCTTAGCAGTGTCAGGACATTTGGTAAAGCAAAGTTTCCTGCGCCCAAGCAGCTCCTCCTGTCTTCTCTTGGAACTAAACGTTAGGGTAATTCTAAACACTAAATAAAGTTCCTGTGAGGAGTTTAGCCCTTAGGCTGTCGAATATTCAAATATACATTGTTTTCCTAAAGTAGCACCTTTTCATGTGTTGCGAATATTTATTTTTCTTTTTATGTGGCATAATTGATACTTTGGTGCTAAACTATTGCATGTTATTAGCTCTTTTGGTACAAGAAGAAAATGGTTTGTGGTGGTTGCTCTTCTGCTTATCTACTTTCTGGTTTTAAGTACACAATACTCGTAAGATCTTAGTTTTGTTTTCTGTGTGCGGTAGTGCTCTCTGCTGTCCTGGAGTTATCTCTGCAACAGGGAAATTTCATCTGCTGTAGTTTATCCTTTGCTACCGGCCCTTGAGGCTCAAGTTTGGGGTACTCTAGTACTCCTGTGAGATACTGGCCATTAGTAAGTTTAACTTATTCAAGCGAACAGAATAAATGCTTTGCATTCGGACTAGTTCCTGGCTTGTGACACGTCTCTCTGCAGAGGTGGGATGGTGTTCCCTTTGCGTTGGTGCTGGGTGCGAGGCCGGGCTGGGCTCCAAGGGGCTCGCGTCTGCTGCAGCCACCTGGCACCCCGGTGGGAGTCCCCAGGGCAGAGGGACCATCCGAGACAGCGTGGGGTTTGACCGAGATCTGTGTGATGCCAGCTTAATTTCCCCATAATTATAAATGAATAGTCAGAAGTAAGTAAGCGTTATCGTTAGACTTTGGGATAGTTTGTGGATGACACAGAAACATGCAAGTTCAATTGCTGAAGCAGCAACATTTTATGTACTTAAATCATTCAGTTTTCATAGCAATTTCTGCTTGCAGGTTACATTGACAACGTAGTCCTTGGGAAGTGGATGGCTTTCAGGGACTACAGTTCACTGCTGAAGTTATTCCTGTGGTTGGGGGGAAGGGAGCATGGGGTATAACGGAGTATAATGGGCTGTAATGGGGTTTTGCCTGACGAACCCCTGTCTGGGAGCAGCAGCAGTCGTGCCCTTCCCCGAACCCTGGGGAGGTACACTGGCATTCGCAACAGAGTGGTCTCTATTCTGGCACAAAGTCCTCTTGGGTTACAGTAAGCTTTTATTTCTGCACACTAATATTTGATCCTGTCTCGTCCCAGGATTCAGCAGGGACAAAGGAACTTAATCAGCTCTAAACCAGTGCTTGAAATCAGGAGTAAGAACCTGTCTCTAGTTTTCACAGAAGCAGAGAACTGAGGATCAACAAAACAAATCATAAAATAGTCAGACCAGAGGTCAAAAGTATTAAATGAGAAAGCTGCAGAGGGGCACAGAATAAAATGTCCCTTGGAGTGCACACTTGTCCACACATAAACCCTCATTAGTGGCAACAGTGCCCATGTGCGTGTGTTCATCACCCGTCCCACTGTACCTGGCTCTGCACAGGCAGGAACGTTCCCATGCAAAGCAAAACTCACTGAGGCAGTTCCCCTGTTGCATTTATGGGGAAGGAAACTGGATCTCCAGGGATTAGGTGGCTGGAGGATGGTGCAGAAGGCAGCTGTTGCATATTAAACAGTGGGATAAAAAGGTAATCTATGATGGCCTGCCCGAAGTGGGAAGACCATGGATTTCATTTTCTGTGCCAGCCTGAGAAAATGTTTGGCATTTCTGCTTGTAATTTTTTGTTGGTGGTGCATTTTTATAAACAACCAAACCTCAGATGAGAATTTGGTTTTTCTTGGTGAACTTTCTTTTCTCAGAAGGATTGTCTGTGCTGCTGGCAGTAAAGCACAGAAGATCTTTGCAAAGTGGAATCCTGAGAACTTGCAGTTAAAATTTTCTTTTTGCTTTCCTTATGCTTCCAGCTAAATGCTAGTGAGGATGTTGTCCTTGGAGTGAGACATTGTGCCCTTCCCAAAGTGCAATGTTGCTTGACGCTAGTGAATCCATGTTTCAGGTGTTTACATAGAATTAATTATTTTCAGTGCATTTGTTGTTAAAGATCCAGGGAGAAACAAGCAGGAGTTTAGGTTTCACTATACTCTTGAACTATTTTGAGCTGCTTCCACATCATGTCTTTGAGCTTGACAGTGTCTTAAATTCTAACTGTTACCTTCTAAACTTGTGAAAGCTCAGGATCTTCCGTACCCAAGAGTGGGAAAGTAGTACTAGAACACCTGTATTCCACAGTTTGTAAATTCTTGACATGCAGTGCCTTTCCGTTTGTGAAAACAGAAAATGTTTGAAAAGGGAAAGACTTTTCGAACACCTTTTAATTTTTACATTTTTTTCAACCTTATGGTGCTTAAAAATATAAGTAACAGATATATAGCCCTCTAGAAACTGGGGAAAAAGTAAATGTAATGGCCTTCACTGAAATTGCTATATTTGGTTTTCTATGGCTTTCCATCAAAACTATAAATTAAAGAAATCTAGGTTCTTCCGTCTGCAATACGTAGCCACTTGGTGGCACTATTGTTCCTTATTATACCAGACTTTTACTAACTGCATTTTGTAATAAAAACTATTTAAACTTTCTGGGTCTCTTAGAAACAGCTTCTACACATGAATGAAAATAGGAACAAGTAGGATTTTTTTTTTTAATGACTACAGTATTATGGAGATTTATCATAATGGACCGGCTTCTCTGGGTCATGGTTTTTCATCTTTCTTTAAAGTGAAAAATGTGTAAAACACAGGGAAATGTCTCTGAACCCGTTTTCAAGTATTCACACACTCCGAGTCAATGGGTAGAATACTAATAAAGGAAAAGTGTTTTGTATGGAAATGCTCCATCACAAGTTAAAGGTTAAGGATTCATTTTTATACTCCATAAGAATGAATGCATAATTGCTATCTGCTAATTCAGAAAAACGAGTGACGGATTAATAACTACAAGACCAAAAGGCATGACAGAGAAGATAGACAGCATAGTTGGTTTAAGAAAAAAAAAATTCTCTAGGACATCTACCATTCACGTTCCTCTTTTCCTTCTTGACACTTCTCATGTTTCTTTTTTTCATTGTGTGTACTCAATGAGGGTGGCTCATCACCACAGAATAATCGTATATTCTGCATGCATAAATCAGTTATAGCTGGCAGCTCCAGGCAGCAGCTTCCAGGTGATGGTGCCTGGATCACCCTAGTTCGTGTTGGAAGTTGTCTTCAAACTATAATTTGCAGTATTTTTCAGTAATGATATTCAGCCAGTTGTTAAGACATTTTTATCTTATGGAGATGTTAAAATGAAGATTACCATAATATACTGAAATGCTGTCTTGAAGTTGTATTTCAAAGCATAAGCCTTTCCAATGTAGATATGAAATTAAAGCAATAATAAAAGTACTGAGAGTCATTACATTGATATCATTGTCTCTCTCTGACATCTCTACCTCAAATCATCTATGTTTTTATCTTCTGACTCATAACATAAAAGGAATGCTTCTGGCTCATGCTGCAGAGGGGAGCAAAGTCCCAACCAAGGTCCAGGTCTGACCCTTTGGTGGAGCAGGGAATTGCATCAGGTTGGTCTGACTCCTGGTGTCGGTACCCTGCTGCCTGGGGTTGGCCTCTCTGCAGTCCTCCTCCTCCTCCTCTTCCTCCTCCTCCTCCTCCTCCTGTCCCATAGCTGTACTGCGTAATGAGCCCAAAAGGGTGTTTGTGGCCGGTGACCTACTGCAGAAGCACTTTTCTTTCCTTACCCTGTTCACTGGTTATGCCCACACATACCATCCATCTCCTTTGCTCAGAGGAGCAGAGAAGAGCTCATCTTTTATGTTTTCCCCTCTTGATCTGCACCCATCTATGCAGGCAGCAGCATTAAGCCTTCACCCAAAATGCTTCGCTAGCTGTTCTGCTGACCCTTGTGGAGGTGGCTTATTTTCATTCTGGTGTCAGAACAGCAATTATCACGGGGTTGAGAATAGGTGCATTCAGGAAAGCCCCTCTTCCTGCTTTAAATAGTCTTTAAATTCCATGAAAAATAAAGTTAAATAAGTTTTTAATTAAACCTAGAAAATGAATATAAAAACAAGCCCCTGTCCCCAATTGTATTTATTGAAATGTAGCTTTCACTGAAAAAAAACTTTTCCTTTTTTTCCCTTTCTTCTTTTTTTTTTTCTTTTTTTTTTTCATTTTGGTGAGAAACCTTTATTTTAATATTTGGTAGAAATAATTTCAGGGAGTCTGTAAATCTGGAACACTATTTCCTCTAATCCTACAGTGCATTCAGTGGTGCAGCTGATTTAGAGTTTAGGGAAAAAGAAATCTCAGCAGTTGCTGTTAGATTTCTGGAGTATTTCCAGAGTAATGCAGATATGCTTGCTGTACTATATGCAACAATTCAGTATTTTAATTCTTCATAGCTTTTTTTTTGGTGAAAACTGAACTATTGTCCTTCTTTACAAATGCAAGGTCCCTTCAGGTTGACTCCTCTGTGTTACCACGAAGCCCAAGGGTGCAGGTGACAAAGCTTTACACTTTGTCTTTCCAGACTCTCCACAGTTGCAAAGGCTTGGGAAGAATCGGTAAATCCTCTGGGTAGCCCTTGAATGCTGCTTGTGACTGGGCCCCAGTGTACAGCAGGGAAGGAGTCCAGCCTGGACTGGTTGGGTGTCTGCTGCACCTTCGTGTCTGGTGGGGGTCTTCGGAATTCCCAGCATAATTTCCTCTTGTAGAGCAATCTCTTCTGAAATTCAATATATCGATAAGTTAAAGCATTATTTATAGGTACTTTAAAATGTTACATCTACCTCTAGTAACCGGTTTCACGGGTAATACACCATGATTGAAATGGTTTTGTCACAAAGACTGTGTCTTCCTGCCATGATTTCTTTTCTCTCTTGTCTTATGCCTAGAAATCTGCTTAATAGTGTTTGGCCACAGACAGTCTGCAGTCTGAGAGGAGGCTGAGGGTGAGGCTGAATTTTTTTAACATGCTGCATATATTTAACTTTGTTGTAGCTGAATAGAAACAGAATTCCTAAATATTCAGTTTTAGAATTAAATCACTTGAGACTTGCAATCGCTTATCTGTGGCAGCTGTGATGGGACACAGCAGGCACCTCTGCAAGCTGGTTGCAGTAGTCACGTCGGTTTTGCTCAGTTTTTCCTCTTTCTTACCCCCAAAATGGGAGGATGACGGTGCAGGCACCTGGAATTAGTGCCAGCAGCAGGACCCTGGCCGGCATTGGGACTCTGCAGGCTGACAGTGAGCTCGTTTAGGTGACCTGTGTTGGAGCCGGCTGTCTCGGAGGCGTTTGCTGTCTCAGGAACAACTGTCGTTGGGTTTGATGGCTAAAACTGTAACTGGAAGCGACTGGAAACCAAAGCAGACTATGAGAGCCTGGGGTTCCTGTTCAGATAGCGGAGATGAGAGGTCCTGACAGTGGTCTTGCTGGCACGAGGCTGGCTGTCCCGCTGCGGGGAGGTGATGGACCCTGGTGTGTGTCCAGGGGTGCAGAGGTTGGGTCACATCCCATGTCAGTGGCTGAGTGCCTGGCTGGACTCCCAGCAGGCACAGATGCTGTCACACTGCACAGCAGGGTTTCTGTTTTGGGGTGGCTTGAAGGAACGATGGGGCTGAGCAGAGGAGATACAGGTCCCTGCCATCCTGCAGAGTCTGGCAAAGGTACAAGTGTTTAAACCTTCCGGGGGGAATTTGCATTTGGTTTGCGTTTTGGTTAGCTCTTGGGCTCATGAAGGGAAAGCATGGCAGTTTATACCAAAGACGGGCATGTTAATGAATTGGACTTGGAAATCAGCCGATGGAAAGCAGTGAGGGCTTCTCCTTTTGGGCTGCAGATCCTGGTAACTCTGGTGATGTGCTGCACTTTACTAGTTTTGTTCAGGATAGGCGGCTGATGTCACGAACACGCAGTGTCCCTTGCACTCTGGCAGCCTGTGCGGTGGCATGGGGCACATCCATGGGCTGCCCTTTTAAGTGGAGGGTTTTGCAGAGTTTTGCGCTCTCCTTCCTCCTCTGTGGCTTTTCCATGTGAGCCTTGGTAGGGGAGAACACTGGCTATGAGCAATTACGGACAACGGTTTTATAGCCAGACACTGGTCTCCTGTGTTACTAAGCCAACAAGACTTAAGATGCTTCACAAGCAATGCTTTTGTTAAATATATCTGAGTATGAATTCAATTAAAATAGGTAATACTTTATGAATAATTATGACAGCAGGCATCCTCCAATATTTAATGTAGAGAGCAGAACAGGATATGCATCAATGAACCCTTATAGCTATTTTTTCTGACCTACAGCATTAAATTTTTGCCACTTCTCAGTGAGGCCAAGTCTGTCTTTGCAGTTCAGTGTGGTCTCCTTTATACAAGAGGAGAGTTTGCAAGGAAGATACCTTTGCATGGAAGTTTGTGCGGAGTCCGCAATGAAGATGCATGTGGTTTGCAAGGGAGAGTCCTTCATTTGCAAGGAAGATGCAAACAGTGGAAGGCAAGAAGCCGAGCCCTGCATGCCATGGCACGGTCTGTGTCCAGGGGCGGCTCTCAGAGCGGGCAGGTGGTTTCTCTTGGTCACTTTGTGTGAGGATGGGATCTGCAGAGAGCATGTAGTGCCCAAAGTAAGTAAGTGTTGGACCCTGGCTTTAGTCAGGCGCTCAGCTCACAGCCAGCTGGGCTTTCTGCAGTACCCAGTGCTCCACGGTGTGCACGGAGGCTTCAGCCAGGCGCTGGAGTTACTGCTGCTAACACTGCTCCCATCACCCACGTCAGCTCTCTGTACTGGTAGTCTGACACCTTGAAAGCTGCTTTGGATTAACAGTTTATATATCTCATCAGAAAGGCATCTCTTGTGTTAGTCCGTATGTTACTGCCCTGCCCCTTCACTTTTCTTTGACTTGAATGATTTTCAACAACAAAGAATTAGGCAACTGTAATTAGAAAAAGAGTTAATCCATTGATTTTCTTGTCTGTTCTGTTGATGCATCTTTCTTGCCTAAAACCTGATTATAATGCAGCAACTGATGAATCCTGTAGAGTTTTGTGTCCTGTATGAATTATTTTGTCTCATTTTGAGTCTTACTAACACAGTGTCCCACAACAGAGGTTTATGAAAGCAGAGCTAGTTTATTATCTGCATGCTGCAAAGAACCATAATATGCTCCCAATGATATTGGTTTAAGTGATCATCAGTGCATTTAATCTTGGGTTTAAAGTGTCATAGCTAAGATCAGAGCATGTTCTTGTGCTTGGCTGTGGAGGTTAATGTACGGGACATTGGTGAGCTGCAGAATGACCATTGGGTCAGTAAGATGGCATTGTTTTGCTGCTTTAGTAGCCCATTTTCAATGATATTTTTGAAAGCTCAAAACATTAGAAATTGAGTGAAGTGAAAACAACAACAATTTTTGAACTGTTTCTGAAATATTCAGGTTTGCTGCCATTGCTGTTGGTTGGGTGATACAAACATATGCTGATGAACACAGCTATTAACAAACTGAACTTTGTCAGGCTGTTAATTAAAAATAACAATAGCATTAACTGAGAGACATCCATTTGCTCTTACTGTAGGGAGGACCCAGTCCAAGATTAATTATACCTAAAAAGAGGAGGATTCAGTAAATTGCAAACTTTTAATAAACTGATGCACAAAGGAATCAGTAAAGTTTGCCAACAAACTTACAAATTAGCCTGCATGACCGTACAGTACTGGAATTTCTAGTGAAAACAGTGGAGACCAAATACAAGCTGTGTGGTCTGACTAGGTGAACTGAGATTACATGATAATCAAATTAACACAAAATGCCCCAGAATAATGACCCCAAATAACATTATGAAGTTAAAGAAATGGAAAATTAATCAAGACCAAGAAAAATAGTAATATTATGAGGGGGGGGAAGGTAGATGCTGGTACAAAAGGTGAGCAAAGACTTGTGGAATGGTATGGAGTATTTAATGAGTTGGACAGTATCATCCTGAAGCTTTTTGTGAAGATAAAAACTGCTTTGTGAATTCTTGCACCTGTAAGGAAAACTGCTGAGAATCTGTTGTAATGAACTCGCCCTGGTCAAAGTGGCCCCAGTCCAGAGGGTTGGGACTGCCACGTCCACCTTCGGGCTGTTGAATCGCACATCTGCATCGCGGCTTCTGGAAACGGTGCTGGGAAGTGACTTTTCCATAATGTTACGTGCAGGCCTGATCAGAGCCAAGTTAACGTGATTCTTCCCTTTGATTTTAGGAAGTATGAGGTAGAAACTAAATTTCTGGCAGCCCTACCGCCTGTCTCCATTCACAAAAGTGAGGACTGAAGATGACATGGGCCGCTAAACAAGGTGGTAGGCTAAGTATGAATCCCTCCAGGGCTAAGCCTTCACCTAGGGGGGATTACACAGCCGAGCAAATTTGGATTTCTGTCATTGGAAGATGCTAACATGGGGTTGGGGGGGAAGAGCAAAGGCAGAGCTGTGACGGTCTGGAGCAGAACCACTGGCTGCCGGAGCTGGCGGGGACCCGGCGAGTGCCTGGGCTCCGTGCTGTGCCGGAGCTGCGCGGGGCAGGGGGACGGGCAGACCCCGCTCCCACCGCTTGCTCCTGTGCTCCTTGCTTTGGGGGGGTTGGATCTGAGTGGTTGAGTGTTAAATGGTTGAAGTCTCGGGTGGCAGGAGAAGAAAGAGGGAAGGGGGTGGCTCGGTTCCTCCTGGCAGTGCTGAAGTTCCCGTCTTCGGAGATGGGACGCACTGGGCAGCTGCCGGCTGGCCGTGGTGGTCGGCTGGTGCTTGAGGCAGGACTCGGTACCATCCGTCCCGTCACAGGGAGAATCAGCTTAGACCTCTGCTAAAACAAAAACCACAAATTCAGATAGTGCCATTCAGAAATCATATTTTTAAATTTGATTCCTCTGTTCTCTTACCAAGAAAAAACCCCAAACCAATCCTCCCCAAGACCTTGAATGTTTTCTCTGAGAGGTAGCAGAGAAAATCCTAGCTGCAATGGTGGCACTACTTGTTTTTAAATGAGAGAAGTATTTTCCAATGTGCAAGCAATTGTAAAATTATGTTTGTGGAAGAATTTCAGTGGAGCGTTGAGGGATATAGGAGGTCTTGTGGGGACTAAGACCACAAAACTTATTTTATGGCATGCTGGAGAGCTTTAGCTTAGCCTGGACAGCAACTGATAATTATCTGTGTGAGGAATATTCCCAGTGTATGGGAGGTTTCCATGCGTGGTCTGGTTCCTACCCCTTTCCAGGGAGCTGGAGATAGGCTGAAGCACGCAGACTCGGGGATTGCCCAGGCTGATCTTGTTAACATACCGTAAATACAATTTTTTATAAACTCATGCTTTGCCTTTACAATTTATAATTGAATTTTACAATCAATACGTGTCTGCAGGCAGTGGGCTGGTATGCCTGGCGATGCACGGTTACTTTATGTGGGAAGATTTGTTTTCCTTAGGCTGGCTCTTGTGATGCTGAGCAATTGGAGGCTTTTGGCTGTGATCAAGACTGGGAACATTTATTTTACTGCTTGCAACAAAGCAGGTGCTTGTGGCTCTCCAGGCGCTGCCGTTGCATCGACAGTGGAAGCTGGGTCCGGTGCTCTGCACCAGCATGGGGACCAGCAGCATCACTTGAACTGTGAGGAATAATCACAACAATAACCCCAGCAAGCTTGGGTTCTCCTTTAGCATTATGTCTTTGATATGTTGTATGAGCTCTTCCTAATTCCCCCTCCTGCTGGCAAGATGAGTTGGTGTGCACAGCCCCTGTTTCGCAGGGGAGGACGGGCGGTGGAGGACGTTTAGATGAGTCACCCAAGGACAGAATAGATGGCAGAGCAGAGGACAGTCACTGATTTCTTCTCTTGGAGCCCATTACCAGAGAACATCTTGCTTCTCTATGTCCGCATAGGTAGCTGTAGGTAGCCCCCTGTTCATCTTACTTAAACTGCATCAGTTTAGTGTTTTTCTTCCAAGCTGGTTGGAGTAAATTGGGTACTTGCTCCCATAATTAACTATTGAATGGGAAGTGTCTGATCTGCAGAGATACAGAGGACTTGTTGCTCCTGCAGAAACTGAGCTGAATGATGAGTTTAGCATTGGGCTTATTCTTAATAGAGACAGGCTGTGTGCTGGTGATTGACCCTTCAACACTAAATATTGACCCTATGAATCAATTTGCTGTGAACATCTTGTCCCAACGTGTTTGTCTAGCCAGCTCCGAGGTGCTGTAGAGCCTTCCTGGCACGGCGTGTAGAGAACTGTTCCTGGGAAAATCCATTGGCATTACAAATGTAAGTAATAGATCTAATCGCAGGAATAGCTCAGCAGCTGCACGCTGATATTCCCTCTCCTGGTTTGCCACCTCCCTCTTTTAAATGACTCCTTCATTTCTTCTACGACCTCAGCATACTGCTTGGTCGAGTAATTTGCCTGCGCACGCCGGAGCGTTTGGTGAGCAGGGCTGGTGGGGTGTTTGCTCAAGAGGGAGTTTGCTTCTTGCTGCGATAAAAAGGAGCAGTCGGTGTAAGGTCAGCTGTAAGGAGCACCCGGCTAATTTGCAGATGTGACCATCGCGCAGGGCTTCGTGGGTCCCCCGGCTGAAGGTGAGGGTCTGAAGGGCCCTTTCCCCCCATGCCCGCCTTAGGGTGGTTCTGCAGCCCCTCTCATGGCTCGGTGGTTCCCTGCCCCTTGCTCAGCAAGAGCACCCAGGAAAACGCCTGCAATGAAGCGGTTTCCCTGGGCGTCCTGCAGTCCTCTAATAACGCAAGGTCAGGCATGGTATCTCTGGGTTTCGGAAAATACCCTGTAAACCTGGAACTGCAGTTTATTACGTTTGGGGAGAACAAGTTACTAAGAAATTGAATGTAGCAAGGCAATAAAGTGGATGTTTCCGTGATGGGTGAACCCCTGGTTTGCCCGGTTGCGGTGGCCGAGGCAGCGGATGGGCATCCCTGGCTCTGGGTGTTGGTACCCACAGCCGACAGGCAACAGAGGGCAGTGCTCCAGCATGGATGGAAACCGGCATCCAGCTTTTCCCCCTCCAGGTTCATTATCAAAAATGTATTTGTCAGATTTTTAATAAAAGAACAAAGACTGTTTTCAATTTGTTAACTGCTTGATGATCTAGGGTAGATTGCCATTTAAAAAGCTCTGCTCCAGTTAGAGCAACTGCGAGGAAGCTAGTATGTTTTTAATATTTGTTCATCACGCTGCAAAAAGCAATAAGAAGAACAATCCAATCGAGGAAAAAACATTTCCTTAAATTATTTTTTTAATTAGTAACTTACAAAGATTTTGTATTAAAAAGTAAGAATTTAAAACTCAACAAACTGGTTTTAGCTTTTTAGAATGAAACGACCAGGGAGAGATGAGTCTCTCCCATGCATCTGTAATGAAATATTAATTGGATAAAAGCTTTAATATAGATTTTTAAAGTGGCTTTTTGCCTTCCAGTTCAACATATTAGAACTGGAAACTTCTCATCTGCGTCTGTAAGAGCAGATGAGAACCTGACTTTCTGCCACTGTGGCTGTTTTCTACTGGGTCTTCAGTCTTTATTTATAGGAGGAATTAAGAAAGAATTAGGAATGGAACAGGAGAGGAAATGCAAAAGACAACTCAGAGGAGAGAGTGAGAGGTTGGGTGTGATAAAGCAGAGGTCTCAGATGAAGAAAATGAACTTGGGAAGACTTTGTACCCTACATTCTAGACAGAAAAATGCATAAACTCCTGACTTTTTTTTAGCACAGGAACACATGAGAATTGGCCTTTTCGTTCATGTACATCTACAGTTTTAACACTGGCTTTACCACTTAAGCTCTTCTTTATCACTTAAGGTCATAAAGCATTAAGCAGTACTGGTGATGAGTTAGCAAATCCCAGAGAGGCATATTAGTATTTTCTTAAAGGTGTAGAAGCTAATTGGGAAGAAATATTGATTCTAATATAAGAGTTTTCTGGGAGAGGTCTGTACTTGAATAACAGCAGTAGAGCTTGCAGGGAGAGCTGCTTCTGCAGCCAAGCCAGGGGTTTGTAGGGTGTCTGGCATACCAGCAACCCAACACAGAGCCTACATTTGTGCTGTATCATAACTAATCGTTAATCAGTCTGCCTCTGAGATAGATATGAAAATAAAATAGAGCAATTAGACTTTCCCAGCAATCAAAAAAAAAAAAAAAAAAAAGAAAGATGGGGACTTCCAGCTGTGGGTTTCATGATCTGTTGCATATAGTCTTCAACAACTTGTCAGATACCGATGCCCTGACAACAGAACTGAAGGGGTCATGGGTGCTCCGTGTGTTTTAGTGTACTGTCAGACTTGAGAAAAAAGGAATCTCTCAGAAAGGGTTGGTTTCTTTTTTTTTCCCCCCCTTGCTTGCTTGTTTACTTTCTCTCTTATGCTCTTTTCTATATTTGTGTTTAAAATACAGTTAATGCAGTGCTCAGGTGGGGATTTGAAGGAAAGGTGTTACAGCTGGGGAGCTATCATTTGGCTAATGAGACTTTTGCCTGCTCCAGAGCAGCACACTGCAGACCTGTTATCAGAGCACTGTTTTTGGCATGGCTGTTATAACACTGGCTGTGAAGAGGAGAGTTTCCTCTGCAGCAGCTAAAAGAACTGCCAAATTACAGGTGTGCAGCACCTGAGCAGGGGAAATAGGATTGATAGTGCTTCCCATAATAGACTGTGTATTTAAAGTTCTGCTTTTTTATCTATTCCAATTATTGTATTTACTATAGTAAATGTCAGATGTACAGTTAATTACTGTGCTCAGTGATAAATATGGTTGCGTTAACTGCTTAATGTGTGTACAGATATACGCCTTAGAAAGTCATTGTTACTGATGTTCTTCAAGGTGTTTGACCAATGTGAATTTTAACCTGGACAATAGATCTAGCTTATGTACGTTATGTACAAGTGTCTTTTAAAAATGTATCATTAGATACCTCAAGGGAATGCTCTTAAAAGTGATGAATCCCTCAAATAATATAGGCTGAAACTCAGGGAACCACTTCTGGATTTGACCCATAGTTTTAGTCAAAATCTGGATTTCTGCTACTCTCATTCCTGATTCTTTATCCAGTTCTCCTTGCGACAACATTCAGGATAAGGAAGAGAGTATGTGTGAATTGCATTAAGGAGAGGGCAGTGATGACCAAAAAGTTGAAATGGACGTGAGCTTTGGATCACCAGCTGAACAAGACGGGAGTCCAGTCCTCCTCCTCTTTCAGGAATGTATTTTCTCAATAGTAAAATGAACCCTGTGAAAAATGGTGAAAAATTTGTTAGTAGCTACATCTAGGGCTCAGATTAGCTAGGCAGAACGGGCACAACTGAGTCACGCTCCTTGGAAACAGTGTGGAGATGCACCTGAGGCTGTGTCTGCAGGGAGGGCAGGCTGCCTGTGGTCCCAGCCATGCTGCTGGTCCCCTGGGCTCTTTGCTTGGTCCTGGCCCTATACTGCTGTTCCATAGGGGCAGCCGGCTGCAGGGGATTGCCCAGCGGACCACCCCGTGTGCCCGATACAGCATCGGATTTGGTACAGACCCACGTTGTCTGCCCCACTGCTCCTGCACGGCCGTCTGTGCAAGGTGAATTTGAACCTATGGCTGGGAACAGGTTTAATAATTTATCTGTGATTTATGAAGTCAGAATGGTACCTCTGATTTCAAATACATGCTAATTATTATGCTAATCTGAAAGCAGTGAACTGCTTCATTATCTCTCGGAAAGAAACAAGAGTTGTGCAGAGCGCAAAAGAGCAAAGTGTGGCTGGTAGCAGGGCTGTAGTGGAAGAGGAGGGAGGACCTGCTGCGGCTCCCCTCTGGGGAGGGTGTTGAGGGTCCCGGGGGGTCCCACTGCCCGGGTGGCCACGGGCTGTGTCACCCACCGCTCCTGTCGCTGCTGCGGGGGGCATTGGTCCTGCCACACTCTGCTCCCTCCTGGTCTTTGGGGAACGCAGTTAGACTGACCCAAAGGACGCGGGATTAACACAGTGTGTCCGTGAGGATGCTTAATCTGCGTTATGGGAGGGGTCAGGATGGAAAACCTAGTGGGTTCCACTGGCCTCGAACTTCTAACCTGCCACTGCTTCTTCAAAAGCTGTTGCTGCTGTTCTTTGGGTATGAAATATATCATTGGGTAATTCCTCGCTTCAGCCAGAACGGCGGCGTGCTGTCTTCCAAAGGGCAGCTTCAGCACGGGCGAGGACACTGGTGTCTGCCTCACCGATGCTGAGCAGTGTTCCCCAGTGCCTTGTGCAATGAAACACATGATTGCCGCTTCTTATTTTTGTTATTTTCTTGTCCTTTTCCCCTTTTTTCATTTCCTCTCTTTCTTTTGATGTTTGTTGTGCGTTGGCAGTAGCACTTATTTTTCATTTCCATGCTGTGAAGAGCTGTTAGAATGGATCTCAGTGACATGCATTGTATTTGTAAAATTGCTTTGCATATATTTTCTTGTTTGAATGCATCAATATTTCTCATGGAAATAATACATTAAGGTTTTAACTGTCTTAGATATTTAAATCAGTGAAATTGGATAACGATTCATTGATTTGAACATAATTGTCAGTGTCACGAAGAGCTGGATTTTAAAAACAGGTTGATTATTTTCAAATGTGCGGCAAAGGCTTTTTAGAAAACTTGTGCTAGGAAGCTGTTGAATTAGCTGCTTTTCGCAGTCCCAGCAGTGAATGGGTCAGGAGTGTTCTGCTTCAGGCTGACTATTGAAAGTAAGGTTTAAACACTTACTGTCCAGCTAACTTCTGTCTTTTACAGTATCTTTCTGGTGTTTTTCTGGACTATTCAGAGGCACAAATTTTCAGAAATTATTTCTCTAATTCTTTTCTGGAAATGCTAGTTACTACTTTCTCTGTAGCTTCTGTGCCAGGGAAAGATGCTGTTGCTGCCAGCGTCCTGTGGCCAGGTCTGCATCTGCACTCAAAATCAGTATCTCTCTGCTGACAGGTATCCTCCATACTCTTCTGAGAATTGCTTCTCTTAATTTTAGAACATATTAATGACTGTAGCAGGAAAATTATTTTTACTGTATATTTTACCAGCTAACTGGACCATTTTCTTTAGCTAACAAACCATGTCTAACTGGGATCCTCCCCCCGCCCCCCCCAAATTGCTATTAATTTCATACATCTTTATAGAACATTGACATTAGAGATGTAAAAGGTGTGTTAGATAATCTAGGGCAATTCCACGAGGGAAAAAAAAAAATCATTTGTGTGTAAATCACATACATTTTTCTTTACATGAAATAAGAAAATTAAACATTAAATAAGGCAAGGGCTCCCACCATGGCCTTAGAGTTTATCCCTTGTTTGCTGATGGGTGAAACGCAGTCTCAGAGTTGCAGAACACAGCAGGACTATCCTCCATTTTAAATAACTGGAATATCTCAGCACTTAATTATCTGTCCTGTTTGTTTGTGTATTTTCAAGTAGCCACAAAGCTGTAAAACTGCTGATCTGATGGTTATGCTACCTCAACCCAGCAACAAAATCTCTCCTACATGAAAAGAGTGTGTGTGTGTAAGGTTGCTTGGGGGTGGAAATCAGAACTAATGCAGGTAAAAGTGATGAAATAAGGTATTTCTCTGAACATATGCCATTAAGAAAGTTAATCACATTCTTCAATGATAAAAAAAAATAAATCTTTTTTAAGCTATAAAAATCAGTTAGCAAGATTACCCCTGGCGATCTTCTGTGACACAGCCTTAGCAAACCCCTGTATTGATGTGTTTATTGCAGCTGCAGTCCCCCAGAAGAGAAAGTATGATCCTCTTGCGTGTTAAATTCTGCTCAGATTGTCTTTATTTCCTCCCACCCTCAAGGCTAATAAAGGCAGAGCTGTTAAGGGTAGGTTGGTCACCTCAGTGTAAAAGAGCCCCTGGCACCCATGGCAGTAAGCGTGGGAGGGGAGGGGGGGACGGAGCAGCAGGCTGGGCAAGGGCTGTCGGGGGGATGCCTCCTTCAACCTGCCAGTATTCCAGTTGGGAGGTCTGGTTCCCTGGAGGCATTTTTTTGGCACAGGTAATGATGTTCTGCTATTGCTTTTTGACAGCGGGAGCGTAAGCACCTCTTAACTATTCTGATTTACAAACAGGATTTCTGATTGCCTGATTTGCGCAATCACTTTCTTGTTGGAAGCTACACACTTAAACACAGATTATCAACAAATGTGAAATGTTGAGCCAGAAAAGATGGATGGAGCTTTTACCTTTATCACAACCCTTTCCCTAAGAATTTTCTGCTTTGTTTTGTGCTGTTATAATATTTAGCTCTTGGTGGGTATAATAGCTGAAGGACAGGGCAGTGTGTATGACTGATGTATCTCCTTTCGCAATGCAGATCCGCTACTCTCCCTGGCTGCCTTCCTTTGGGGTCGGGGGTGTCCTCAGGCAGGTTTCCATGAGGAGCAGCTTGCAAGAACGTGGTTCCTGTGCTGGGCTTGTCCCATCACAGCCCCCTCGGGGCTTGTCACAGCAATTTGTGAGAGCGGGACTTCCCACCATCTCCTCTCCTGCTCCCCCTGATGACTGTCTCCAGGCTTGGGGATGGAAAGGATGGTGGGATTATTGTGTCTTGGTTTTCCTCATCAGGTGTAATGTGCAGGATGGTGGGCTGCCGGTGACACATCCAGGCCATTAACTCTGCCTTGCCTGTGAAAGAGGAATGGCTTCCCCCCCGCCCATCCTTGCAGGGCAAAAAAGCCAAGCACTTTAAAGAATTGAGGGAAAAAAAAAAGCGCATGCACAGTGAGCTGAAGAAGACTTATTTTTATTTACTGTTGAATTTCGCTTGCCTTGTGGCCTAAAGCAAGCCAAGTCTCTTGTGCCGCAGTTTCCAGGCGGGTGGTAAGAAACCATGGTTTTTGCAGCACTTGGTAGTGCGATGGCAGGAGGAAGCACGAGCGGAGGCAGCGAGCGGAGCGGAGCAGAGGTTGTGCCTGCTGGCCCCCACTGCTCTGAGGTACTTCACTCATGTAAGGAAAATATATATAAACTTTGCACCCAGGATCAGGGTGGTGCCAGGGACCAGCAACCCAAACGTGGGGTGAGCACCGGTCCCGGCTGTGTGCGTTACTGATGGGCTCGCCTGGAGGGTGTCGGTGCCATCCGGCTCGCCCGGCTTTTGGGTGTGAGCACAAATGGAGAAGGCGAAGGCAGCCGCCGGGCTGTTGCTTTATAGTGAACCAACAAACTTGGCTCGTCCCCTGCAGAGCAGCTTCTTGCTGTGAAATCCCCTTTTTCACGGAGGGCAGGGAGGCTTTGGTCCCTTGCTCATCCACAGCGGGTTTGGACGCTCCTGGTCTGCTCAGCACCGCACAGACACACAGTGGTTTTCCTGTGTTGAATGCATACGGTCCAAGTATTTTTTTTGTGTTTGTGCTGGTTTTGTGCCTGATTAACCATAAAATCTGTTGTTACAATAGATGAATTAATCCAGGAAAGCTTATAAGTAAATTTTTATTCTTTATTTCCAAATAAACACTTCTCAAGTGATCAAAGCAATCAGAACAGTGGAGGGGATGGGGATGACAGCCAAAGTGGCTGTCAGGCTCACCATGCCATTCTGAAAAGGAGGAATCAGGTTGGGTTAAAAAGGGAGCTATTTAAATGAAGAAATATATATATTTCCTTTACTTGGGTACTTCATGTCCCATTTGTTATTCACCCCTTCATCCAGGCATTTTGGAGGAATAGGTGCAAGAAAACAGAGAATAAAACATTTGCTGTCTCTCCAGCCCTTTCAGGTACAAATGGCCGTGGGGACCGTATGGAGCAGAGTGCCCTTTCTGTCCTGCCCGGTCTCTCCAGCACGGCAGTTACCAGCTAATGGGTGTTTGCAGAAGGCTGTCTTGTTCTTTTCCATGTGTGCTTGTCAGACTGCAGTTCCTGGCCTTTCTGGGAAAAGGATGTGCGCAGAAATGTGATATTCCTTGATACCTTTTTGGCTTCCTTCCAGTGACCTCCACTAACACAGGAGGCTCCCGTATCAGATAATGATCAGCTTTGTAAATGGTCTGCTTGCTAAGAAGTAACTTTTTGTCTCTTGAGTGACTTTTGTTGAATTTCTCATTTAATCTTCTCTTAATGTTCATTTGTTTCATGTTGAGAATTTCATTCTAACATTTAAATTTAGTTGTTATTAACTTACTGTATTAATCTTTCGTGTTCTCCTGATGTGCTATCACTTTCTCTTTACCAAACATTTGTGTGATTGGGGTTTGATTTCTTGGTCAGATTGTGAATTTTCTGGGAAGGCTGGAGGCTGTGGTTGAGGATGGCCTTGGTGGATGCTGCTTGCTGCTGTTGGTGTTGCAGGTGGCTGGGAACCTGCGAGCTGTGAATTGCTTCTTATCCTTGTTTCCTTGCTTTTTCACTTTCTCCTCGTTTCCAACGTGGTGGTATTTTCCATACATGCCAATTCAAAACATGTTAGCAGTCAAGATGCAGTGAGACACAATATCCAATACTTTACTGCAATTCAGATGTATAATTTTGATCTTCCAACTCCATAATGCTGTCAGGAGAGTCGATAGAGTTTCTCTAGAAAGATTTCTTCTTTTGAAATTGTTGTTTATTGCATGATGCTACACTGCTTGCTTGATTTTAGAGATTTTTTTTTTCCTCTTCTTACAATTTTCTCGAAATGGAGCATCTCCTGCTGAAATAAATATCTGAATGTGTTGCCCAAAGGGTTGTTGTTGAAAGTAGTAGTGCCTAGAGAATTTAAGCTCTCTCCAGAAAAATTGTTGAAAAATCCTCAAGAAAATAGAACATTGGCTCATTAGAACATCTTTTGCTCTGTGGCAGTTTCAAGCCCTTGGGAAAGGAGAGGGGAGAGAGAGGGATAGGCATATAGGTATAACCTATATTTTCTACCAGGAGTGGAGAGATCATTGTACAGCTGTGACAAACTCTGGCTGCTGCTTTATATTCAGCTACTGAGACTATAAAATAAGAGGTGGAAATTTGCTTCTTACATTTGTTCCTAATGAAGATATATCAAAGTGGCCTCAGTATTTCTGGGAATTATCTTTTCTAAAATTTACTTTGCCCTTTAGCGAGGTCAAGAATATCAGTTCTTGTCTTTCCTGAGTTTTGCTGGAGGCTACAGCGCAGGCGTGGTAGTGTCCTGGTAATTTAATGGCATGATGTTAAACTGCCTGATAGGGATGGGCGATGCCACCTGAAGCCTTCACGAAGAGTGTGCTGAAAAGTGCGGTTCCACTAAGTTGTATTGCTAAAACAAATGGAAAAGTATTAAAATGCATGACAGCCATGTCCTGGGGGGCACGCACTGACAAACACTCCTGACTTACTCTCCTTTGCCAGGGCGGCAGTGATTTTTTTTTTTTTTTTTTTTTTTTAATTGAAAATCCTTCTTCCATATACTGAGACCCAGGTCCTTACGTGAAATTTTGGGCAGCCCCAACAACACAAAAAGCATTGCCTGCAAGGTGTTCCTTGTCTTTGCCTGCCATAGGGCTCCAGCTGGGTGTAAGCGGTGTGAAACGGGCTGACATGCTGGTTCCTGCAGCCCTTTCCCAGCCGGTTGTCCCTGGGATGGGACCATCCCGTGCCAGTCCGGCACACGAGAACCTCTCATCGCGCCCCATCGAAGGGGTTTTGCTTTAGCAGTACCGCTCTCCTCCAGCTGCTCGGGCTCTCACATACACATAACTATGCACTTTGGCTGATTTGTGCCTTCCCAGAGGTTTCTAAGGGAAAGATGAAAGCTAAGGACTATAGAGGCAAACATCTTCCTTGACAAGAATGCCCCAGGTTTATGCCTTGCTCCATACGTAGACTCGGCTCTGGCCGGGACAGCCCGTTGCGTGTTTCTCCGTCCCATCCCTCCTGCCCGCTGCCTGGCTGGCAAACGGCCCCAGGGTTTCACGCTGCCAGCGCTGCTGTTCTGCCGAAGCCCCACAGGTAGGAAAAGGGAAATGTGCGTTGCTTTTTGTGATCCAGGGAACCTCAGAAGATTTCTGCCGCTTTGACTGTCATTTCAGCACCGTGCTTGTAAGGAAGGGAGTCTCGTGCAGCTGTAACTTGGAATTGTTTTTCTTTCTGAAAGGGGAATGTGCCAGCCACGCTGTAATTAAAACGATTGTGGTGCTGATACCTGTCGGAGAGATGCTGTAACCGCTACCCGTGCTGGTGCCTGTTGTTAACAGCCGTTTAACTCCGCTGTCTCGTTGTGTGTGAATGTCTGTTCCCCGGGCACAGCCGGCGGGCAGCCGCTGGAAGGACCGGTACCGCAGCGAGGGCCTTGTTTCCATAACATTTGCCGTAAGCGCTCTGCAGCGACAGTGCTAATTGCTAGCGGATTTGGATAAGCAGTATTTACTAATTACAAATTAACTACTGATTAACTAATGCATCGATATTTCCTAAAAAGTGCTGTGTACCAAAGAAGCATTTTTCTTTTCTCTTTTACTGTAAGATTTCTGTTCACTTTTGTCGTGGTTTAACCCCAGCCAGCAACCAAGCACCACGCAGCCGCTCACTCGCTCCCCCCCCATCCAGTGGGATGGGGGAGAAAATCAGGAAAAGAAGTAAAACTCCTGGGTTGAGATAAGAACGATTTAATAGAACAGAAAAGAAGAGACTAATAATGATAATGATAACACTAATAAAATGACAACAGTAGTAATAAAAGGATTGAAATGTACAAATGATGCGCAGGGCAATTGCTCACCACCCGCCGACCGACACCCAGCCAGTCCCCGAGCGGCAATTCCCCGCCCCCCACTTCCCAGTTCCTAAACTAGATGGGACGTCACATGGTATGGAATACACTGTTGGCCAGTTTGGGTCAGGTGCCCTGGCTGGGCATGAGAAGCTGAAAAATCCTTGACTGTAGTCTAAACACTACTGAGCAACAACTGAAAACATCAGTGTTATCAACATTCTTCACATACTGAACTCAAAACGTAGCACTGTACCAGCTACTAGGAAGACAGTTAACTACATCCCAGCTGAAACCAGGACAACTTTAAAAAAACAACAAAAGCCACAACCAACCAACCAAAACCCCAATTCTGCCCAAACCCAGATATCTCTTAAGACCTCCTCAGAGTTCAGGAAGAGAAAGGTACCACCAGCTCTTCCATTTTCATGTGTTTTTCATGCATTTTTATTTCCATGAGTCACAAAAACTTAGCTGACAATTATTTTCCATTCCGGTGTTCTGATATTTCTTCCCATATATCAGGTCTAAAGAGGACTAGATACACGTGTTTATTTCTTGGTTCAAGTGGGTATAGATACTTGATACCTTGTCCTTACTGAGGTTAATTTACCCAGGGAAACATACATGCAAACTGCTATTGTCCATTACTACATGGACACCCTATTAATGGACACCACCACCCTATTTTCCAAATAATTATATTTTCTTTCCTTGTTTACAGATTGATTTTTTTTTTATTTTTTTTTTTCTTTCTGTTTGTTGAACTTGGGTGTTTTGCCAGAAACCTTCCATTTTTGGTCTTGTGCATGAGGAGCTTTCTGGGTTTTTATTTATTAAAAAGCTTTTTAAGGCTTGATGGTTGCCTGGCGGTATTTCTTCCTCTGCCTGTAACGCAGGAGCTTTCGAAAGCTGTGGCTGATCCCGTTCCAATGTTGAAGAACGTTTCTGGAAAGCTCTCTCATTTCGAGTAAATTTTGTTTGCAGTGAGGTAAAGCGGGTGCTGCAGCGGTTTTTCCCCGCCGGGGCTATCCTGCTCTGGGCTCAGCGGTCTCCTCCTACAAGCAGAAAGCGTTCACGACATCGGGGAGCCGCTGACGGAGGAGTTGTGCAGGAATTTCTCGTACTTGAAGGCAAAGGCTTTTCTTCGGCAGGTCTGGTTCAGTGATGCACGAGAAGGAGGCACAGAGGCAAACAGAAAAACCTGAATTTCTCGTGCAAGTCCCTAGCCTACGAGAGCTGAGCAGAGCGCTGGGCAGATTGCAGCAGAAGCTGCTTTCCCGCTGCTCGGCCGTCCCCGGTGCTGCCCTGTGGCCTGGCCGCCGGGCTCGTGGTGCGTGGGGCTGGGGACCGCCGACCACACCGGCGAAAGGGACCCGACCTCCAGAGCGGGAGAAGCGACGGCGCTGAAACAGCGCGGCGGTGCTGCGTCCCTATGGGAAGGAACGAAGGGGACGCGGTGCCATCGCAGCTGGGCAGTGACCGCGGCTCTCC
Organism: Haliaeetus albicilla; assembly: GCF_947461875.1. Classification (NCBI taxonomy): domain Eukaryota; kingdom Metazoa; phylum Chordata; class Aves; order Accipitriformes; family Accipitridae; genus Haliaeetus; species Haliaeetus albicilla. The sequence goes on along the minus strand of NC_091493.1, from coordinate 40,962,159 downwards.
GGCGAGGTGCTGAGCGCCCACCGCGCTGCCTCTGCTGGGACGAGACGAGTTTTCCTGGAGCGACTGGGAGCAGCGCCGGGGCATTCGGCAACGTGGTGCTGCGGCGGCGGCCGCCGGGGCTGTGCGTTGCAGTGGCTTTACAGCAAATGCAGCCCAGCAACGCTTTTAATCAGCCTTGATAGTCTTTCGAGGCTAAATTCAGTTACTCCCTCCTGTTGAGGGAGGATTGCGAAAATGTTTGGAGGCACTTATGTTTGAGACTGAATGGATTGAAGCTTCCACTTGTATTGATGGCGTTTTCTTGGCACAGAGCTCGCTTGCCCACTTCAGCATGATACGCTGTTTTGCTACATTTTTAAGCCACTGTGAATTGGTGCTGCTTTTTTGCAGCCATATGCTCTGTCACAAGATGCGGGCTTCATCTTCCTCGGTCTGTTTAAATATGCTTTCCACTAGTGTTCTTGCCTTCTGCAAAAGCACTTTAATATTTCTGTTTACTCTTTTGGAGACAAAATCAATATTTGTTAGATGCAATTATGAAGAATGATGGATGCGCTGTCAGTGGTATAAGAGTATGAAAAATAATATTATGGTGCAGGCCTGCTCTTAATAAAAGCAGGGAGGAGATACAAACAAGCTGGCCTGAAAAATCCCTTCCCAAATCCCGAGTTCTGTAATAAACAGGAAGCTTGTCAAGTGTTGCTTTAAATCGGAGTTGATTGCCTGCTTCGGGGCACTGATTGAAAATTTGCTTAACTAAGAGTTGAATTTGCTTGGGCTGTGTTTGTGGCCCTTTGGGTTTGTTTTGGTGACTGTCCTGTGCGTGCTCTGCAGATCTCTGGCCACGTCCGTCCTCCACAGCACAATGTTGGTGCCTGCTGAGAGCCACTGCTGCCAGTACACTCTATTCAAATTCTTTCATTTTTCTTTGATTTTAGTCTTGGCTTAATTCTAGATGAGTTGGAGGCTTAGGGCGTTGTCTCACCGAGACAGGCGATGCTTCCCAGACTCCTTCCCAGCCCTTTGGGGGTTTTACCTTTCAGATCTCCACGCTGTCTGATGCCAGCACTCTGCTTTCAGCCTGTTTAGCATGTCCACTTGTGGGGATGAGAGCTGATCATTTTTCCATCCCTTGCTCACAGGAAGGATGTAAGAAGCTACCATTATTTCTACATATATACAGATATAAGCAATGCCTCTTTTTCAGCTGTTGTGTACATTAGTAACACTTTCTGCTGATTTTAATAATTAACCAAGTGTGCCTAGAGATAGGCTCGCCTCCCGCTTGCTCCTCACATGCTGTGAAACTGCTGGCAGCCTCGCTAGCGAAGGTAGGGTATCTATCCTAGATGATGGAGAAGAAAATGTGAGATGGGAGATAGCAAACATTTAAGGGTCTGTTTTGCAGTTAATACACACCCTGGCAGCAGCGGCTCGTGCCGGTGCCTGGGCAGGAGGCCGGGGAGGATGGATGGGCAGCGCCGGGGCAGCGGGGCAGCAAATACAGGTGGGCAGCCTGGTCGTATGGGCTGCCTTCGGGGAGGGCTCAGGTGCTAGAGCTGTCCTGTGAGCCTGCAAAGAGGGCACCAGAAGTGGGGTGTAAACACTGACTGAAGGAATACTCTGTTCTCTGGCTGTGTGTCAAGCCTCTGGGAGTTTTATGTAAAAATTGATGGGCTAATATTGCTGGCTGAACGGTGATAAAGGACAGGGGCAGAGCTCTGCTGGGGACATGATCTAACAGGAGGCTGGAGCCCAGAGATTCAGATTTATGAAGCTGCTGGTTTTACCTAATAGGTAATTTTTTCTCCTTATTCCTATGCTGCCTCGGAGATCTTACCAAAGAGTGAATCTCAAAACCTGATTTCCCAAAGTAAATGAAAGTAGTGAAGAAGCAGTGTCCCAGGAATGGGAAGTACTTGAGGGACTGGTTTTCCTGTAACAGTGAATGCAAGCGATTTGCAAGCGAGGAAAGGAAGGAAATACTGTTGAATGTTTGTATTACTTAGGCACTTCCTCAAAGGGCAGCAAAGGCATGAGAACAAAAAAAGCATCTAAAGTGTGATCTCAGCCGGGTTCTCCCACCTGCACAACCAGTGTAGTTGTGAAATCTTTAGTCTGATAAGACTGGGAGGATTCATCTGATCCAAGGCTTTGTGCAACCAGGTGCAAAAATTCTGATCTCTTGCTCGAAACCTGGCATAAACCCACCACCTGCCCGCAGGAGGGGATCCCGCTGTCCCGGGGTGCCTCTGCTGCCCAGAGCCCTCCTGTGCTGTGGGGCCGGTGGGGACGCAGGATTCTCACCCCAGCTGTGTCTTTGCGGGACCTGAATACTTCGTAGTGCCAATTGTGTTGATGTGCATGTGTGGTTTTGTTTGTTGTTGTTTTTTTTTTCCTTCTCTGTGTTCAAGGTTAAACTTTCCACTACAGAGAATTAGTTGGTAAAAGACAAAGGATGCTGATCAGTAGGGGTAGGAGAAGATACGTTTTACAAAAGATTTTCAGCTGCAGTACCTGAAGATAGATCGATATTTTCTATTTGCCTTAGCACTAAGCTTATTTTCCTTCATCACTGAAGAGATACTCACTTGTGCCTTCTACCAAAACATTAAACTCTTCTCTTCTGATAAATGGTAAGACAAACAATAGCACTTTCCAGGAGCTGCTTTATTGTGCAGAAATACGTCAGTCCTTTTGATAAACAAAAGAACCCACATCTCTGTCTTAACTTGGAGAATCCATGCTGGATCCAAGCGTTGCTGGCACCCTGCTGGTTGAAAAGCCCAAATTTACACTACTTCTCAGACCTACAGTATTGCATCCCTGTACCCTGCTCTGCCCTGCCTGCCAAGACATCCTCGTGCGAAACCTTCCCTGGGAACACAGCTTTTATTTACCAGGTCACTCTACCTCTGTGCATGTGGCCAGAGGAGTACGGGGAGAGTCTTGACTACAGTTATTTACTTGTCCCCGCTGTTGTTTGATGGTGGTGCGAGCTGTGGCTGTGAACCAGGTACAAAACAGCGTACTAAAACAATTTACTAGAGCTGGAATTAATCCTTATATATGTTGAGAAATTTAGAAGCTTAAGGCTAACTAAAAGACAAGGAGAGCTCATAATTACTGATTGCCCTCCGCTCTCTAATACATTTTGGTGTCTGAAATTATAAATGAATTATCAGTACGTGAACTGTAGTAGGCATTAAGAAAACCACTGTTGTTACCCGCAGAGCCCAAGGCTTCGTGGGCTCCTTGCCTGTCACCTCTCCCTCTCGCACAACCTTCATTTTATGTTTGGGGCAGTTACCAAGGTGACTTGCCAAATTTTAAGGAAGAACCTTGGGAAATCTTATTAAAGTTCATGTACTTAGAAGCCGGTTGAATGGGTGGCTTTGTCTTGTATAGCACTGGGTAACTTCTACAGACCATAAATCAAATGAACAGTGTTTAGAGATCAACATAAGAAATACACAAGCCATCCCTTTGGCTGTATGGCGTGCAGGTGTCAATACAAACGTGCCTGAGTACTTACCTTTACCTTGCGTCATTTCTCCTGGTTGGGGACGCAGCATACTTATTTGTAGACTGCTGAGAGTAAATAGTGGTCTTGGGCTGTGTTGTCCTTGTCCTGGCTTTAGAGAGGTGGCCTGGAGTTTAGCAAGACAGCAGGGGATAATTTCTGCTGTTTCTAAACTGATGCTCCTTCCTCTAACTGGGGAGAAGAGGGTGGGTCTGATTTTAAACATGGGAGGATGGAGCAACGTGAAGGAAAAACATGGTAGAATGTTGGTTCCCGTGTTGTACCCTGCAAGGTAGTGAAAGTTTAAGTGATAACACAACAGTAAGGCAGTAAAGAGGTTACCATAACTTGTGAAGGATTCATGTATTCTGGCTTTCACTAAATTTCTGGTTGCTACTAAATAAACCCCCAGAGAGAACGCCAGAGAGCCCCGAAGCAGTGCCCGCAGCGGGGACGGAGCCGCCCCGGCTCTGCCCTGCTTTTACCCCTCTGGGTTGTCAGTGCACTGCAGAGAGGGAAACGGAGCCGTAGAGCAAACCAAATTAATCGTCTGAATTAGAAATGGTTGAGAACGCTTGACCAAACGCCACTTCACTTTGCAAAATAACGTTCGGGAGCTTTTGTTTCCTCCCTCGTTCTTAGGTGCCCTTTTACGTCTGTTGAAGCCGCCCACATCCACAGCAGCTCTCGGTCACGGTTACGGTGCGGTGTCGGTGGAGGCTCCCTGTTAAATGACTTGGATTGCTTGTTACCGCCTTCCCATTTGATCGTGCCGGCCGTGCCTCCCAGCCCGGTGCGTCCCCAGCACCAGGCGGGCGGTTCGGTGGATTTTGGAGCTTACGGCTGGGCGCGCTGCCCCGCCGGGGAGGACGCAGCACTACCCTGCGTTGTACAGCGGCAGGACCTGCTCCAGGGCTCCTGGCAGGCCTGAAATTTTCAGAGATCCGGTGGAATTTGGGGTGTGGGAGGAACATCAGATCATCACCGGTCCATATGTGTTCGTGTTTATACGCTTTCCTAATTCTAGGGCTGATTAAACACCTGCATCAGTATTGTCTGCTAGTATCCAGAATTTATTTGTATGTAAACTGTGTTTCCCATATCAGCAAACATTGCAATTTCTTATTCAATTGTGTACATGTTTAGTAAGTCAAAAACAAATCTATTCACATTTGTATATTTGTTCAGCTTTACAGCCTCAGCATATGTAGGTCTTGCAGAATGCTATTTAAAAGTTTTGCAAAATTTTTTTTTTTTTTCCTGGAGAATGGCTTCTACCAGGCAAGAGAAAGGATTTAAATACTTTTTAATAAAGTTTAGCTCTTTAAACCTACTTTCAGTATGGAACTCTACATGGTCTTCAGGTGCAAAAACATTGGCATTGGGCAAAACATTATCAAAAGGCAGAGCTGCATTAATGATTCATTTCTGAAGCTGCAGATGATTTGAAGGAAAATGGTAGTGCTTTTTCAGCTGTGTATAAATAGTGACACATTTTTTGTCTCCTCATAAAACTTCATATATTCATAATTACAGCATCAATTCATCATAGTTATCATTGTCATCAATCTTTGCCAGCCACAACTGATGCAGACAATTGCTTGCAAGGGTTTTTTTGTGGTTTTAGTCTAGAGCTTTCACATGTAAGTGCAGTTCCACCAAATATTATTTATTTTTTGCTGTTCTTCAGGCTTTGGAGGCTTACTGTGTCTGTCTGCTCTGGGCTAACTCATGGCTGTTGTGTCTGGTCACTGCACTTTACCAAAGGTATCAGAGGAAACCCAACCTTGTTTTCTCTGGACATGGATGCGGAGGAGATCTGGTGATGAATGAGGTGCTGCTGTGGTGGCCCTGGTCAGTAATTCTAATGAGCATCGACAGCAGGTGCTTGCATTTGATCACCAGTTGACAGCATGTCTCAAAAAGCCTAATAGAAGGAGACTGCTGATGTCTTATTTACTATATTATTTTGCACTAATGTGCATTATTTCATTCACTTGAAAATTCAGTCTTTCATTTCATGATAAAACTTTCAGTATTTTGAGAAGAAGAAATCTTTATATTTTGTTGTGTTTGTGAGAGCCAAAGTGTACTGATGTGTCTTTACAACAAGCATTATACCATAAAAACACTATTTCAGCATGCTTTAGTAATCTAAATGGAATAAAGAGCTAAAATATGCTGGTTTGAGCAATTTGCAACACCCCTGCACATGACATAGTAGGCTTGTTTAGTGAATCCCCAAGTACTATTGCCATTCTTGGCAGTGACTGACCTTAATATTATGTTCTCTTACATGGCAGTGTATAAACGTTACTGTGCACAGAAATACTGTTGGATGGGATGATGTAAACACAGATTTAAAGGAATCTGCTTCTGGTGGACTCACTCACGTCCTGGATAACTTATTTCCTTTTGTCTGTATCTGTTTGAATATCTTCAAACTGTGGACATCAATATTTAATTTTTTTATATATGAAGACTGTTTGGAAAGTGGCATGTGCTGTAGCCTCTCATCTTAACAACAATAAAGAACAGACTTTGTAAGAGAACTGAGGGTACTTATAGATGCACTCATTTGCTTTACCCACAAGGACGAGTTATTATATCTTTGCTTGGCCTTTGGAAGACCAGTGTTTGAATGAAAATTCTTGAAATGTTCAAAATTGCCTAGATAGCAAATTCATTTTTACTTATTGTCATTGAAAATGAGAATGGTATATAAATTTCCTGTTAGGTCTCTATTTTAATTTTTCTTTCAGGAAGTATTTCGAAATTATAAGAGCAATCCTTCTCAGATCATAATCTAGGCAAGATTTCACTTGTTAATACCCATACAAATTAGTGAACTAGGGCCTTATTCACTGACTTGATTACGATGAAGCTTTCTCTTATTCTTTTTCATCAATAATGAAGAATGTAATTGGTTTCTGAGGGCTAATATGCTTTGTGTAACCACAGCTCCTTGAGTTAGTTTTGCCTTCCAGACGAGGGTTGGTCATGATCAAGGACTATGTGTTTCCTGGAGCTCATGCCTCAGTCTGCTGCTGCCGGTGGGATGCAGTGGTGCTGGTAGTGCCAAACACCTGCGGGCTCAGGGTTTGCTAATCCTACGGAGTCTCTACAGCAGGTAGGGAAGTGCTGCCAGGATGCAAAATCTTCACATGCAAAGGTGCGTCTTAAGTATAAAGTAGTGCCTGAGCGTGTCAAAGTCCTGCTTCATCTGGCCACTGCCTGCGTTGCCCTAAAAATGTCATTCCCCTTTGCTGCGCTGCTGGTCCCCGGTGTGGAAACATTTCATCATTTGCCAATGAAAAGTGCCATGAGAGAGCTGGGTATTAGTGTCACCACTTACTTGGGGGCATAGATAATATGTGGGCTAGTGTCTTCGTTAATCTGACTAAATCACTGTTGCCAGTCAGCTGGACCTCTGAAGTCTTCAGTAAACTTCACTCTTTTCACAGCAACGTGGAAGACCATGTAACAGAAAACATCTCTTTCAGAGAAGTTTTGTTGCCACAAATGATGCGGGCAGGTCTGTGATGCTGTATCTCATTGCTTCAGCTTTTTGGTTGACCTCAGCTTCTCCGCTTGGGTCCACCCATTACAAAACTCATGGATATAAATGATGATGATAGAAAGTGTTAGCCACTGTGAGCTCTGAAGTCAACGATGCTGAAGCTATCATCTGAAAGTCTCTTTGCTAACATCTGTGGCATGGTTGCAGTGGCCATAGGGGACCTACAGCTTCATCTTAGATCATCTGCAGTGCCTCTTAAGGACTTTGGCCTCACTAGCTACCTTCAGAAGACAGAAACCACTTTTCAGCTAGCTCTGGTCAGCTTTATAACCTTCCATCATAGTCAATGTAATTAGGGTTGAGGTGACTAACCAAGGAGTCTACCTTGGTACTGCAATCTTAAGATGAGCAAAAATTCATGATTAATTCTGCCTCTGGGTTTTTGAAGGAAATTTACCCTTGGTTGTGTGAAAATTGGTCAATGTGGGCAAAGTATCTGGTAGGTAGTTGGAAATGTCCCATTGCAAAACCTCTCTGTTGCCCTTTCAGACAGCCCAGGACCTCCATCAGTGCAGCTCGGGTTGGGAAGGCATGAGCATGGGCATGGGTATGGGTACCAGTTGGACATTGAAGGTCCCGCATGGAACAGCTTCCATCGGAACATGCCCTGGGACATCTCTTTGAGCTCAGCCTGTGGTTAGGATGGATGAGATGAGCATCTTGGGCACATTTCATCTCCTGCATAAATCAGGGAGATAGCACACACATGAAATAAAAATTTAAAGAGCTCTATATTGTGCTATCTCCCATGATCTGGATCCTGTTCTTCAGAATAAAGAGAGAAGAGGTGGTTGTGATGTAATAATATTTTCTTTTTAATTAAAAAAGTGCTTGATGCCAGTCATGCCATAGAAACTGAGGCCTCTGTGAGACAGCTGAGCACCGCACCATGAAATATTGTGTTTTGTAAAACTGGTGGAGTTGAGTACAAACTACAACAGAGAGAGCAAACTGAATAATGAAAACAGAAAGATGGCATTTCCCCACAGGGACTGGAAAACAGATGGAGTTTACACGACTCATGAAAACAGAAATATGCACACTTTGAGCTTGATCCAGCTTCACTAAAGTCAGTGAGAGTTTTCTTTTGACTTCAAAGAGTGGTGGATCAGGTCCTTTCAAAGCTTCTTTTGTTTGTTTTGATTTAGAAGAAAATATCATCTCTGTTAACCACTCTCTATATTATTCTGAGATACTGAATGCTCACAAGTATCTCTGTACATGATGTATAAACTATGTCCAGGTAGATTTTATTCTTATATGTGGGGTTTTTTTGCTTTGTTTTGTTTTTTTTTTAAAGGTTGTGATCACAATTTAAGGACTTAAAATACCTTTGGATTCTGAGACAATCTTCATTTTTAGTGATGCAAAGTGTTGCGTGGAGGCCTCTGCTCTTCCAAAACGAGAAAAAAGTGTAACTCGTCCTGTAGTGTAAAATTGAGATGCAGTGTCACGGAGAACTAAGGGAAGTACAAATGCAGTGTTTTTGGATAAAAATGCACACTTTTATAACCTGCCATGGTAATATCCCACCAGGTGAACAAGAGTAGTGTTGGGCAGGAAATCAGTGACCCAAATGTGCATATTTTGCATATGGGCCAAATCAGTGGACAAAGCATCGTGAGGATGGACCAGTCCGCCGACTGATCTCTTCTGGCAGATCGACTGAGGATGTTGGTTTGTGGGCAGCAGCTGGCGGGAGCGGTGGGAGCGTTACTGCTTCGGCTGCTGTCCCTTCTGCGCGGGGCTGTTGCAGCATCCCCTGGTCGCTGCCCTGTGCACCAGCGGTTCGAAAAATAGGAGAAATGTCTCCAACAGCCTGATGCTGACCTGAGTTTTCTCATTCTCAGGGCTGCAGGTGGGGGTGTCTGTGGCTGCCATCATTTGTCAGGAAGTCCTCAGGCACGGACACAATCCTGCCATATGGTGGAGCATGGCAGGAGGAGCTGTATCTGAGCAATTTAGGTGCTGTAAGCAGCATAGCCGCAGGGGTTGCAAGACCTGACTCAAGATCCTTTCTGTAAAAATGTGTTATTTGTCTAGTTCTGCTGCTCCAGAGTGTGTACGACCTCACCTGGGAGCTGCAGCAGACGTGAGCTGTTCTTGATGGAGGGCAGCAGGACTTGGGGTTTGGGCAAAGTGACATTTTAGTCACTGGATTTTCTCAGTTGATGGCAGGATGTTGCCTCACAAACATTTTGGGGCTGCCAGTGCCCTCTCTGAGCCAGTGTGGGAAATGAACGGGAGCACGTGAAATCGAGAAGTGCTTTACTTGACCATTGCTTCCAGCCTCCAAATTACCTTGGGGCAGCTTGGCTGGTCTCCAAGCTCCAGGCAGAGTTTTAATTGACATTTGAAACCTCCGCTGCTTTACAACCAGGGTGAAAACACGCAAGTACTTTAATTACGCTTTTCTGATGGCATTGTATAACAAAAGTTCAGATTTGGAAGAAATGTGAATTTTCCTTCTCTGAGGAGCTTTGCATCATTAGCCTCAGAAATGGATTATTTGTCATTAAAATAATTAATAAAGTAGTGAGTGTGAAAGACAGGTTGGCCATGACACAGGTGGATGTGACAGCTCCAGAAGGATCTTGTGCCAGATGTAAAGACGTGGGTGTGAGCGTGGAGCACAGCCAGCTCAGGTACGTCCCTGCGGCGATGTCCTGCAGCCTTACACGCGGCCCTGGGGCTGTCCAGGGAAAACCTGCCCTGAATATATTTGTATCCCTGGAGAGGGGAACACAAACCAAAGGCTCAGAGCTGTTGTCGAGCCCGGCTGTTTGTTATCAGTGTGTTAAGGATGCTGAGCAGTACCTTAGTTTTATACCTTGGTGGGAGGAGGTGGGTCACATCTTTGCTTCTGAAGATGTCCATCTGCCTGTTACTAGACCAAAGCGGAGCACGCTATCCATTGACGTACAGCCGTTATAATTCTGTAGGCGTCAGCAGTATGACAGGTCGGGCAGACTGCAGCTGGGGGATTAAAGCTGCAGGGAAGGGAAGGGTGTGGGTTGCCCACTTGAGCTGAATCTCAGCAAAAGAGAGGTCGGAGCTGGCGGTGGAGGGGTGTGCAGTGAGCCTGGCACACGGCAGGGTGCAGCAGCATCCAACGGGAACTGCGCTCCGCAAAGTGAAGGGTATTTGTCAACTTGGTTTTGAAGGAAAAAAAAGTCACCCATAAGATGGTAAAGAAATGTTCAAAACTAAAGGGACTAGCTAAAACCAAGGAAGGCGAGAAAAAAGATTACATATTGGCAAAACTTTTTTCTGGCACGCGTAGTAGATATGAGGAACAAGTGAGCAGAGAACTGAGGAGTGGCTGAAATTAAAAGCTACACCCGAGGCTGATGGGCAGAGGATGAGGGCTCTGTTGGAAGATGATGGGCATAAGCCTGAAAGCTGAACTTCTTTTCTGAGCCCCTTTCTTCCCTCCCCTTTCCTTTTCTTGCTTGCTTCCTTGCTTTCTCTCTCTCTTTCTTTATATCTTTTTCTCTCCTTCTTTCTAAAAACTGCATTTGGTTGCATTTATCATTTTACTCATCTTCCCTGCGCCTTTCCAGTGCTCTTCCCCATCATGTAGCCAGCATTTTAGAATGTAGTTTCAAAGTGAGCAGTATTTACCATTTCTTCTTTCTAAGATAATTCCTCAAATATGCTGGTGCACTGAGACTCCTGACCCTGCTCAGTGTAATCAAATAAATATTGGTTGCACTTAACCTTACAGATCTTTAAGATTGATAGCTTTAATGGTTAATTAACAATTGTTAATCATTTTAGTTATGAAAAGAGGTTTTTATGCTTTTACAGGTATTCCAAAGTCCGTGCCTTCCCTGCTGCGTGTACCCTGACACGGCATCGAGCCACGACTGTATCTCAGCGCAGCCCACAGTCCTGCAGCTGCTGCTCCCCCCCCAGCAGCATCCCCCCTCTGTGTGCAGTCAGCGCTTCCCATCAGCCGGGCACCGGCTGGGTTCTTCAACCTGTATTCTGGGAAAACCAGGGAACAGATGGCGTCAGGGCTATTTTCACAGTGAATAACAGGAATTCCCACCTCTCCAGGGTACCTTCATATCGGTTGACTCTTTTTCTGTCTTGTTAATGATAGCATACTTCCCTTTCACATTCACTCAGTGTTGTCTGCTTTTTTACTTTAGAAATTATTGGTTTTAGCCTTTGCTGTGACCTTCTACAAAATGGTATCTGAAATCTGGGGCTTGTGTTCTTATCAGGAACCAGAGGCAGGCTTCATTAATTTGGTAACAGCTTTCTATTGACTAAAGTGGGGCTGCAATTTCAATAGCCAACGCCTAATGGTAGAGCAAGGACGAGTCTTGCAGGGGGGGAAAATGCAGTTCTGCTCAGTTCTAGGCTGCTATTAACTTTGTGTGATACGGAGCAAGTCCTATAACCTCTCTCTGCCTGTATTATATGAGATCCAAAGTAAAATTATACCTTTTTTCCACTTTAGAAAGTGATACAAATAAAGAAATAAATATATAAATGCTAAGTTCGTGTTATTACATTCAGACTATTTGCTTCAAAGGAATTGCTCTGTATAGGAAAGTTATTTTTAAACACTATTTATTTCAGTCGTTGTTGCAAATGTTCTCTTGCACATCCAATTAAAAACCATGTTTTGTGTAATTTATAACTTAAAAAATCAATTTCAGCTACGAGTCTTTCATGTTTAGTATTTAAGTATTAGGTATGAGACTCTGAAAGCGAGTCATAGGTAAACCATAAAATTAGTAATTGTAGTTTCTGAGGGATCGTGGAGTTTTTCTGTGATCCACAGAGAAAGTGTCAGCAAACTTGAAGAGGAATAGCTTCGCGAGTGCACCTGATACGAGGCAGAATATATTGAAAATAGACAGTGATGATAGTCCTATACCTGCGGGAAATATCATAGGGTTCCTAATCCTGATTATTAATTTAAATTGTGGCACAGTTTGAACTTAGAGAAAGCAGGTAAAGAAATAAAGTTTGGAAGAGTCTTAGTCTGAACCAAATAAGCAACAGTCCGCAGTGATGCTGGGTGGCAGCCGCGAGGTCCAGTGCAGCCCCAGGGGAGTTGGTCCCCGCCTGTCACCTGCTCGATCAGAGCATCTGTAGGACACCCATCGGGGACGGGCGCAGGCTGGGGGCGAGTCACCTCCTGGGGCCGGCGAAGGGAATCGGAAATAGATTTCTTAGCTGAAATAAGGGTATTTCTGTTGCTGCAAAGGTGGTGCAGGTTCATGATCAGAATCAGGTTCATGGTCATTCATACTGTTCAAGTCTGCCTTCCGCAAGGCACTGCTGTGGCTCGCGCTGTGCTGGGGAAAATTTGCCCATCTCCTGCGGACAGTTCCTTAAAACTAGAAGTCTCTCAACAGTTAGAAGACTGTTACCCTTGAATGCACTCTTCTCTGTTGCTTCCTGTGTACCACCATCAGACTAATTAAAAGCAGGTGCATGTCAGTGTATCAGCTGCAGGATGCCGCTGTTTGTCATCCCTCCTCTCTCCTTGGGCACTTCTGAAAAATGGGAAGGGCAGCTCAGGCGCAGAGTGTCGCAGGTGCACGCCGAGTTAACTCTGCCAAGCCTGACTGGTTGATAAAAATAGCCAGAGAAGTGTCTAAATGCTTGATCCTGAACTCAGGATAACCACGGGGCTTTGCCTCCGTCGGGACACCTGGGCTAAAGCCCTTCTGCAGAACCACAGCTCTACGGTACCGTTGCTGCTGAGCCTTCCCTCCTTATTCCTGTGCCTGTACTTGCACAAGCCTTAGCACACAGTGATATAAGGCAATCTCTGAGTGATATAAGTGACACAATGCAGTGATAAGGCTATCTTATACTGCTTCTGAAGTGTCTGAGGAGCTGAAACAACATTTCCTTGTGTTGCAAGCACAATACAATGCGCCATTAGCCCAGGGCTCCGGAGAGGTCCCAAACTGCCAAGGAGATGGACAAACAGCTCTCTGGCACATGACTGAAATACCGCAGGTAGAAAGAAAAATGTAATATAACACCATTGTGAAGCAGTAATGTTCTCATATTTCATCATTTTGAGATATCTCAAAATCTGCTGTCAGTCAAGACCAGCTTGCCAGGCTTCCTGTTTTTAACATCACACAAATATTTTTGTCACCTCTTCCATCAACTTAACAAAAAAAAAAATCACAAGACTTTCAGTTTTTCCTTTCCTGCCTGATCTTTTTTCCAGGCTAAACAAAGAAAATGTCTCATCTCGATGCCAGGCTGTACTTCATTTTGACTTTATCTCTCTCAGTGCAGAGCCTTCTCCTCCCCCTGCAATCCCCAGTTCAGCAGTGCAACTGAAATGACAGCTCCATCTTTCTCTTTCCCCATCTTCTATTTATTACAGAAGATGCAGAGACCTCTGTCAGATGGGGGGGGGGAGTGAAAAAGGTAATTGTGAGAGGAACACAGCGTATTTTTCTCCTTGGTTTGAGCACTCACTTGTTTTTTCTTGGTGTTTGTATAAATTATACATCTTTGCCCATCCACTTTGCACCTCCAGTGTTGCTTATACATCCTGATGATAAAAATAGCTGACTAACTCTGGTTGATAAAAGATCTGAAAGAAGAGTGTCAGTGGGAGTGTGACTGCCCTATTTTTTTTTGGTTAATTAAAATGTGAATGTTTCCTCTCTCTCAAGCCCTCTGTGATTTTGTTTCTTTTCTTCCAGAGAACTGGACTTGCAGTGTCACACGCATTTCTCTCAGGATGGGGACCCCTAGCCAGGTAAGACCAAATGCCACTGCTTGCAGAGCTGCAGCCCCGGGGGGGCTGGGCTGGCAGTAGTGGGGGGTCTCTGTCCCACCCACTCCCACCAGGTTGCTCGAGGACCTGTCCAGGGGGGTTGAGCATCTCCAGGGATGGAGCCCCACAGCCTCCTTGGGCAGCCTGCCCCAGTGTCTGACCATCCTCGCAGGAAAAAGGTGGGATTTGTGTTCAGATAGGCTTTCCCGCATTTAATTCATGCCATGCAGAGTGGTGCCTTACTCGCTGTGTTGCCCCTTTACTTTATGGGGAGTAGGATGTTTCTCAGTGCTAGCCCAGCTGGCCAAAACTACTCCTTACTTATAATACTGACATTGAAAATGAAACCGGGGGTCTGATCCCAAATCAGCTCACCTCCCCAGTCAGCACAGCAGCTGGGGACCCTCAGTTAAACTGATTCTAAGATAAACTTGATGGTCCATTTTAAAAACTATTACAGGCTTGCTGTCGTATTAGCTAACTCTAGTTCTCATTTCGAGCATCTTGCGATGCAGATGGTCTTTCAACTCTGGTTGCATCTCAATGGGAACCCAGGTGGCTGAAAATCAGCTCAGTTCACGGAGAGGCTTTGAACCTGACAGTATGCCTGGCGTACTCTCGATGCCTTGGGCCACTCTGGGACTGCATCAGCTGGGTATAGATTTGAGACTGATACACATATGCACTATTACTGTTTTGGCAGTTTTTAATAGGTCTGGAGCAATGTGGCATTTTGGGGGGTCTTTTTTCCTGAAAATAAACAACAAAAAAAAAAGAAAAGAAAAAGGGAGGAAGGTCGTGCTTAATAAGCAATAGTCCTTTTTGTAAAATGAAAAGTGAATGGTAAAAAGTAGCACTGGGAACTCAGGCAAACCTGTGTGAAGCTGAAAGTACTTGTTAATTTAAGTCACCGACCCAGCATATCGCAGGCCAGACTTCAGCAGGTTTCAGTAATGTGATGGACGTTTACGTGGACAATAAAAATGTTCAGTCACAGAGAAATTAGTAATAAAATAATGAAAAGAAATAAAGTCTAAGACTTTGAAAAGAAATTGAAAAATCTGTGTTTCAAGTGAGAAACACATTTCTGGATAACAAAGTTGTAAAGACTTTTTTAAGGTTTTCTTCTTAAATTATTCTCCATCTGTATCTGCACATTCCTCCAAAACACAAGGTATTAGTGTTGCTGGAGGCAGGTGAGGTTAGAAAAGACTCCCAGCCTCATCAGAAATGCAGTTTCTGGTATGTGCAGTCTTAGATGTGCAGAGGCACAAGTGTTTTACGGATCATTTGGACAGAGGCAAGACCTTCCCCTTGGTTTTCTCTTGGTTTGCACATCCCAACCTTGGTACCTTACGAGTGTGGGCAGTTTCACCCCAGTTTAGCAGAAGGAGATGTATCCTTTCTGCTCATGTAGATATGAGACTTTTGTCTTCTGTGGATGTTCAGGCAGCAGCATCAGTTGAGTCATTTTCTTACAGCAAACTGCAATGCTATTAACAACATTTCATAAAGTCTAACAGGAATCATGGGTCTTCACAGTTTCTGGGGAGGAGGAAAATGAATCTCGTTTTCACTTATGGGACAACAGGAGGAAGTATCTTATGAGACTGAATATTATAGGACTGCAAAGCATTGGTGTTAGGGCAATATTACAGTGCAGACTTTCACACTCAGCTTTAATGACAGTGTCAGTTCAAACATCACTGTTAAATGATATGATTGGGTCCCTTAGACAACTTGTTTTGAGGAAAATTGCAAGTTGCAACCTGGGGACTAGCAAAAATAATTAAATAGCTTAACTAGAAATCTAGAAAATGTATAATATGAACAGACTTGAGAAATGCTATCACATTTTTGAAACTGTGTAGTTTTATCAGAACAGAAAAGCTTTGACTATCATTTACATCTCAGAGCAGAAGTGGAATTTTTGTGTCTTGGGATTTTGGGCTGGCACACATGGGTTCAGCTGACTGCTGGGTCTGCAGTCGGCAATAAATTTCATTGTGGTATAATAGTGTGAATTTCAGAGATTTTTTTTCTCTCAGTCCATTGGACACCCAGCGTAATTCTTGGATTGGGGTCAAGTGGCTATAGCCCAGGTGACCTGCTGGAGCAATCCTTCTGGGTGTTCAGGAGGTGGCTGTTTAAAAACTCTCTTTTCTTTTACTGTTAATTCCCTCGTGCTTTTCTATTTCAGGTACATTTTCTGAAAAAGAGTAAGAAATCTCAATCTTGAGAAGGATTTGAAAGGTAGTAGTGTAGTTGTATGCGTTCATTATGGTCTTGCTGAGATGATAAAGAGGAAGGTCCTGGGCAGGTGGTTACAGTGGAGAACCCAAAACACCCAGAAGAGGGAAAGCAGCTGTGGTCTGCGAGTAACGGTGATCCAGAATAACGTGCCATTTATTTCATGTTGCAAGTAGTCAGAAGAATGAATTTATGTATTGATACTCTCTTAACGCCTGCTGTGAAGTGTAGGTACCAGGTCCCCTGGCTCAGTGCCTCAAATTCCTCAAAAGGAAAAGAATGAAAGAATTCCAAAGTGTGCTTGGAAAACTTGAAGAAATGCTAAATTTCAACTAATCAGAAAAAGCAACCTCTCTAGTGGAACTGAGTTCAATGCCTTCTTCCTTTGTGATGTTTGTAGAGGTGGTTTTGCTCTTCTATTTAGAGAAGTTCAGTTGTTTAGACATTTTACTACACAACATAATCATTATGCAAATAAATGCATAGTACCTATGTCAAACTTAATGTCATTTTCTTTTGCATATGTTCAATTTTTTATTTCTTCTATATTCTAAACCTAAATATTTTGAAACAACACAAGTTTCTATAGAAAGAAGATAACAATGATCACCCTTCCAGCAAGCTGTACTAAATCTGAATTTAAAAAATTGTCTTTATTCTCCAATTTGCTATATGACAAAACCTTCTCTTTGCTGCTGTCCCAGGAAAACAGACATTCTTTTAGTAAGGTTTTATTCCTAGTGGCTCCAGATCAGTGTATTATAAGAATTCTTAGAATAATGAGGAAAGACTTTTACATACTCAGAAAAAGACAATATAGCAGTGAAAAAGTAGGCATAGAAAATTTGTCAGAAGGGCAATTTCCAACTAAGGAGAACATGTATTAATCTCTGCTCTAAGAGTCAAGGTTCTTGTTGCTGCTTGCTTACTGGTCAGTATTACATGTCCTTAGGTTGCTATCAATTTAAGTCCCATGCGTTTGAAAAACTAAAGAGAAACCAAGTAAATTTCTAAATGTCAGGAATTTAGGGTCATGAAACAGAGAAGTCCAGTTATTCCTGTTCTTAGATCTCCCCCATACGCACATTGACATTTTTCAGACTAAGGACATGGCTTTAAAAGAGACCCACCTAACTGACAACAGAGAAGAAAATCAGGTCTCCAGAAAGCTTTGCAGATGACTCCGAGCTTCCTCAGATGACAGCTGCAGATGACAGATGAGCTTCCTCCTCATGATCCGTGTATAGAAGCCAGTTATTATTATTTGTTTATACCTTGGTAGCACTTGTTCAGATTTTGGGACTGTCAACTTTAGGCACTTCATGAACACAGAAGTGAAATGGCTTCTTGAACAAAATAGTTTAAAAGTTATTGTGGTTCTCTTCTGGAAGCTTGACCGTTTTGATAATCTATGTATTTACCCATATGGGGTTTCTATCCAATTAAAAAAATTAAGCACTAACTTAAATGATGACTGCACGGGAAGAAAACTCCTCCTTTATCTTCCTCCTTTATTCTCCTCCTTTACTTAAACAATTTATCCAGACCCCCCTCCACCTGAATCACTGTTTCATTAGATCCATTCTCTCAGGTACGTGACAGTACCACAATATAATCTTATACTTCAGAGGGACCAAGTCTGTTTATTCAAATTTTAAACTCATTCCTCTCATAAGCAAGGAATGTTTGGACAAAAACTCATTCTTAGAAATCATTTCCTATGAGGATGTGCTTGTGTAAACCCAGAGACTTAACCAAGCCAAGCATGGTTATGACTGATTTGGACTAATGTTAGTTTTCGAAGTTGAGAAGCATTTTGAGACTAATCCTCATAGTATTTACTCTGCATCTCATAAGACCATTTACCCTAGGGAGGGCTTAACCCTGCAAGAATTTGTGGAATACTGTGAGAATAATTCTCCTTTTCACACTTTCCTTAATAACCCAGGCAGTGATGCAGAAGACTAGGATTATTCTAGACAGTTCCCAAGAAAATGCTTGTACATGCTAATGAGGAGAAAAAGCAAGCACCAGCGTTGTTCAGGCTAGAGACAGGAATCCCAAGGAGAGATATGAGAAGTCTTTAATTATGTAAAAGCATATTGCAAAGAACAAAGCATTAAGCCGTTATCCATGTCCACTCAGGGCAGAGTGAAAATGGATAGGCTTAAATTACAGCAAAGGAGGATTCTTTAGTTATTAATAAATGTTTTCTACCGTATTGAAGAGCACCTGGGCACTGGGCAGATTGCCCATGGAGGCTGTGGGTCTGCATCCTTGCTCTGAGACGGGGTTGGAAAACATCTCTGGGGAGTGGTTCCGATCCGTGTAATCCCACTGAGGATGTGGGGTGATTTAAGGGATTTAGAGTCCCTTTTGGTCCCTTGTCCTACTAATATCTGACTTTTATTTCTCCTATATTTTAGTTATATGTTTAGTAATTAAACGTGACCTGAGATTAAAAGATCCTTAGGTTGTATAAGTATTAATTAATGAAGATTCAGGACAATCCTCTGAGGCCACTATTCCCATTTTACAGATGGGGAAACTAAATAAGGCAGATAAAGTGCTCAGTGATGCACACAGAGGCTGTGGTTTCAATTGAGCCCAGGAGTGCTGACTCCTCTGCTTTTCCCTTCCCTACAACCAGACACATTTATTTTCCTGTTACTACCTCTGCAAAATAGTCCCTTACTGCTGTCCAGAAAGGGCTTTCTCCTCTTTAGAGTGATAGAGTGATCTGAAATCTGGGCAGAGCTCATCTCTGAAGCAAAGGAGTAAATGAATCTGGTGGGAAGGATGAGGCTAAGCAGATAGGGGAGCAACAGATAATTTCCTGTGAAACATAGCAAAAGGAGAAAACTAATGAAAAGACTGGAAAAAAGGCAGTTTTAATGTTGTTAGCGGGGTGTCCTTTCAAGTGTGATCTTTTTGTGTCTTAGAAAATTTGTATGCTTTTCAGATATGATAACAGCCTATCAATAACAGTCATCAAATACTAACATTTTCAGATACTGTTTTTGTATACATCCTCTTGGCTTTAACTCAGTTTTATCACTGAGTTGCCTTCTTTCTTGAAAGTATTCCCATGAGGTAAATCAGTGTTTTATATCTCCCTGGGAACAACCTCCTCAGAAGTCAACAATCTTTTTCCACTTGATGTTTGAGCCACACATGAAAATAATAATAAAAACAACAACAACAACAGTAATAAAAAACACTATGAAGGGAATTATTTTGTAAAATGCTTTGTTTCAGTCAGATTAAGACTAATTTTTCATTGTTTGTTGGTCTTTCATCCAACTCCTATCACCCAGCTTCGTCACCTTCAGGAAACCTAGACCAAGAGTATGTGCACAGAGCTTTAAGCTCCATTTCATGAATTATCAGTTCTTACAACGCTGAAGTCAGCTTGGATTACTCTATGTGATTGTTCAGTCCTCTTAGTAAACCGCTTTATTGTATTTGGTTTATAGGTAAAATGGTAAGATTTTAGCCCTGAATCTTAAAAATTGGGTGAGTGCGTTAGGTACTGAAATAATAATAACAACATTCAGCCGTAGCAAGTACCTGTTGACCTCTGTAGACTTAAATTGCTCCAAAAGGTGACCAGGCAGGGCTTTGGGATGATGGTTGACCTCTGCAGCGGATGGTTTGTGTTCGTGCAGGAATGTATCCCTGGTGCCGGTCCTGGAGGACCGATGAGTCCTTGCTGTCTGAGCTAGAGGGTCACTGCTCTGCCTGCTGGCTTCCTTCCCCTGTCTTCCACCTTCAGATCATTTTATGAACCGAAGATGAGTAACGATATCTCACAAAACTTCTTTGAGAACATAACCCCTCCATCTCCAAGGGGAAGCTCCAGCATTACGTTTCTACATCCCTGAAAGGGGTCTGTGCCAGATCCCATCTCTGGTGCCATTTCCAGATTCCACAGCCAGCAAATGTTCTTCCACCACACCTGAATCAAGAAAACAGCTGTCATAAATACAGTTTATAAAAATTTGGCTAGCTAATTAAAATGAAGTGGAACAATGTGAGTCTAAACCTCCAAATCCCAGACAAAGCAATTTGCAGCTTGTGGAGTGGCTGAGCTTAGAAGGCATTGGGGCTCTCACTGCTTCTTATTTCTAGGCTCCGTGCTTCTTATTTCTAATTTGTCCAGCCCTGGGTTGAAAAGCCAACCAAACAAAACTAACTGTTCATTCTTCATAACACTTTTCTTCCACTTTTTGTGACACAGTGGTTTCCTCAGCTTATGCTAAATGGCCATTGCTTCAAGTGCCTGATTTCTTACACTTTCCAGCAGAGCTGTGAGTAAGGATGTGGAAAACCAACAGTAAAAGACATCAGTGCACAAGGCTAATCACAACACCTTCTTTTGGAAGCTCAGTAGAGCAGAATCTCAGTTAATGCAGCTGGAAAACTTCTTAGAGGGGAAAGAAATAATTTTAGTATGCTTTAACTAGCTGTTGGAGGGAATGGACTTGAAAAGTAAATGGGGGAAAAAAAAAGGAAAAATAAATCGGCAGTTTTTACAAATAAGCTATTTCAGAAGGAAAAAGCACACTAAATAGGCTGAGACACGAACTGGCAGTGTATTCTCAGTTTCTTATGTTCCAGTTTGGAGTAAGGCAAATTCAGAATTTCAAATAGTGACATCAACAAGTAAAGAGAGAAAAAGTTTCTTTTGGGGAAAACCACTGAGTTTTTGAATCAGAAGATCAGTCCATCATATCATGGGCAAAACACATTCTTGATGCATTTGAACAAAGCATTGAAAATCCCAGGGCAGAGGCAACAAGAGCCTTGGCTGTATTTGCCTGCCGAGATGAGGAGGGAAGCTGAGGACTCAGCCATTAGGCTGCGATGTACATCTGGGGGACAGTTACACTCAGGGTCTGCAGGAGACAGGAAAGGTTTGGCCATCTATTATCAAAATGTCCTATGGGACAGGTGATTATTTTTTATCTCAAGCATTATGAACTATTAAAACTGTGAACTGTGACCATAGATGGTCTCAGATTATGTCCTCTATCCATACATGTATTTGCGACCCAGCATTAAGAAACTCCAGAGCCATTATTAGCACTTGTCAGTAATTGATTTTATGGCTGCATGGGGCAGGGGAACACTCTTTTTCAGCCATAGACAGAGTTCATGGAGCAATGGATCACAAGCTTTCCAGTAAAAGGTTGCCAACACGGCTGCTCTTTGTTAGTACTTTGGGACTGCTGAAGGGTCTCCCAGAAAGGAGTAATAACACATTCAGCCAGTGTCATGATAGGATGAAAAAGGTGCTACCCAGCATGGAAAGTTGCTACCGGTACATCTTATGGGAGCATTTACGGGACCTGAAATTGTGTTCGCTTTGAATGGTCTCGAAAGAGACATTAGCAGGTGCCGGTGAGTGCCAGGATGGATGAAAGGGCCGAATTACACTCCTCACCAATTATTATAAATGAGAAAATAAAACAGGGAAATTGTTGAGTGGGCAAATAAAGAGAAAGTCAAGTAACTAATGAGACTGCTGTGTCCTTCTGGGTAATTACTTCTGATTTCTGTGAAATAAATGATGTAATAAAGAATTTCACCACCCCTTCCTCTCCAGAGAGCGGAGCTGACTGCACCAGGCTTCCCTCTGGGGTGGCTGAAAGTATTTAGGTCCCCAATTCAGATGTTGTTCATAAAGGAGGAAAAAAGAGTTATGTGAGATGTCAGTATCTGACAAGTGCTGACAAAGGCTAAATTACAATTTGTTCTCTACCTACAAAGCTGTTGTTGAGTAATTGGATGTTTTTTACCTCTTTATACCTAAGTTTTCACTTGTGGGAGAGGGAGAATAGCAACTTAACTGTCATGCAAGTATTATATATCCCATGTGCTTTGGAAAATTTTAGATTCTTGGAAGATTGGAGCTATATAAATATATAAACATGCAAATTATGCAGGTCAGAAGGCACGCCTGATAAGTATTCCTAAGAATCCTCCATCTCTTTTCACAAATAACTTGCTCATTTTTTCCCCACTATTGGAAAAGAGCAAGTTTTTCTCCTTTTTTGCTGTTGCATGTGAGCTCATTACCAGGTTCATCAGCTGGCCCAAACAGCTTAGCACGTGCCATGTACGGGGGTTATATCAGGGCCAAGGAAAATGGTGTTCCATTTTTCCCAAAGGCTCTGGTATCCCATCCTCTGTAATAGCTCTAGGCTGTTATCTTGCTTCTAAGTTAAAGGTTAATCAGTAAAGAAAGGAGGTGATGTCATTGTCACCCTTTAATGGCAATACACCTAAGCAGGTCTGCCTTTGAATGGCACTAAGCTGTTGTTAGCAGGAGTGCAGATTACAATGATTTGCATTTAAAGTATGCTGCATGCTTTTGCAAAGGTTTGAAAGTTTGTTACACCGATCTTTCCCCGCACTATAAATTCAAATCAATATCTTGAGTGAGATTTCTTTCAGTCCCCTGCCCTGAGCTGCTGTGTTAGTCACCCCCGTGCCCTGCCTGAATGCCCTCGGCTTTCGGAGATGGAGGCTGGGCATTTTGGGGCCCCGGTTGCTCCCCGCTGGGCAGCCTCCCCCTCCCCTCCTGGCCCTGGCAGGTGCCGATGGGATGGATAGCCCATCCTTTGGGAACGGTGCCTGTGGCTCTTCTCCCACGAAAAGCCCTGATGTGGAGCTGCCCACGCTCTAGTGCCCTGGCACGTTGAACATCAGCCAAGGGAGCGAAGGGAAGCACCGGAAAATTGTCCTTTCCCAGAGCTGTCATAGCTCTCCATCTTTTTCTGAAGGAAAAAGAAAACCGTTCATTCACCATTTGACCTTAAGGGCTCAACTCCGCAACAAGAAACTCACAGCTGGGAGAGACTCGGCTGCCGCCCGGTAGCTTGATGTTGTCTCTCTCTCCTGCACAGATCTTAACCTGCCTTTTCTTCCAGTAATGCTTTTCTTCTCCTTTTAAATCAAATCCTGGGTCTGTATTAGGAGCCCAGAGCGGGGGGTGGCCTGCCTGCAGCTTTTCCCACCAGCTCCAGCAAACAAACAGGTTGTGGTACGAGACAGAGCAGCTTGGCTTGCCTTCTTCCCCGCCACCTCAGCATGCGTCCTTTTTTTCCTGGTCTGTAACAAACAATTAGATGGCCTCTTTCATACCCCGTAACAAAGTAAGCAAGACAAAAGGAAGCAGTTGGCACACGTACATCTAAACAACCTTTAAAACTGCTGAATTCCGTGGGTTATTTGGACGTGCTCTAGCAGACACAGATTACGATGGAGGGAATATGCATAGCACAGTTTATGCAGAAAGTGCTTTAACTAAACTCAGCAAAAGCCTTTGGTTAGTGCAGCAGAGACCTGGTTACAAAAAAGGCTGCAGCTGTATCGAGCGGAACCCTGTGGCTCGTCCCCAAATAGCCCTCTTTCCTGTGCCATCCTACATTCATTGACTCTAAATTGAATATAAAATATACAGCTTGAGAATTAACTCATAGTTACGTAAAATTATCTCTGAGATCCCACTGAGACCTTGATATCATGAGGGATGTGGTATTGGGAGATAAACATGAGTTAATGGGAACTCTGTTCAGTTATTCTTGTGTTTCTGTACCCAAGTAAAAAGGCCTGAACAGACCGTTCAGTTGTGTTTTCCCCATCCTTGCCTGCTCTGACTTGCCCATCAGCCAAACTAGAAACCAATCCGCACACTTAATGTATTAAAAGCAAAATTACAGTAGTGATACACGTCAAAGCCATAACACATCACAACACCTCTAGGATCTCCAACATGTGTGATGTGATGATCCAGCATTATTAGAAGACTCATTTTATTTTATTAAAATAAGAATTAATTATATCAGATCACTTTGTCAAGGTGGTTAGACTGTACTGAAGTATTTGGATCTTAATTTGATATTTCATTCCCTATTTCAGGCAGGAATATTACTAGTGGGACATTTTATGAATAAAGATAAATTTGTAATAAACCATGGTACCTGCTTAAAACCTCATTAGCCCTCTCCTGTTCTTTTCCTGAAAAGCTGCATATGAGTTTTGTTGCTTGTAGGTAGGGAAAAAAATGCAGTGTCTCTCATCTCCTATACCTTGTACATCCCAGCTGGTACTCTCTAGATGCGGGGTGAGGAAGGATCAGTGAAATGCGATTTGGAAACAAAGTTAAGCACGAGCATCCAACGGAGCTTGATGATGCTCTTTACAACCAGGAGGAGTCAAGGGTAGGAACCCTCCGGTCAGCATCGGGGAACGGGACAGGATCGGCGTCTCCCGACGTGTTTTTTGGGCTTTCAGCAGGGGTTTGCAGTTCAGCCGCAGTCTTGGCACAGCACCCTCCCTGCGCAAACAGCCTGGGGCGGATGCGTCCTACAGCTCCCACCTCGTGAACCTTCTGCTGTTTCAGACTTTTCCGCTTTTTGGCTAAGGCTTTTTTTCCCCCAGATTTTAAATATAGCTTTTCCATTTCTTGCTGACAGCGCTGTGAATCATGATTCATTGCTGGCATTACTTTAACAGGTACAGGACTAATGATATTGCCGCCCCTCCGGAGCTCAGTTTTCGCTTCCTTTCCCTCTTTCTCGCACACACAGACACCTGCCCCCCCCCCCCCAAACCCTCCCCACAAAAGTTTTGGGGAAGGTGATACAGCTTTAGGGCTGCTGGCATGGTGCATTTTAGGGTTGTCCCTTTGTGCCTGGTCAGAAGCTGCTTTTCTGCTCCACCTCAGATTTAGAAGATCCTCCTTTGACAATCTGTGAAACAGAGCTAAGGAAAACAGACTTGTAAAGCACACGGTGAGAAGTGGTGAACTTTCTGGCACCTTTTATAATCAGGCTATTCCTAGAAATTTGAAATCATAGCACACAGCGCCATGGTGTGATAACAAGTGGAAAACAAATAGCTGTTATGGAAAATATTAGCAATTTGCTTACATATGCCATAGAGAGGCGTCTAGATATATTGCCAGGTTCAGGTGAGGCAGTGTTTCCTCACCTAGATTTAGAAAGGGTTTGGTTAGAGTTAGAAGTAATTACTGCTCTTTGGATTTAACATACTTTTTTTGTATAGGTCTGTGAACAGGTAAGAAGTTAACAATTTCTTGATATACCCTTCATCTGTGCTGCTGATATGCTGTCAGTCATACTCTGTAAATCTGATTATTCTCCCAGTACAAGATCTATTCAAGGCCTGTAAAATCCTCAGGCTAACTGTCTTGTTCCAGCTGAACTGTATTTGGAGCAAAATTTAAGGAGGAAGGGCAGAGGTGGGGTTAGGCTGTAAGGAGACTTGATTGCATGCAGGTGGGCTGTAATAAGGCCTGTGGTTTGGGTGCATTCTAGAAACAAGTGAGGGTTACGCTGTGGCCAGGACTCCCAGGTTGGGTCTGGGTTTGATACAGTGCAGTGGGATGAGTTTGACAGAAAACAGCCTTAGTCGTTTTGGATTACGTCTTGCATCAGGTAGAGCTGCAGCCTGTTGGCTCTTTCAGGGGTGCTTGGCGTGAGGGAGCTCTGAGCCGCCGGCAGAAGGGGGGCTGTGGGATGGCACATGGACCTGGAGACCTGCCCAGGTGATGGAGAAACCCGGCAAGAGCCCTTTCCCTTCAGCACATCCTTGTCACTGGGAGTCTCGCTGGATGCTGTAAGTATCGAAGTCAGTTTTGCTTCCAAAAACAAGGAGTTGGGGCTACTGCTTTCTTTTGTTTCTTGACCGATGGCTTCCAAACTGTCTGAGCTTAATGGGATGATGGATGTGGAGATATGGAAGTCTCTCTAGGGAGCGGGTTTTTAACAAGGCAAGCTTTTTTTCTCTAAAATCCTCTTCCTTTCTCATGTTCAGCAGCATTCGTGTATCACAGTAGTACGCAAGTGTCTAAAAACACCACAGAGCTTTAATTTATTTAAAGAGAACTTGTTTAGTAAGCCCTGCACTGAAATTGCAGTCTTTTACCTCATTGCGAGGTGGGCGGCTGCCGGGGAACATGATGCATCAGCCTGGTATGTACCTTGTGAATAAGAAGATAATACTGAAAGGCTCTGCCTTGCTTCCCTCTCCTATGGCTAGTGCTTACTGGGGCTGGGGCAATGCCTGAGAGCAGCCCTTGCTGAGCTGAGCAAATGACACTCTGAGCTGCACTAGAGGCTACTTTCATGTAATTAGATTGGGATCTTTCTATTAAATAGAGCTCAAGAAGGCTTTGGAAGGCAGCAGCATGTGGGTTATCATTTATGTGACCTACTTGATGCAGGATGCACTTACAAAGTGTTATTTAAAAACTGGTAATGGATGTACTAAAACTTCCAGCATAGTTGGTAAATATGTGTGTCCTCCTTAACCACACGTGGAGTTCGTGGAGATTTTGGTCTGTATAAAGTACAAACCTGAAAGTAGGTATTTTGCCTCTTTCCTAGACAAAGGTTTGTTGAAAGCTTGGCTTCTGGAGATAGAAAAATGCCAGAATAAATACTTTTATTCATAACTTGTTTGTACTTAGAACACAGATGAAGACTCTGTGATTGAATCTGATTTTCTGTATGATGGTTTCCCAACAAGCAAATTCTGATGGCTTCGTTTGAGCAACTGCTGTAGTTAGTTAAGGGCACGGTGCAGCTTGCTCCACCTGCCGCTTGCGCACTCCTGGGCCTCGGTAGCTGCTTCTCAGTTTACCCTTTTGGTATTTGTGCTTTCATTCCTCTTTCACAGCTTTGATGCTTTTTACTGTATTGAATTACACTTGCTTGCCTCTTGTAAAATGTGCTTCAAATATGTTATGCCAGGATTAAACTGCTAAAATTTTGAGTATGAAATGTCACCGTCAGACAACAGTGGTGTAGCACAATGTGCAAAATACTTAAGATCCCGGTCTGCTACTCGAGCAGCAATTTCTGCTGGGGAACTTCTTTTCCCATGGACACTCAAAGACTTTGTGCTTTACAGCTTCTCTCTTCCCTGCCAGGATAACCGGTGCAAGGTCTACATGGGCTGTGGTGGGCGAGGGAGCTGTGTTTACTGTGTAATTGTTCAGCAAGGATACATTAAGCTCAGGAATGAAAGTCTTATCTTCCTTCAGCTGTATTTAAGGGCTTGCATGTCATCTTATCTTCAAGCCTGATTAAATCACAAAACAAGATATCGAGCAAACTGGTATGTATTTAATGCACTTGTACCTAATGAAAAAATCTGAGCTGTTGGAAGCAATCTAAAGGAAAATTTTTGAAGAATGATTCTTTCCCCTTCTCCCTATGATGGGTTATTATAATATTGGCAGCTTAAGTGCTAAATGCAGAGTGCTGATCTAACTCTTATCCCACAGATATCTGAGACTGAAGTTCAAACAATGTTAATTTGAACAGGCTGGATTTCAGCAGGACGTTGCTATTGATTGTTATCCTTCGCAAGTAATACATTTAGATGTTGGGGAATTTTGTTCAGTGTTTGCTTTGAAAAACATGTTGAATCTTCCAGCAATTTAAATCCACTCCACTGTTATACAGAGCTTCTTTCTGTCAATGCCCAATGAAGTCAAGTAAGAAATTCCCACTGCTGTGATCTCTCGATGTATAGCTTTCTTCTGGGAGGAAGAGCTAGACAGATTTGTCTGAACTCTATCACCAATACTAACCATAGTTACGGAATAAAAGGAGAAACCTCACAATTTTCATGTAAGCTTCTGTAATCAACAGCATCAAAATCTAGAGCCATGCAAGGAGCAGGTACACCCAGCTGACATCCCTTGCCCTCCTGAAAGCTAGAAGGCATTGCTCTTTTCTCGTTCCCACTAGAAGCACATGATGATGTAGACAATATAAAGTGCAAGTTTGCTCAGTTTCAGCAGTGGTTAAAAGAATGAAGTGAGAACAATAACATTGTTTAACGACACTGAAGGTAATCCTTGAAATGAGACATTTTACACGCAGAGAAATAAGCATTAGTGCCCAGTTTCTCAGGCCAGTCTGTGATTGTTGTGAGGCTATACTGAATCAGCCAAGGATTTGGTGCTCAGTTTCTGGGGATTCTTTCAAAAAAGAGTTTTAACTTTTGGTCTTTTCATCTACTAATGGATTTATTTTTGTCTTGGGCAGATAAATGATCAACCTGTTAAGTCAGACGATCTGATAATTTCTGGCATTTATCAGTGTACAGGAAATAGTCCAGTTAGTTACAACACTACTGTGCTGCTGTTATTGCCCATCTACTCCTCAGGCATTTTTTTTTTTTTTCCCCCTGAAAAGCTCTGTTTTTATCAGTAGCAGTACCCCAGTTTGTTTCAGCAGTTATAGGAGGTAGAGGCTGAATCAGGAGTAGCAGTAGCGCATCTTGGTGCTGTTTGAACATTGTATTGGAAATTGTTTCTTATAGACTATGTAGAAGAACAAATTTCTTTAGTTTTTCAGATGGCAATTCAAATCTAGATAATGTCCCCTTTCAAACCCTCCACAGCAAAGGGCCTCAGCTGTCCTCAGAGGCTGACCTGAATTACTGAGGCTGTATCTTAGTCTGATCTTCCAGTAGCATCTCAGTTTTGTGAGTCCCCTTGATTCCTTTCTTACTTTAGCAACAGGCAGGAGCACCCACACATCCCCCGAAGCAGATAAAACTGTGGCCTTTTCTGAAGAAATGGTCTTATTTCTGCTTCAAGGAGAAGCCTAGTGAAGTTGAGGCTGCTATCAAGGATGAGGGGGCTCCTAAGGTCATCGCTACAGCATCCCTCCTCCCACCCTCGTGTTCACCAGGTTTGTGCTAGGGAAACTTTTGGATGGATCTAAAACTGTGAAGTGTAATGCATAAACTGCAAGAGCACTTCAGGCAGCTGGGCTGCACTGATGGGGCTGGGACCTGGCCGGTGGCTTTATTGCATGTGTTTTGTGTTGATTAAATACTAGAGCATCTGATGGTGCTCTAAAGCAGTGGGTATGTAACCTCCTTTGATTGTTGTTCTTATCATAATGAAGTAAGTAAGTATAAACTATCAGCTTGTAAAACTCAGGAAACAGATGGGTCTAATTATGCAGAACTTCTGGAAAATATTGAATAACATAGATTCTATGGACTAGGCTATGCTGTATAGCAATTGAAGTTTAGCTCAGTGTAGCTGAACCGAAAATTATTATTATAGATTGGAAAAGGGAGCAGTCTCTTATTCTCCTGGCAAAAGGAGAAAGACTAATTCAAATATTTTCACAAAGGGCACCTTTAAAGAGTTTTCATCCAAGATCATCCTAATTGGAATTACTAGCCAACAAATAACTTTTGAATTGTAAGTGGTGATGGGCAAATATGAATTCAGGATGTATATTAATGAGGTGACTCCTCTTATATGATTTGAAAGGACAAAGCTGTTGTCTTTGGTTTTGCAAGGAGAAAGACACGTTCATATCAGGGCTTTCTTTATGGCTGTGCAAAGTGTGACAGAAGTGTGACCTTTTCATCATTTTGTATTCTCTGTGAATGCCTTACTTTCTCCCTCATTCTCAAGGTAGTTCTTTCAGGTATTGGGAAATTAAATGGTCTGTAGTCACTCAGCACTGCAAAGTCAGAAGTGGAATATTTATAACTTGTTTAGCCTGAAATTTACCTCATCCTTATTGAAGACTGAGCATCAGATTGAAGCAACAAGAACTATAATACATAGTTGTATTAATGAAGGCTCCCGAGAGAATTGCAACACCTCCAAGCCCTTAAAAAAGATCTAGTTCTGAAAAAATTAGGACAAAAGAACAGTGAACAGAAATGTGAGAAACCGAGACAGACTTTTGTGGAGAGGGTCAGTGGGAGACTGGACAAATTTGATCCATAGAGTCAAAAAAACCCCAGTATGAGTGTCTCTGCCATCAAACTGGGCAAAATGCCTGCTAAGATAAAATGTGACTTGCCTAGATGATGGCCCAAGTCCTCTGGCTTTGATACTCCGACCCACAGCTTCTTGCTGAGGAGCCAGCTCGCCTCCTGCCCTTGTGGCCACTTAAGGAACGAAGCGTTTGGTGGCGATGCACGCTCTGGGGGGGGCACGGCGTACGAAGCGGGTGACACCGCACGGACCGCTGTTAGGAGCTGGGAAGGACTGGGAGCTTGCTCCGTTCTGGAGCTGCTGGTGAGAAGTGATGGGCAGGCTCTTTTTGGCACCCAGCCTGGGGCACGAGTGCTGGGAGAAAGCAGGGTTATCGCTGTCTGTGCTGGAGCCCTACTGCACAAAGTCAAATGCTGTACAGTCCTGTCGGGAGCCTTGGCATCGCTGCAAGCCTTCTGCGAAGCCGTGGTGTGTTTCCGAAACAGTCCTGCAAGTGGTTTAGCCCAAGAGCACTATCTCATGGATGTCGTTTTGCTGCTTGCTATGGCTTCTCTATTCCTTGTCCGCTGTCTCCTGGGCAGGTATCCACTCGAGCCTTATTTTGTACATAACGAAGTTCACTCAGCTGTTTGAGGCGTGTCTGTTTGAAAGCACTTAGGGCAGGTTTGCCCTGTGTAGCGACTGCAGAACTACATTATTTCAAGAATTAAAAACAAACCAGTTTGATAAAATAGCTGTTTTTTTGCTTAGAGACAAAACTTTTATTGCAGCAAATGGAAATAAAATCAATATACATGGAAATGACTTACATTTTGGGACCTTGGGTATTGTTGATTTAATACTATTTATTTAACGGCTTGGCAAATGTGTGGCTTGTCTGTCTCAATAGGTTTTGAAGAAAAGGGTAATGTTTTATAGTAAACAGTATAAAATTCAAGCAAAGGCATCTTAATCAAGTCCAATAAAAATTAAATGAGCGATTGAACATGTCATAAGCTGAAGTCATATTTTATCAAGCTAGTCATATTAATGCTGTAGCTTCTTTTGTGATGGCTTCATTAATATTCAAGAGGGTTTTAGTGCAGAAGTGTGCCATTCTTCTTGGGGTTTCCTCCTTCCTTGTCTCCATCCAAAATTCAAACCTTCTCTAGCCCTTTAGAAAAAGTAGATTATTTCCAAAAATTCTGTTTAATGTAAGCATAAGTGACATCTCGTATTATCCTGAATTTCAGCATTACCCTGGATGCTTCCTTTATTATATGCTATAACAAAATTGTAAAACTACTGATATTTCCCCGTATTTGGGAAAAAATTGGATGAATCAACCCAGTGCGTAATGGCACCTAAGACTGCGGCCACCTGGCCTGGTTTGGGTACATACCTGCTTTAAGAAGCATTTAGGCTGGTGAAAAAGCTATTAAATAGGGGTAGCTCACCTGGCTGTTTGAGTGGCACATCCTTTCCTCGTGGGTTAAGAGCCTCCTCTGAGGGCACGGTTTGAAACAGTGGAGTTTAAAAGGCAGCGAGTGGGAATTTAGTAGAATAAGTGAGTCTCTAGACCTGGTGGCCTTTAAGATTGGAGCAGGGAGCCCTTGTGATGAAGTCCCTGAATTGTGGAAGGGGTCCTTATGGCATCTGCTGTCTGACAATACTCTGAAAAGCAACTTTAAAGGGATTGCCAGGAATGAAGGTTTAATTCCTCTTTTAGTCTGAGGAGGCAGGTTGGTAGCTCATACCTTCCTGCAGTATGGATGTCTTCCCACTAAAC
Source organism: Haliaeetus albicilla (assembly GCF_947461875.1). Taxonomy (NCBI): domain Eukaryota; kingdom Metazoa; phylum Chordata; class Aves; order Accipitriformes; family Accipitridae; genus Haliaeetus; species Haliaeetus albicilla. The sequence goes on along the minus strand of NC_091493.1, from coordinate 40,930,471 downwards.
ATAAAATAAGCCTCAATAGTATCTTCTTTCTTGTATTTATTTTATAAAAGCCAAAAAAGTGTACTGGAAGATCAAGTAGCTGTCTTCCGTGAAGAAATACCTAACAAGAAATTTGTAAATGAAGGTCTCTTTAGCTTCCATAGCAGTGGTAATAGAGTGAATGACAAATAATGAATCTGAATGAATAAATTTGCATTCATATTTATTGAAGGCAATCTTGAAATATCCTGAAGCAAGAGAGGTTTGTGTTGTGAAAAAGAGAAGGTGACATTGGTAATCAAAGCAGTGACTTCCTTATGAAAAGTGTCAATGCTGGGGGCAAAACCAAGAACTTTCGTACCGTGGTTCTGTGCAAAAAAAAAAAAAAAAAAAAGGCAGCAAGTGTGCTCAGACCAGTGACAGGTTGCCGAGCGTCCCACTCCATTAGTGGGGACAAAGTTTTGATCTCTGCTTTTATTACTGTTGGTGTTGATGTGAGTTATTTGAGCTGGAGAGAATCTTGCTAGTCCTTCCTTTCCAGCGATATTCGTGCAAAGGTGTTTTCCCCAACTAGCTAAACCTAAATTGCTGTTCAATTCAAGCTTCAAGGTATTTCTCATTCGCTGGGAGGAGTTGTGTGCTTTGCGAGGCCGACTCAGTGCTGGCCACGAACTGCGGTGACGTGGCCGGGAGCAGGATCCGTCCCTGTGGGTGCGAACGGGGCTGAGCAAGGCACGCGTGGTCCTGGGGCTCCGGGGTGAAGCCCACGGCGCTGGGCTGCCCAGTGCTCGTCGCAGTGCTGATGTTCTTCTGCATCTCTTAAAAATGGGAGCTCCCAAGTGCTGCTGTCTGATATCATCGGTTATTTTTAGTACTAGCTAGGAGTTTTGAGCAGAGCCTGGATTTTAAATTCGATCCTTCCTTGGTTTTGTGCTCTGTAATGTCCCATATTATTTGGATTAGCTGAGGCTACAGCGGGAGAAGGTAGGCTCCTTAACACCAAGCCTTGAACTGGGAGAGAAACTGTTTCATTGTACTTGCTGCAGGATGTGGTTGAATATTTTCCAAGATTGAAATGAGAGACAAATGTAAAAGCATCCCTGTTTCTTGAAAGGACTGAGTCAGCTCCTATCAGTCTGAAGGAGAGCATCGACTGCATCATTTCCCCCTGTTTTGCAGTTACTCAGTTGTCTTTGTCAGGGATAATTTTTGTTGAGTGGTTCAGATTTTTATACCCTACCACATGCTATCCTGTAATTCCTGTTCTTAGGAGAACCTGTGTTAAATTATGTATAAACACCCACACAAGCTGTGTAGCAGCCAGCATTACTATTTCATTTGCACAGAGAGGTTTCTATGTTCTGTGAATGAATTTTGGGGGGTAAATTCTTGTGTGTTTAACTGGCATTTACTACCTTTACAGCCACATACTAGTCAACAAAGTGGATATAAACATCTGTCCATTTCTAATAACTTGTGGAGTGAATGATATTGAGGAGACAGAAATTGTATTCAGCAGCTCTGATTTAACATGCCCCTTCTCCTTTGCTCTTATTTCCTTCTGTGTTTGCCTCTTTATTGCCTCAGCCTAAATTTCTTCAGTGCCATGGGGAAGGAATGGACAGTGTATGACAGCCATTAGTTGAGTTTCTTAATGAATAAGTTTTCAGACGGTGGCAGTATAAGACATTAGATAGAATAGCCTCTTCTGCCGGGAGATCCCTGCCTCTCTTCGCTGGCCTCTCAAAACCACGCAGAATGGTTTCTGCAACTCTTCAAACCAAGCAATGTGAACTGCTGGGGAAAACACAGTGCTGGCTCGTGGCTGTTGAGAGGCCCTGGTAACGTTGCTGCGTTATTTGTGCGAGGAGGAACTTACAGCCAGCTTCACCTGCAGCTCTTAATTCTCTCTACTGCTAGCAGTAGATCAGTACTTAAGCCGGGATGAGTTGCAGGGGCCAGCATGCAGATATGAGTCATGAGGTCAGCTGTTACTCCTGTCCTCAGGTGCATTTTTCATGGTGGGGAAGAGGACACAAGCATACAGATTTCCATCCCTCCTGCAAAGCCTGAGTTACCTGAGCATGGGCTAAGCACAGGTGTTTAAAGTCCCAAACTATGGGTAAGGGCAAGATCATACCTGCAGCAAGAAAAGAGGATTTAATATACTTAAATTGCAGGATTACTGCTACATATTCCTGAATGCAAATCAGGATTGTATTACAACTTTATTTCTGTGCTAGGTTTATGAAGCATACTTATTTTTCTTAAGCTCCCCCCTTATTTCAGTTTTTAATTTACAAATTAAGCATTTGCCTCTGTTTTAATTAATCAGATACAAATGACTGTTGTGCATTTGAACATTTGCATGTAGCAGTTGCACGCCATCCCCCCTCACCTCCATGAAATATTGTCCAGGTCCACAAAATGGACTCGGGAGTCACAACCCTGGACAATGAGTAGAGCAACCTGCCAGTGCCAAAGCCTTGCATGGTGCAGAAGAGGAGCTGGGTGTCTCTGAAGCTGAAGCACAAAACTCAGTGTCCTAAGGGTAGGGAGAAAGTACAAAATACCATTTTTCCTAAAATGGCAGGCAGTTGTGTCTGGACTACAGGGATATAGGTATTTCCAAAGGAAATTAATTCTGGTCTCAGTAAGGTGGCCTGCATCAGGCATTTCTCATGAAAAGAGCCGGAGGAAGATGCCGAGTGCTAGAAGGTCTTGCCCGCGATGTGGGGCATCCTGGATCCAAAATAGATTTTGCTTGTGGAAAGACCTACAGAAATGCAATAACCACCAGGCTGTGTTTCGCAGTGAGACGATTTAGACGCCTCCTGCAGAAGCCCCTTTGCTTTATGAAGCTTTATTATATACTCCCTGGGGCAAAGGGAGAGACACTGTGATATTGCCTCTTCAAGCTTGGGTGACTCAGCTGGTGGGAAATCAGGATCCTGAGCCAAAAAGTATGTCATAAATTTAGAAGTGAGCTGGCCTTTGGGGAATGAGGAGGTGGACCCAGGAAGTCAGGACCATCCTGACCCCTGGGATGTGGAGCCCAGTGCTTTGTTCTGGACACAATGAATGCATCATATGGAGCGGAACAACTTCAAGTAGAATTGATACCACTGGTTTAAAAGTTTTCTGTACAGATAGTACACTAAAGCAAATCTAGGTTTTATCCTCTGCCAGGCACTAGGTGCCAACAGGGAATACCAGCTGTCTTCTCTTTCCCCCTCAGTGAAAACCAAAGAAAAAACAGGTGTTTTCTTGGTCCAGCTCTTTGAAGTAGTATTAAATTCCTTATATAGATATTTATTTATATATATTCACACATTTTACATACGTTTAGCTACTAAATTAATCCAGCATGCCAGGAATATGGACCACAGCCTATGAAATGCCTATGAAACTGCAGCTGCAGATCTGTGCCTGTAAAACATTGCCCACTGAACAGTCCCTGTGCTACCCATTTGCAGGAAGATACTTAAACACTGCTTTCTGATATGGATATGTAGTGTGAACATGCTCCATGAAGGACAGTCTGTACTTGCTGTCCCAAACCTCCTCCCAGTGGGAGAGTGTGAATAAGCTGGGCAGTTTCCCTTGGGAGGGGGATGCTCTGCCCCAGGGTTTGGGCAGGTCTGGCATTGCCTGCTGAAGCTAGTGCTGATCGTACAGGCAGTAGCCTGATACCAGCTGTACTTCAGGGAAATGGACTATTTAGAAGCAGTTGTTTCCCCTTTGACTTACTAAATCTTAAGCCTGATGTGGAAATTTCAAAGGTGCAGTCTCTGGGTATAGTCCTTGCTCTGTGTTTTAGATACCTCCTAAAGCTCTGAACTTGAGCATGGCTAACTTTAATGTTATAACTATTCCCCTTGAAACAGATGGCACAGCTTGAGAGGAAAAAATCAGCATGTGTGAAAATACTTTCAGGATGGGAAGATAATGGCCCTAGTATTTTTTCCAAAATTATGGCAGTCCTGGTGTATCACAGTGAAGGTAAAGGGGCAGATATATGTGGTCATAACAAAAAAATGAGTAAGGAGTTAAGTGAGCATAAAGGCAAAACCTTTGGGTTACTTAGCAGAAGTTTTCAGCAAATCAATGCAATCCTTGTTACGCCGCAGTGAAGCACCACGGTGACCTTCAGGGCTGCACTGACATTGTGAGCTAGAAACTTCTGAGTGATCGCCCATGTTGCCTGCTCACTGCTGGAGTATTTTTGGCTTTTAGTTTTGTCTCAATCACTGAAAGGTCAATAAACTGCTCATTTATTTTAAGAGCTAACGGTTCACTGAGCTGACAAATCTTGCATCTCTCAGTGCTGCAACATAATAGGACTTTATCTGCTTTGATATCTCAGGTACTCTTGCAGATCTGGATTTGTAGCTCTACAAGTAAAACTGATATAAGTTAATAACCTGTTAAGAGTAGTTTAACCTTTTTCCCCTTAATTTCCTCTTTTTTCCCAAACTGGCATGTTTCTAGGGCTACAGTAGCTGTCCTGTTCCAGTCAAACTCTGTAACTCCTTCAGATGTCAATAGAGTTGATTCACAACAATTTCTTAAAAAAATCATCCTTTATGGTTGTCATGTGAGCAAACCCCAAATCAGCTACAACTATACTGTTATATTTGGACAGTTCAGTCTGAAGAATGAAGAAAGGAATGGTGTTAATTTGGGGCGGGGGGGGCAAAGCAAAGTTCTGTCTTAATTTAGAATCCTACCTGAATAAGGCAATGGCCCTGGAGTCTCTTCAGGTCATTAGTGATTCACTTTGGGGGCAGGGGGGGAGAACCCAAGCAACCACAGGTGTAGTATGAAAATAATACGTGAATAGGGAAGGACACCGAAGAAGCCCATCATGTCCAAGCATATTGAGATAGCTTCCTTGCTCAGGGGAATGAAGAATACACAGGGGCCACAGTTTGGGTATTTTGGGTAACTGTTGCTCTAACCAGAGCTGCATCACTTGTTTAAAAGTGATAAATTTTAAAATTTATCTTAAATTGCCTAGTAAAGTCATTGAAAGGGAATATCATAGTATATCTACTTCCAGGTTGTTCAGAACCCAAACACTGAAGGGAGCAGAACTGATGGACCTTGTGTCTCTGAGCAGTTATTGAACCATCCGGAGCCAATGTGGCTGTTGTTTAAAAACAAAAACCCTCAAAACCAGATGGTCAGTGCTGCCTAAGTTAAAGCACATCTAATTTTCCCACTGGCTTTCTGGAGTTTAAATGCCAGTGAACATATTGAGAATTGCAATGACACTAAAAAAAACAACAAAGATGATGTCTTTAAACTTGCAGCAAAAATAACTTGCAGAGAAATATTACTAAAGATCATTGATTCATTAAAAGAGATCTAGAACTGAAATTTCAGCTTTGCACAGTGAAAAATAAGAGGAAAAAGTGCTCAGGAGTACTACAATGGCTGTGGAAAGAACTGTTATCTCTGGATAAGGATGGGAGATTAAACAGAAGACAGCCTTGTATTTTTTGCTATGGCTTTTAAAAATGGACTTCTGCCCAACTGGTGGATCGATTTTTCCAGGGTGATGCAGAAACTCAGTGCCCTTATGTTCATACTAGGTAACAGGACTGATTTAAGAAGAAGTTAAATACTTGAGTTAAGATGCTTCATTTATGGATTAAAAGTACCCAAACAGACCAAAGCAACAAGAGTTAACAGATGAGAGTTACACAAAGGATGTATTTTTAAAGGTTTAACTTAATATAATTCAGAGCAAAGTCTGAAGGACCAGGAAGTGTATGGAAAACAAATCTAATTTTAAACTAGCAAAGATAAACCAATAAAGCTGATCCTATAAAACAATTTTAATTGTGGAATAAAATGCAGAGCTAGTTTAACTGATGTAGTTCTGAACACATGAAAAAGCATATTGATTAAATATATAACCAGCACTGGATCAGACAGAGGTAGAATCAGTGGAATTTCCAATAACCTTCAAGAACTCTCCTTAAGGAATTCCAGGAATATTTTTTTTAAAGGAGACAGAGGGGCAGAACTCCACCTCTGCCACAGGTTGCCCAGGGATCTTGGGGAGTCTCCGGCCCTGGAGATATTCAAAAGCCATTGGGACATGGTCCAGGGCAGCCTGCTCTGGGTGGCCCCACTTGGGCAGGGGTTAAGACCAGATGGAGCCCACAGGTCCCTTCCAGCCTCACACAGCCTGTGATTCTGTGGGTCTTATTGCCTGTACCTCCTTTATTTATATTGGATGCTTCCCTGACGATCCAAGAAAAGTGATAGATTCTTTTAAGGAGGAAACTGCGTAAGTCAAGTCCCATATGAAGCCTCTTTCAGCTTCCAGGTAGGAAACTGGTTATAGGAATGGATGTTATTAATGAACCCTTTTCCTGCAACTTCTGAGGCATGCCTTTGAGCTTTGCTGCTTGTCCTTAATACTCTTACTGTAAAAAATGCAATTTTATAGGCATGAGGACATACCTATGACACTGCTAGAGCTTCCTCCTGTTGCCCTCCCCTTGCTGTGGCACTATGGTTTACCCATAGCTCCTCATCTGAGTTTTTTTCCCCCAATGGGTCACTGTGTGGATGCCATGGTTTCCAGTGGTGACAGGCATGCCCCAGGGGAAGAATGCCTTCCCCTATTAGGTTAGTTTATTAAAATGTTCCTAGTCTTTTTTTGTGTGGCAGTCACAGGTAAGTACAACAGTGAAGACCAATGTCGTGGTTTCAAACAACCAAGCGCTCAAATATTGTTGTAGTGTGGCATAAAGTAAACCAAGAGATGCACAACTCCAAGTTTAATAGCTCTAACCTCAGTGTATCTAAATATAAAGATCTTCCACTGAAATCCAAATGAAATAGAGCTAAACACCCCACCGCTAATTCCATAAGCAGGAAAAGAAGGATATATTCATTAAAACACTCAAGAAAAAAATATAAATTATTCTTAGATAAAAATATTTGAATATGGCTTTGTATTGGGTGGTGCTTTACTACAGAGGTGTTTGTCATTGCCTCCTGGCTGGTGAGCATGGCGATTGAACTTCACTTCAGGATGAACCTGTCTCAGGCAGTCATGGACTTGCTAAAAGGTGAGAATTCTTTGGGTAAGTTTGTGCACAATAAAAGAAAAAAATGAATAGTCAGCTATAAATAGTCCAAAGCTACAAACTTCCTGAAGAGGTGTATCAGATATTGGCACCATTACGAGGAAACTTATTCTTAGGGAACTATGTGAGCACTTTTTAAACTGTTTTTCTAATAGGGATGAATTTAAGCATACTCCAAGATCTCATCTGAATTTAAGCAGGGACTCCTAGCTCTAAATGATGGCAGACACTACTTGCCATATTTTTCCAAGGGAAGATTCCTTTAGTTATGTGAAGAAAACACAAAACACAGGAGAAAAAGATAGTACTTCTGCAACTTCTTACTGAGACCTTTGATTACCCATCTTTGTCACATGTGCGTTGGCAGTTATGCTTACACAGGCATGTTAATCAGTAAGGAATAAAGGGAGATTTTAGACCTGATACAGATTTTTTTTTTGAATTAAGCTTGTTTGGCTTTTGCATTAGTAAGATATGTAAATAGAGATTATTACAGGATTTAATTATTTCTGCGTAGTAGGTGTCTCCAAAGGAACACAATTTGTCAGTTTTGTTTCACAATGTGGAATGCTGTGAATTTAAGGAAGTGATAGGAGGAAAAAAATGACCTGAGTGGCTCATGCCAATTGACTTTTTTCAAGGCAACCAAAAAATCCTCCTCCTTTGTCAGGCTGTATTAGAGGGGATCATATCTTATTATGTACATTTGGAATGGAAAGGAGTTCACTTTCCATATTTTAATTCCTGAAATCAATTTTCAGGTCAGTCTATGCTGTTGCAATACACTGGTTTTTGCAGGATGTGTATTTGTTCCAGATGACAGTGTATGGTGTGTATGGTCTTTCCAGCATACTTTATCTCAGCACTATAGCTCTTTATTAGGATTATGCTTTATATTCATCACAGTATATTAATTTTTAACACCTTTCTACTTGTTTTCCCCTAACAAGATCCTTATTAGGTGCATGTATAATGAAGGGTGAAGAACACCGAAATATCCTGCCTGATAGCCAGGGGTGGGTCCTGATGTCCCATCTCCCAGATCTGTAGCCTCTCCAGATAATTTGTAAGCTGTGCAACGTGCACATACAGGAGGCGTACTGCTGCGAGGGGTGTCGTACCAATATTAACTCAAACTCGCTGCTTTGGAATACTAAGATCAGATGAATAATTATGAAGGTCAAAAGAGGCGGGAAGGAGTCGCGTGGTGTTTGGGGCAGGTAAGATGAAGCCAATAACACTGAAATCTGTCAGGTCTGGGCTATTAATTAATCATTGCCTGCTAACCTGCTGGAGGTCTGTGCAGGTGAATGCTCTCTTTAAGGGCTGTAAAGGATGGATTGCCCGGCTCTGGACCCATCTTTTATTTAGGTATGGGTAAAGCCATTGAGGTCAACAGCAGTGCGATCAGCTGGAGAGCAGCTTTGCTAGGTCATTTGGTGGTAATAACCACTGTCGGGCAGCGACTTCATTTTGGTATCCACGTTCGGCTCTTGCTGCAGCCCCGGGGGAGACGACCAGACCAAACGTCGGGGAGCTGGGCGGTCGGGGGTGCTCCTGGATGCCTGCATCTAGAAGGTGGGGTGCTTTTGGGCACTTAGTGCTGCTCCAGCTAACACTTAACTCCTCTCGGCACCTGCCCCTCTAAGCTGCCCTTACCCGAGCCCATGCTGGAGGTCTGAATCCGTAGCCCCTTTCGTGCACTGAGCAAAGCCAAGGGGAAAAGCGAGAGATGGAGCTGCAAGCGTGCAGCAAGTCGCAGTCCCGGGAGAAATGCGGGACTCCAGCTCTCTGCCAGCTTCCTCGGTGGAGATGCCTTCCCACCGATGAAACCACTCATGAACATGCAAGGAAGCAGGAGATGCAGTGCTGACCTTCATTGGCAGAAAACCCGTGGCCAACGTGGTTGTGTTTCTGTTCTCTGGATATTATTAAATCTCCATCCTGAAACACCACCAAACACATTTTGTGATACCAAGTGCCCTTTTTTCAGTAACAACTTGTAAAAAACCCAACTCTTAAGCCTTCATTAATTGTCATTAAACCGCTGAATGGAGGAAAAGATTTTCTTCCTTAAAAAAAAAAAAGTGAAATTTCACTGTTTGCCTTTGAAAAAGTGATGCTTGCAGCGAGAGCAACAATTTCCTCACTCCACCATGCTGACTGCCGTTTCAAAATTTGCCCTTTTCAAAATCCATCTAAATCTCATATTTTTCCAGGTTTACCTTAAGTACAGATTCTAACCTTGGTCTAGCCATGTTATATTTGTTTTACTTGTGTGAAATACTACTTTTACAGGGTTTTTTTTATAGATATGTTGTGTGCTTTATATCTAAGCACAATCCAATCTTAAGCATTTATACTAGTCCTTAAAAATACAAAAAGTCAGACTGAAGAATAAGCCAAGAACTGATCAATCTGTTATGCCACTTAAAAAAGAAAAATGTGGAGGGGAGATGAACAAAGCAGCTCAGGAAATACTGGGATTTAAAGATGTGCTTTTCTGAAGGAAATAACTTACCCGTACAGGTAACCTATTTTACAGAGCCTGGAGAATTATTAGCATGAAAAACAAAGGATCATTATTTAACAAATGGAACTAATTTGACAAGGTAGGATTAGGACCCAATTGCCTTACAGCGTTCAAATGACTTCCATCACTGACAGATGTGCAAATGGGAGCAGAGGTTGCTATTGCTTTAGAGCTGGAGGATTTTGGGGCTGGTGGGAGCTATAAACAGATGTTCAGGGCCAAAACTCTCCTTTCTGTGTGGAGATGGAGGGTGGTACATGTAGCACAGGGCGTCCTCAGAGGGAGGCATTCAGATCTGCAAGGTTAGCACAGCTTGTTGGGGCTAAAATTGCAGCTTTTTGCAGCACATAATGTGGGTTATGTGAGTGTAAGTAAAGAACAAAAGGAGGGGAAAAAGGTGGAAGGTTTGAGAAGTAGTAGAAAGGCTGATCACATTGCTCTGAGGAGAAACAAGTGAAAACAGCATGAGTGGAAGGAGCAGGACTGAGAGGAGATGGAGCTCACACTGAGGAGGAGACACTGAACAGGCTGGAAATAAGGAGAGATTGAGAAATAGAGGCCCCCGATGGAGGTAATACTCTTTTTTTGGTAGTGAGGGAAGCAGGACAGTATGGCCTTTTGTTCTGAAGGCCGTGCACTTGCATCAGCCAGAGTTACATGGGCTGGGAAACTCGGGCTGTGAGTACTGATGCTGGGGCGATGGGGACTGGGTACTTCTGGCCAGTGACGTTTCTCTTTTGCTTGAGGGAGATAAGTCTTTTTTCCGAGCTGAGGGAAAAAGATATAGGACTGTACTTAAAAATTTCTAATTATAAGAAGCTAAGACAATAATAGGCCATAATAAGGAGGTTTGGGTGATAAATTGGAAGATAAGTATTCATGAAAATTAAGTTAAAATATTAAGGAGTGGGAGGAGTTAGTTTTGTGTTTCCAAGCCAAAGCATTGGTCTCCCCTGGCTGTAGCTTGCACTGCAACAGCTGCAGGCTGCTCCGCTCTCCACTGCGGGTACAACTGCAGGGCATGTTATGTCTTGGAGAAGTGGCGTGTCCCCATGTCCTCTGCAGGTGCCCTTGATGCTGAAGGGGCAAAAGGCTGTTTCCTCCACCAGAGACATTGCTGTTGTCCACTTTCCTGCAGGATTCAGACCCTTTCTGCTGCTGGAGCAGAAAAAAAGAGCTGTATTTTACTGCAGGAGCAGACTTTATAGTCTTGGATAAAGGAGCACCAGACCATGCAGGACAGAGAATTCATAGCTCTTGCAGTGTTAGTGCCTGGTGACATTCTGCCACTAGAAGACTGTCAAAAGCAAGACAGAGGAAACTTCCAAAAGTAGTTCAGCCTTTAAGTAGATTTCTCCTTCAACCCATGCCCGGAGGGCTTTGCTCAGCAAACTGCGATGAACAAAACCCTCGGGGCTGGTTGAAGGGCAGGTGAAGTGCACTTACTGCCTAACCTCTGCTCTTTCGAGTTGTCTTATGTGTAGGAAAATAGCCACATTGCAAATGCAAAATAAGGTTTTTATCAGACTAGATACTTAAAAACAAAGACTTTTTTTTTTTATAATCTCAGGTCAGAAAGGAAGTAATTCCTTCATATAGAAGAATAACCCCATGAATAAAACCAAAACCCAGAAGATACCCTAGCTTATGGCAGAAATGTTGGGCATAGATGAAGAGCTGATACAGAACTTACCATTAGACTTTCGTTGGTACCAAGATTTTTCTTCCAGCACCTTGTCTAATTTTGAGTCCGGATTGACTCGGGCTTTTCATCTCCTCCCTTCTCTCTCCAGATACCACTTTATTTTTGAAAAAGGAATCTCACAATTTAGGCACATGCCATTGTTGTGGCAAGGATGGTGGTGGTGGCACCAGTAGCCTTGCTGGTGCTTACTGGTGTGTGCGTGCTGTACCTGCCGGGCATGGTGCATGACCGTGCGTTTGAAGCAAATCCCCTGTTCCTACTGGGGTTTGCTTTGCAAAGCAGGGTTGATGTTGTAGGGCAGTGTTGGAGAGCTGGAGCTGGGTGCCCTTTGGGTGAAACTCACCCAGAAGATGCTCTCCAAGCGTGAACGGGTGTTCAGCCCCTGGGAGCAGGTCGGAGTTGGAAAGGTGTGTGGTGGGACACTGGTGGTAGACCCTCTCCTGCCTTGCTGTGCTACCTTCTAACGTAGGCATCACCACTGCTCTTCCCCATGCCTCCCTTCCCTGAAGGGCAATATGTATACGTATTTTACATCACTGGATAAATAATCAAGACTGCACTTTGGACCAAAAAGGACCCTTTATTTCCTTTGCTTCTGGCTGCATTTCTGTTCTGTTTCTATGGAAACAGGAGAATTGGCAAAGGCTATGAGAGAGTCCCCACCGTCGCTGTTTCACGGCGCTGGTTTTGTTTTTCTGATGCGATGTTTGTTTCTGTAGGACCTCACTAGCAACATACAGCTGCTGGCTGGGAGAGCCATTTAACAGGCAGCAGGATCCATCCTGCCCTGAGAGGCTTCTGTGCAAAGATCCTCAGCTTTGGCTGTGATGGGATACAGCTTTGGGTCTGAGACATCAGTGAGCTCCAAAGTCCTGTATGGCTTTGGTGTTGTGGTAACAGGATTGGAAAATACGTTGTCAGAGCTCTGGAAGAAATGCCCCTCTTTAGATAAGAGCTATCCTCTTGCAACACTTAATGCTGCCAAAATGGTGATGTTAGTTTGATCCAACAGGTCTTCTCCTTTAACTTTCAAATGATACGAACTCAGTTTGTACCCCAGCCTGTTCATGTAAATGTCCTTTTCCCCACCAGATTAGCAGTTCTTAGTGGAAATGGGAATCTAAAAATACTACTGGTTATTCCAGTACCCCCCCCCCCCCCCCAAACATTAAAGGGTTGGATGAGCAGGTCAGATGTCCATGGCAGAGTTGGCATCCAATCTGATTACAGTTTAGGTAGAAACTGAGTCATGCACAGAACTGAGATAATACTTTGGATTCCGTGAGTGTTCCCTTTGCACCTTGCTAGAAGCTGTTGTTGAAAAACAGAGAAAACACCATAATGGATAACTTAACAGTAATGTTCCATTTTCCTCTTTTGCACAATATAATTTCCTCTAAAACTAAGGATTTCCCTGCCCCCCCAAACATATTCACAAAATCTACAACTGTAAAAAGACTGTTATGGTGCAGCTGAAGAACTTCATGACTGCCCATTTCTGTGGAATGGAGGACCAGTGGTTTTGGTTAATGAAAGAGAAAATACAGCAGGGTGAAGTAGCTGCTCTGCTGCTTGTGCTACCTGAGAGCCTGAGCTTCAGTGTTAGTCGGTACCCAAAACCAGGTGAAAGAACAAACACCATAACTGACCTCAGGTTTGCAAAACAGCAACAACAGAGCTTTGCAGTGTACATGATGTTTGAATTTGCTAGAACAAATGAATTTCAGTGAACTTGTAATTGAATTGTTGATTGGAGGATGCATGGCTGACGTATCCAATATAAATACAATGTTTTAAAGAGCTTCAGGTACCACCTTGAATTCTTTGGGACTTTTTTTTTATGCCAGACATATTGGGTGTAATGCATGATATTCTCATAGTGTTATCTTTATTCCCAGAGGCCAGCTGACCTTTACTCCCCTTCCCCCGAGTACGTGATGGAATTAGTTGTCTTGAATCAGTATATAAGTTCATTTGAAGTTTCCAAGCCCATTTAAAATTCAGGTGTATGGAGGTAAACAAATGAAGCCAATAAAGCCAAATTCTGGAGAAAAGATAAAATTATTTGTGCAATTAAACTTTCTTTCTGAGTATAGGTAACATATAATAAAAGATTTGTTGTTGTAAATGTAGATGTCATATATCTGTTTTTCCTCCTCAGTTTTCTCTAGCTAAGCATGTGTTACACGTTCTTCCTGCAGTCTGATACAGTCTCATTTTCACTTTGTTGTAAGATACGCTTGCAAGGTGGAGGCCTCTGATGGCTCTCTGATACGCTGCCTATAATTCATCCCTTTATCCTCGAGAAACACGTCCTGGGTGTATCTCACCCGGTACCATGTCGTGCCCTGCCGCTGGTAAGACCCAGCGGGAGCAGGCGGTGACCCTCCGGCTCTTTGCCACCCACCCTCCGCTCCTGCTGAGGACTCTGTGGTTGAAGTCCAGCCTCCCTGAGAGCTAAAGAGGGCTCAGGCTCTGAAAACAGAGCTTAAACAGATGTCTGCCTGCTCAGGGAGGCACACGGAAACCAATCTGATGATCCAGCAGAACGTTTTTCACTCTCGTTCTGTTGTAGTGTATCTGAGAACTGTGTATTGGAAACCTTACTGCTTAGCACCTAGAAGTCTTCATGCTAAGGTTCACGGTCTAAGACTGCAAAAACTGTTAATTATAATACAAGATATAGTATCATAACCCCTCGTGTGGTTAAGTCAAACAATTATAACAACTGAACATTTTATACTTCTATTATCAGAGGAATGTTTTTAAACCATGCAATTAAACCATAGCTGCCAGGTAATCAGAAAGGCATTCCAATAAAGAGCTGCTTTAGTATCAAGACACAGAAGTAAAGGAATAAAAACATCTCCTTGGATTTTTTTTTTATTAATCTTGGATCTGTTATTTGGATCATTTATTCTTCTTAATAACTGCTACTTTGATTACAAAGGTTACTTGGTCCTTTGGCTCAGTAATGCACTGGTGGATGGCACTTACAGGGTATAAATTAGATACGGTATTATCCCCTTCTCTAGTGAATCTGGGTTTTTTGGTTTTTTTTGTTTGTTTGTTTTGTTTTTTTTACTAGATTTCTCTGTGTTGTTTATTCTTTAGTGACTAATACTGAAATTGGAAACCTTCACTCCTAGTGTCAATGTACAGCTGTTGGTTGAATTCTACTGGTTCTGAATACAAATGGTCACTAACCACTTAGTCATTGATTTGCATGTGCAAACATTGATTTCCATATTAATGTAATGTTGATGTACTAGAGCAAGCTATGGATTTTTGATGATTGATGTAAGTTGTAATTATTCAGAACAGATGATCGGCTGTGTGGCTAGAAAATGCAGATTGTTTTTGCATGTAATTTCTTGAGTCATATTGTCAGGTGCTTTTATGAAGATACTCTCAGGAAATGAGTCAAATACAAAGATAATAACTATGATCATAATATTTTGGTCTAAATATTAAAGGAAGCCTCATTAAAGGAGTGTGGAGGCTGTTTTTTAGGGTGGCTTGACTTCAGGAAAGCCAAACCTGTCAGAATAAAAACTTTTCTGCAAGACCCTTGATTATACTTCCAAAATATTTAAAAACAAAACAGTGCTAAACTGATGCTTATAGCACCAAAAAGGCAAATGGTTCAATTTGCGGCATGTACCAGGAGGGTAAAGGTGCCCTCACACCGCAGCGCATGAGGTGGTAAGATCTTGCTTCTGACTCTAGCTTCTGGACCCATGTTCTCCAAAGCAACGGCTGACCCAAGCATTCATTTTCTCTTTTTATTGCCTGTCCAGCTTTCGTTGCAGAGTGGTAAGACTGAAAACAAGCGTGCTTTATGCATCCTCTGCCGATCGTGGGTGGGCACCGGCTCCTGCCCACTCCCCCGAAGCAGCCAGCTCCAGCCGCTGAGCTGCCGGGGCTGGGATTTGGGGGCTGTAAGCTTTTCACCTCTCTCTGCAGTGTCCATTTCCAGCTTTGATCTCTGAGATTGTTAGGAAAATACTCTTTGTTATATGTTTGTTCAGTGCCAAGAGAAGCAGGATTCCCATCCCAACGAGCTTTTAAAAAATACTTCCAGTGCTTCTGTAAAACAAATGCTTTTATTACTGCTCATAATATCCCTCAAAAGCCCTGGCTGGAGACAATATCTATTCCTTCAAAGTAATAACACAATTTTGCTTTTAGCTTTTTAAGATGAAGCATTTTTTGTGGAATATCTGCTTAAAACCACTGCAGTCTGCAGCAGCCACGAGCTGAAGTACCACCATATTCCCTTTCCCAGAGCTTTGCTGGGGAGCGTTTCAGGTTACTTGGCTTGATAGGGTTTTTCTTCCTAAGGATGGAAGAACAAGATCTGAATTTTGAGTTGTTTTTTAAACCTACCTGGCATAACCCAAATAAAAGACGGTCACACATCATAGACACTTCCTAAAGGGGTTTTGTTGTCTGAGCATCTTAACCCCTGTGTGCTAATCTGCTGGGTGGGCACTCTTGCGGGTTTGGACAGAGGATGGTCCGAGGAGGAGCGTTTCATGTTGGTGTTCCCTGAGCGCTGCTCTGAATGACCAGCACGGCTGTGGAGCGGCGTGTAGGCATGTCTGACTTGCTCAGGCCAGACTGGTGTGAGTGTGCCTCTACCCAAAACTGGAGAAGCCCCCGCCACTGTGACAACCAGCTTCAGAGCGTGCCTGGGCTCGGCTCTAACACATCCCCAAAACTTGTGGTTTGATGGGGTTCGTTGCTGGCCAGCTTGCTTGACGTTAACCTCAATCTGAAATGGACTGTAAAGGCACATCTGAAGTCATTTTTCAACCATTTGGTCTGTGGAAATATGGTGAGAGGAGGTTATGCCTAGGAGATTCAGAGATCATTTGTGTGCATTGGAAAACAGCTTATATACTTTGGGTGATTACAAAATATCCTACTTTAAAAAACCCACTTAATTTTCTATTCTGAATGTGTATTGTTGTTTTATAAAATTCAAGAGTTCTTGATATTTATAAAATACTTAACTGAAAATTCACTGCTACTTCATAGTTGGTCTCTCATTAGTGAACAAACCGTTTGTCTTCAGGAGAGACCGGGAAATTCCTCCTACATCTCACCAGACTGCTGCAGTAGAACATATCCAGGCATAGAGAGGTGCTGTACAGGATGTACTTTAATTACAAGATCATTTCATTAACGGCTTAAGATGTTCTCCACAAACCTATGACTAACTTGTATGCAAAGCATTTTTTCTGTGGACAGTTGTTAGTGATTGTCATGGGCTTCAGATAGAGAAGATAATTATATTAGGATAATGTATTGATTTCCTTGCTAATCACAGGCAATTTGCTGTGGTTTTAATAACTATGACTTGTCATTTCAGACCCAATGAAGTAATGTAGAGGAACAGATAAGAACTTTATCTTGTAATTCAATATATCCCATGCCTATTATCTTCCTTTGTGGTAAGATTTGTGTAATGTGAAGTATTACAGCTCAAATGGAAGATTCCATGAAGCTATTAGAATTAATTTCCATAAACAGCTTTGTACTGAGCTTTTTTGGGAAAAAAATCCTGGAAGAATATGAACAAAATATTTTCTGGTCCAGATTTCAACCAACATTTCTGAGTGGTCCTTTAATAATAATTTTCTACTTCTACTTGTGGCCTCTGTAAAGAGCGTTGTATGGATTTACATGAGACACACACAACTGTTCCTTATTCTATTGATCTCACAGGCAATATCACACAAACACATATGGAGAGACAACATTTTTCCTGGTTAAGTCTTAACATGGCTAGTCTGCAGGAAGGTGGATGAAGAAAAAGCAAGGAAATGGAGAGAAGAAATAAGAATTATTTAAAAATAATAATACTAAAACATGGAGGTAAATGAGACCTCTTTACTTAGCACTAAAGCTACCTAAAAGCCTAAGCCTGGTTTTTAAATGCCACTGGATACCAGCTAGGGGATACCAAAAATTAAAATATTTATAGCTTTCTGTTGATGTTACTTTCCTTTTAACAAACTATAGGTATGCTAAATGATTTGTGTTAATTATGATGCTTTGTATGAAAAGGACATTCTCTATTCAAGGCTACCAAATATTTTGGAAAGACTCAAATGCAACTTTGACATTTTCTGCATAAGCCCAATAGAGAGAAGGAGTGTACAATGCCAATTTCTTCTTGTGTTAAAAAAAAATAAATTTCCTAATTACCGAGGTGTCTGCAGTGTACATATGTGACATGTCTCTGCAGTCAAAAATCCTCAAGCCTGAAAGACCTTGCTCAGGCTGGGTAATTCTGGCCAATGGGCACCCCAAGGAATAAGAAACCACACACTGTATTAAAATGACCTGATGTAATTAAAAAAAAAAAATCTATTCTTTTAGGTCAATAATCAGTGTTTTATGGATTAAGAGCTGGTGATAAGAGGAGAAACCTTGGGTTTATGTGAAACTTGTTTCAAAATTCTAATACTATGCTTAAAATTAGCCAGTTTGTGGGGTAGGAAACCATTTAGCACATCCTCCTCTCTCTCCTCAAAAGAGCCATCAATTCATCAGCCTCTTCTGAATTTATCAGTGCGATTCCCGGAGCGCACAGGCAGTAGGCGGAGATGGGAACGGTGGAGCGGTGTCCATCCTGCGCAGGCTCAGTTCCCGCTGCCAGCCAGCTGGCAG
Organism: Haliaeetus albicilla; assembly: GCF_947461875.1. Classification (NCBI taxonomy): domain Eukaryota; kingdom Metazoa; phylum Chordata; class Aves; order Accipitriformes; family Accipitridae; genus Haliaeetus; species Haliaeetus albicilla. The sequence goes on along the minus strand of NC_091493.1, from coordinate 40,912,464 downwards.
AGGATGGCACCGGCCGTGGTCCCCTTCACGTCTCTTGGGTTCATCGTAGGGTTGTGCTCGCTGCAAACCCCACGGCTTCTCCCGTACCGTGGGCTAAACTGTTATTTGCTTTAAGAAGTTTGAATATGCAAATGCAAAATCAAAAGGTAATTTTGCTTTCTCAAATAGCACAGATATTGTCGCACCAGTCCTTACTTTAACTGCAGTGAAGAAATGACATTCAGTACAGATGAAATGCAGTAAATAAAATAGATATATAACTGTTCCGCAGGTCCTAACTCAAAATAAATCACAGGTCATTATCTTTCCCTGTTGAGTTACAATAGTCTTAACAGCCCTACAACATATTATTGTTAGCCTGTTATTCTGTTAGCTCTCGTAATGACCCTTAGCTTTTGCTGATGCTTGCAAGAATACTTCCCCCCCTCCCCGTGCTTTCAGCAGGAAACTATTCCTCTGCAGTGCAAGAGGGCCATTTCCTGGTTTTTTTTCCACTTTTTCCGTTCTCTTCTTGCAATATAGTATGTATGAGCTAAAACCAGCACAAGCCACCATGCTTTGTGCCAGTGACCTGCGTTGGCACTGCGCCGTAAACCTTGCACCCGCTTTTACCGACCCCTTGTCTTGGGGATGTCTCCTGCCCAGGGAGTCAATAAATGTGCATCCCTGTCTGTTCAAAGGGGAGCAGGGGCTGTGCAGGAGGGGCTTTCATGCCTTTTTCATGACAGAGCATGCAAAATCCTCAATTTTGGGAGAGTAGGTCTGGGTGCACTGGACCTGCTCCTCCGGCAGCGCTGGCTGATGCTCCTGGTGCAGAGAGTGCGCTCATGCAATTTGGACTGATGGTGTTGGTGTCCCAACATAAAGAATTATATGGTGTGAAGAATGGAGGAAGATTGGGCTGGGAAAATTTTACTGTTTGCTTTACTGCATGTGGTACCAATGGGATCAGGTTTAGTCCCTTTCTCTAACAGGCAGGCATAGAGTTTGAGTTAGTAGAAAGCAGTACCTTTCAGAAATGGATTAAATATGGAAAACAAGGGGGCAAAGTTAATTTAAAAGGAACCTGACAAACTTTATAATAATTTAGAAAGGCGTTCTCATTTGCTATAAATAGAAAACAGTAGAAAAAAATCATAATATGCATTTTCCAATTATGAGATGTAAAATGCAATTCTGTAAATACCTAAGGAAAAACTGTGTCAGTTTTGGATTAGTAGGTAATGATACAATTGTTAATAAAAGCGTGCTTTGTGTGGCTGCACGTAAGATTTTCAGCAAAATGTTCCTGCGGGTATTTTTATGCATATTGAACATGGAAGAAAACACAGATTTTTTTTTTTGCTTTTTTTCATAAAAAAAATTTTGTCCAGTAACGTTCAGTGGATGTTGCTGTGAGGAACAAATATAATTATTTTGAATGCTATCACTGAAAAGCCCCTAACCAGCTAAATTTGCATATGACACAGTACCCACTAGAAGTAATTTTGCATGTACTTATCAGACAATTAGGTGGTTCTTGTGCTAAGCCAAACCAATATTAGGAGAATAAACTTTTAAGTAATATTAAGACTGTCAATAATGTGCTAGTTATAGCCTCTGCGTCTGGTATCCTTTCAGTTCAAGTCGTGTGCAAATATAGAGGCTATAATAATTCCTGAAGAATTATTTTTGTACAATTTGTTCTAGCTTATAGGTTGGCTAATTTTCATCCTAGAACAGCTGTGGCCCACTATGAATTTTCCCAAACATATTTTTCAAATTAGAGCTTAAAAAATGCACTGCACGTAAATCTAGTTTGCATATTTCTTTGAATAATGTAGTAAGCCATTTAATTATACATACATACAGATAACATACCTAAATATAGAAGCCCTCCTCTGGAGGCTTATGTTGGGAAACTCACAAAATGTGAGATGCCACTGAAAACAGTTACTCCTTACCTGAGGGTCTGCCCTGGAAATGTTCGGATATTCCCATTTCAAAAGTAGGACCTTTGAAGCTTCCAGGCATACACCTGTAATCAGGTAGTTCTTGCAGGAATTCAGGTCCTCCTCACATTAGACCAGATGAAAGTCCCATTAATCCATCCCATTGATGGGACTTGTATGGACCATTTTCTGAGTTTTGGGGCACTGGAGCACTCCCAGCACCACAGCCTCGCTCCCCCATCCCATCCCCATCCCAGCTCCCACTCCCTGCTCAAACCTTTTTTTTTTTCTTCTTTCTGTGCACAAAGGCACAGTAAGAAAATGGTACATTATTTCACACGGTCAAGGTTTCTGTCAATGTCTATCCCAGCTAGTTTGTCATTATTTCCGTGGCTTTACAAAATTCACTGATTGGAAAGGTGGGAGCCTAAATTTTGTTTAATGTTAACTCTCCTTGTATCTCCTGTGCTTTGAAACCTTGAATCCACCTTTTTGGAATGAAAAATAGCACTTTGACTTTCTCCAGTTTGCATTCTGTAACTTAAAGTCCCCATTCACCTCGCTTTTCTGTTCTGAAATGACATGGGGTAAGCGCTGAGATGTCAGGAGTAATTGCTTTTTTGTTAATGTGTGCCTAGTTCTGTTGTTGAATAACTAAAAATTAAAATTCAAGCTTGCTTAGAGCACCAGGCTTCCAACTATCACAAAAAAACTCATTAAACTTGCATGCTACCAATTGAAACAGGTTTTGGCAGGGAATCGGAATTCCACATAAGTCTAATTTTTTTTCCTCCCTAAGTGTTAAAATTTATATGCAGTTTTACATTAGTGTGGAAGATGCCACGAGTAATATTGATGTTAGAAGCCAACCAGGAAGCAGGTTCTGCTGGTAATAAGAGTGAGTGGGTAGCCATTATATTACATATAATAAAATGCTGGCTTAGTGTGTAATTTAAAATGAATGAATCAGTCACCATTCAGAGTTAAACCTTCTGTTTTGGTTTGGTTTGATTTGACCTTTTGAAACCAGTTCTCCAGTTCTTAACCCGATGGGCGTTTTGTTCCTGGCATAGAGAGACAGCATTTTTTTTCTCATGAGCAAAATATGCCCTTAAATAAAGATTTCAAGTTTTCAATTGTAACTGCAATCCTGTCAATTTAAAAGCAAATTGGGAACCGCTTACTTTGAGAACATAAATTCACATTAGGCATTCTTGTATCTCTGTGGGTGTATTACTTGCTTTATAGACTGCAGGTATGACTCAATCTCTTGTTTTCTGATTCAGACAGTTTTAGGTGACCCTACTGCAGGCTTGCAACTATCAAAACGATTAGTAGCAAACAAGGAACAAATTACCAAAATGAAGGTTTTTCAAAGATCATCTTTTAGTAAATCTAGAAATACATCAGATATATTTCTCATAATACGGACTCTTTTCTAGACAATATTGCTCAAATGAAGTGTCTGAGTTAGAAAACAGTTCATATTCGGTTTCTCTGGGACACGTGTTTGGATGTCCTTCCTCAGTTTGAATTCCATATGTTACGTTTTCAGACCTCTCCTCCCCGCGATACTATTCTGAGCTGTCACAGAGTGCCGCCTGACCTCTGCAATGTAATCTGGTCAATGCTGCTGAAAAAAGGCAAATGTTGTGCTCTTCGGTGCGGACTTAGTGATAAGTATCTGTAGCAATAACTGAAAGTAAGTTTTCTAATTCAGTCCCTGCAAAACCATCCTTACTCCTGTCCATCGTATCTGGGCATGAGTAAGCCCCAGAATCAGGGCATGCCTTTCCTTTCCTATTTCAAATCCCATAACCGAATCCTCCTGTCAAGAAGATTTAATGGGGAGCTTGTATCTTGTAAACCGTAAGGCCACAGTTGAGGCAAATTTCTTATATCCATAAAATCTCAGTATATCATTGCTATAGAGAGATTTCTGCTTAAAGCAACTTCTCCCATCCATCACACCTGGTTGCACCAGCCCTCTGTTTGGATCCGGCATTGCACCTTGCAGCCTGGGGAGAAGCACTGGCTCCTCTCCCTCATCTGGTCCCTGGGGATGTGGGGAATGACCTGGAGGCTATCGGCTCATGTGGCCCTTTGGGGATGAGGACTGCAGGATCAGGCCAGCATCACCTGGAGGCAGTGGAGCCCGGGTTTGTTATGGAGCACAACTTTCTCTGTCGAAATATGTGGAACAGCTGCTCGATCTGGGTGGTGAAAGCACAGCAACTAATGAGAAATATGGCATAAAAAAAAAAACCAAAAAAAAAAGAGGGAGAAGTTAGTCCCATTACTGGGTCAGGTCCTAGCCCGTGTAAATCCATTATCCTCAGTGAACTGCATCGATCTGCACCTGCTTGGAGTGTGGCTTCCTGCGGCTTTATTTGTTTCTTCTCCTCTCGATGGTATTGGATTCTCCTCCCTAGGATGAGATTCAGATGGCTGTATCCCACAAATGCCTGGAAATGCAGCGTAAGTCAGCCCAGTCCTTTGAAGGAGACAGTATGTGTAAAATTATTTATTGAGAGTAAAACATCGACACACTACTTCAAACAAATCTGTTAATCTACAAATCAAGCAAACAACTCTGAGAATTAGCTGCTTTATTATAAAATGAGGTATTTAGCCATTTATTATTTACAAATAATTAGGGAGACAAATTGCTTCTTAATCAGTTCAACTGCAAGTACTTTTCAAAGTCATTTTTTTTTTTGCCAGCAGATCCTGAATCATGTGAATTTTTCACTTATTCCCTCTCCCACCTTGTGTAAGACTCTTTATTTTCTGGGTGCTCTCGAGAAAGGAATGAGGTTATATGAGCTCTGGTACCAGTTGGAGACAAAGCCCCAGGACTCTTCCCTCGGTTCATCCTCCTTTGCTCTGACTCATCGTTGTGAGGGTTTGATGAGGATTTATTTTGATATATCAGTTCTTTTTGAAGGATGTGGGTTGTCTATTTTGCAGGTGCTAGAGATTAGCATAGTAATTAGTAGTCTCATGAGTTCAAATTATATAGAGATGTATATAGTGACTTTAAGTATTAAGTCCAAGTAACTAATTAGCAGGAAAGATCCTTCCTCTGGCCAGGAGCGGAGGCTGAGGTGGAGCTTGGCTCTGCAGACTGGCAGAGCCGAGGGCACAGCGGGCTCCAGCGGCGTTTGAGCTACCCCCACGAGTGTTTTGCAGGGATGACGGGTGCCGAGCCTCCCCTTCCTCGAGCAGGGGAGGTGGGCAGCACGGCTCGCTGTCCCTCTCGCGCCTGGTAAACTCTGCGTGGTCGTCACAGCGGGGTATGGGCTCCACCGGCTGCTTTGCCTTTTCTTGCATCTCGCCGTCTCTCTCCCTTTTGGACTCCATAGGGACCTTGAATGGCAAAAAGCAGCGTGACTGGATTTGCCACACGGGAGAAGAGTCATGTACTGTAAAAGGAGAGGACAAATAGTAAGATATCAAGTTTTTGTAAAACAATACTTGGGCGGGTTTTGGTAAGGGAAAAGTTTTCCCCTAAAGGGCTCGCCTGCCTGCTAACTAGCAGCTAAACAGGGAGGTGGCTTTGTGCTCCCCCCCGCGGAGCAGAGAGGGGCAGAGATGGTGAAAAGTGGGAGAAAACCTGCAAGCGAGAAGGTGTGCAGTTTGGGCTTTCTCCTTACGGAGGGTGATGGGTGAGGTGCATGCGTGTGAGAGAGTGAGACGCCCAGATTCACCTGCCGCTCTGCGGGATTGCCTGTGCAGGTTTCCATCCCAAGTTGCTCTCAGCTGCACAGACAGAGCGGCTGCTGTGCTTTTAATTGATGGTCTGAAAGAATCGAAGAAGCAGAATCCATGGTGAGGATCTGAATGAACGGCCTGTGCTTTAGTAGTGCTTTGGGTAGCATCAGAGGAGAACTGGTTGTTCAGTGTAAAGAGTTATTCCTCTAAGTATGAAAGCATTTGAAATCGGCTGTCACTGTTTCTGATCCATCCTTGCCTACAGGAAAAGAAAAAAAAAATTCTTAGGCAGTAAAAAATGACATGAGGAAAATTACCATTTCTGGTATGGTTGATCTAATTTCCTACTAGAAAAAGGATCAGAACAGAGATAAAATGCACACCAACAGGGTACATGCAGTCTTGCCCGGGGGTAATCTGTTCAGCTGTTTCATCATACTGCAGTGCACGAGGGCTGGATAACATTGTACAAATGAGATGTTTCTTCAAGAATATAAGTGCCATAATTTAGAAGTTGAAAAATTAAAAGTGTGAGAGCATGTAGTGCTAGTAAGAGTTACAGATGCATTTCAGCCCGGAGATTTGGTGTATTTGCTGGGGAGAGTTGCCTGTCTCGGGAGAATTTCCCGCGTGAGCCGAGCAGTTAATGCTCACCCGCACCCGGTGCTGGTGGTGAAATGGAGCAACGACTGACGTGTTTCTAATTTGCGCCCTTCCTTGCAAAGCTCGCTAATACATAGCTGCTAATAGTTAAAACTATGGTAGGCTGAGTTTCTGCCCTAACAGACAAATGCAATTTATTTCAAGTAAAGACAAATGACACACTTAGGGCATTAATATGTATGAATCACACCCACGTATGCCATATCTTGCTGTGTCTACCTTTTAAAATTAAAGCTGTGTTCGTGTTATAATACTCAAGTTGCACTTAGTGTTTGAAATCTTACTGTTTAAAGCTCATCCATCTTTACTGAGGCAAGTAGAGGTTTATAATGAGAGTTTTGGCTTACGTTTTGAAAGAATGCAAATTTGTGAAAAGTCTCTAATGAAATTACATGTAAAAAGTACAAAGGTGATGAAAACCTGTTGAAAAAAATCATATTACTAAGAATAAAATTGAGCTAAGTATGTTGATTTCTATGCAAAATTCTCAGTGTTTTTATATGTATACTGCAAAATTTTCATCTATTTGTTAGACACAACAGAGGGATCTGTTCTGGTATCAAGCCACTTCTCTGAAGTAGTTGATACCAGGATTTGACACATTATTTATGAACAGGATTACTGTGTATTCAGTCCCTGGACACCTATCGGAAAGGACATGGTCTCTACAGGGCCAGAGACCTGCTCTTGAGCACCGGTGGCTGCCCATCCATTCCTTGTTCACCCAGATTTTTGACTCCCCGTGTATTTATCTGCTCCTCATCCTGAACACTGTCTTTAAACATTTCAGGTGGAGCTGTGTGCCTCTAGCTCCCAGTGGGGTTATTCTTGGTTTCTGGACTCAGAATCCACTCCACTGGCCCCAAAAGGTATTTTTCAATTGAATTTATTCATTTACACAGGTAAACGTATGACTCGAAATGATCAAATAGTGCCTGTCAATGACCCAGTAATGAATTATTTTTCAAAGTTTACCCTTGAAATTTCCTTTTAGTGCCTTACAGTCAGAACTCTTTGAATGCCAGTTACTTTGGAAAGAGCTAATAAGTAAACCCACCCATTACTGATGCAACATATGGTCTACTAAGTCCCAGTGCTGGGAGAACTCGTGCATCAACTTTTGTTCTTATTTAAAATATGTTTGAACCTTTAGTAGAGGGATGGGGAATAAGGAGAACTGCAAATGCAGAATCCCTCTGCAGCTTTAGCTATCTTCTGAAATTAGTCTTTATTTTGGTTTTGCCCCTCTCTTGTCTTTTAATAAAACATTTTGACTTTGTAATGTGCTTTCCTTCGGACAAATGCTTGGCATTCAGTGGTGCTCTGACTTAGACTGGAGGCATGTCAGAAAATCAGAAATCAGCCGAAGTTACTGCGGTGTCACAACGTGTGAACATCTCCCCCCTTGTCTCTGGTTGATAGTTCAGTGTATATTTAAACTTTCATCAACATAAAATCAGCATGATAAATTTGTAATAAACTGCATGTCATTAGCACATTTTAATTGTCAGGACTTTGTGAACAAAAGGCTTCTGAGCACAGACATATTTCAGCATTGTATTTACAATTTACAGCGAATATCCATAAATATTAGATCTTAATTTAAGCTTATGCAAAAGGGTTGATTTTTTTTTTTTTAAATGACAGAAAATCCTCTAATGCTTCACCTAAGCAGGAAGGCTGCGGTATGAACTCTCCCTCTTTCTCTCTGTTTTCCCTCCCTGGGCAGTTACTCTGGGTGGTCCAGATGTCCGGAGGGGATGCGCAGCCGCTGGCTCAAAGCGGGCAGGAGCAACTGCCCCGCCGATGTCCCAGCTCTCCTGGCACTGCTCCCTGCCTGCTCCCTGCCTGCTCGGGCCGAGCAGGAGGTTGCCGGCAGCTGCTTTGGCTGCAGTGTCTAAAGAGAAGGATGGGCTGGCTGGGATGTTCCCTGGGAACAACCCTTACCTTTTACTTATTTTTTGGTCTGGACAGACACAGAAATTTCCATTTCTATTTGTCCATAGCAGAATGCTGTTAGGAGCCCGTTATGATACGCCAAACCAACCCCTGAAATCTGGAAGCATCCATCTATTTGAAAAATGCTTTATAAAAGTTATCTTTTTGCCTTTTGTACCTCTCAGCCAGATCAAGCATATACACATGACACAGCTCAGTGAAATCAGAAGTAATGCAGTTGTTAATTAAATGGATGCTTTTATACCACAATACATCTGGTTGTGTAAGTCAAACATTTATTGAGTATCTATAATGGACAGAAATAAAACTTGATTTCAAATACATAGGTTTACAAGTGAAAAAGATGGAGGGATCTCATACTTCAGACTATTATTTTGTTTGTTTTTCCCTGCTGCTTTCTAGAACTGGGCCAATACAAGAACTGTCTTGGGCTATCAATTTGTAAAGTCATATCTAGAAACTAAGAAAAAAATAAATCAGAAAGACAATCAGGACTTTCTTGGCTGATGTCAGTAGAAGGTAAATCTTTCATGGTGTTACAAGGTTGTGACACCATCTCAACTGCTTTCAAAAAACCTGCACTTGCTTTTGCACATCAATAGTGGGAATTGAACCCAAGAGGTTTTGCCTTATAATTCAAGAACTTTTCCAGAAAACACTTTGCCCCAAAGCTCTGGGTGTGTTTCACAAGCAGCATTTCTGGTGCTTCGTCTAGCGGTGCATGTCTCTTTTTTTGCACAGCTTTTTGGTGTTTCCTTCAGTTTTATTTTGCAAAACTAATGTGTGAAAGCGCACTGGGAGACCCTCAGAGGCGGAGGTGCCCATCCGAGCCCTCACCCTCTGCCTGCTGCACCGCTCTCTGCAGAAGCACTTGGCTCCTGCTCCACGGCCCCTGCCCTGTCTCTCCAGGAAAACCCTTCTCTGACAAGTGACCTTTATTGGCTTGCCCATCAATATACAAACAGGCATTTAATTCCTCCTTATTTATCCTGAACAAATGGCCTGCTTTCGGCCCATTGACACTCATTCATTATCCGGAAAATGTTCATTATCCAGGATCAACCTGTTGATTTCAGTGAGAGAAAAAAATACAACTCTCTCTGCGAGACTGTAGTTTTAAAGATGCTGCTTGCAGGGTCAACGATCAAGTCCTGCTTACGCTTCTTAGTATGGACATATCAGGAGATAGACTCAGGGATGACAGCAGAAGCAAAGCGACAGTAAGAAGAAAGGGTTTATTTGGGGTTGTTTTTCACGATTACTGTTAAAATGTGGGATATTGACAAGTGTAAGAGCAGCCTGACCAAGTCCCCTTCCCACCTGGCAGGTTTCTCAGTCCTCCACGGTGGGCAGTTAGGAGGGGGCTGGAAGCTCAGAGGATTGCACCTTATCTCGAAGGAGAGTATCCCGTCTGAGACCAGGCTGCAGCTTTTGTGATCTCATGTGAATGTAAAACCAGATGAAAACCAGGTTCTCCAGAGCTGCAGCTTCCAGCAGACATAAGGACAAGGCTTAGCACCTTTATTGTCAGGGCTATACGTTAAAAAAAACCTATCTGAAGTTATAATGGCTATCTTTTCACAAATTTCTACAGCATCTCATTTTTCCATGCTTTTCTCTTTCTGAAAGCCTCATTAGGACCTCAACTTTCCACAGCACGCAGAGCAGAGCAGAGAGAAAGCGTAAGAACTGAAGTCTGCTGCCCGTTAGCATCGCCTGCCGGAGGACTGACCTTGCCAGCATCCTCCGGATGAGGTGGGCGACTGCCTGCGACCCTCCGTGTAATGTGCTGGCAGAGGCAGGAATGCAGGGGACAGGTACCTCAGCCTTCACAAGGGGAATATAAACTTTGTTTGAATTCAGGAACAGACCGGTTGAGTATCGTGAAGTTCACTAATGGAGATACTTTCTGAAAATTCAGCGAGTGAGGCCAGTAGCATGCATCTTAAATAAGATTAAACTCGTTATTTCTCTTACAGATGCAAATGTGAAGTATGTTATCTAACTTAGACTCTGAATTTTAAATCTCTCATGTCTGACATTTAAGTATATGTCCTCTCCCTTTTTGAGACTACATTATTCTCATATTATAGATTTATGACAAAAAGACATCTCCTATATGCTTGATAGCTGCTTTGCATATTATACTTTTGAATGTTGGAATAGATGAATAGATTTAATAAGAAGCTGAATGTATCACCATAAAGGAGCCAAGTTATGACAGCTGAAGAGCACAGTAAAATTGGAAGAGTGCGGTGTGAAGGGGCTTATCATCTGCTAAAGATGGATTGGAAATGGAGTTGTAGACACACACATGCAGGTATACACACAGACACACATGCACAAACTACCCCTGCTTTTCTGGAGAACAAGGCACCCAGATTGTAATCATCACAGCAGCTAGTAGTTTGCCTTGATAATATCGACAATTTGATTGGAAAACAGCTCTTTGTTTTCAGTTAGGAAGAAGTAAGAAATTAATCCGGTCAAAAGTAAAGCATATTGAAAAGCTGACACTGTGCTGTAAGATTTGGGCTTACGGGATATTTAAAACACGATTATTCCTTCCCAAAGCTTCAGGCTGATATTGAATGCATTGCCCATTGACTTCAAGGAAAAGAGGGTAGGTCCCCAGTAGACGTCCAGCATTTTATGTAATTAATGATCAATGTTTTATTAAAAATGTAAGTCAGTGTAATGAAAATAAATACAGCTGGTGCTTGGATAACAAAAAAGTTCAAATAATTAATTGTTATTGCGAAGTGTGGATCTTGAATTACCAAAGTATGTCAGCACTCTCTTGTTTCATATTAGTACTGTCAGCATTTACATAAAATCTGGCAGGTCATTAATTCCCTTTCTGTGTGGGTCCTTCTGCATGGCTGGCAATAGAGTTCAGCCATCAGGGACAAGAAGGAGCTGTGGTGTACCTGGAAGCATCCTGCCCGATGCAGGAGCAGTTCCTGACACCCCGCCTGGGGCCAAGAGTTACCTTGATTGTTGTTCCTGCTTTGCTCTCCAAATAAAAAAACAGTGAAATTATATCATGGTTTAGGCTGGCCCAACATGAAATCTGTTTAAGTTTCTTGCAGAAGCAAAACAACAAATGTTGTTGTATTTTTTTTCTCTTTTGCAGCATTTTAAGAAAAGAGGCAAATCAACAAAAAGGAAATTCTAAACTTAAGAACCACCAAAAAATACCAACAACAAAACCCCTGCAGCTTTCTCATGCTTATTTCTTATTAATCCATTTGTTAATCAATTGTTGACTCTAAACCAAGATGTGTGTTTTATATCCGGGTTCAAACATTTCCTCTGCCTGAGGTACGTGAGTGCATTTCTTCTACATCATCTCTGTGCATCCCCCCAAAAGGGGGAGTTTGTGGGGAATTTGTCTGGCTGCTGCCACAGAGAGCACGGGGGCTTTGTTACAGCACTTGTGCAGGGATGGGACACTCCATTTCCTGCCCGAGCCAATATTCAAGTATACGTCTTCAGAGATAACAGCTCAAATCGATCCAAGCACACCTGGATTTTCTCTACGCAAAGGTGAGCCTATGCGGTAAAGGCACTTTGCCTCTCCTCCTCCGTGCTGCAGAGCCAGGAGGTGGTGGGTTACGTGCACAAATGCCTCTGTGTTTTCCTGAGCTCTGTGAATTTTTCCTTACAAGAAAACCAGGATTTTTTCCACTTCCATCTTCGTGAATCGGCAAGGTCAGGTTTTCTTTTCATCCAGTGTATTCAGGAAAGAGGCATGTGGTGCTGTGCCTGGAGCTTCTGGGTTTCTTCAACCTGATTGTTGATTCAGTTCCACTTGCACAACTTGCCATGGAAGAGGAGCATATGGCCATTTTCTTCCTCATTATGCACTTGGTCCAGGTCGGATCCGTTAGGATTCTTTAGTTTTTCTACAGACAGAAAGAAACCATGCTATTGCAGAGAGAGGTAGCATCAGCAGGATGTGATGGAGATTATGCTGATCCTTAAAGCAAACAAATCATGTTTTGAAGATTCAGATACATGCTTTCAGGTGCCTCTAACTCAAAGCTTATAGAGAAGAGGTTGCCCTGAGCTCCATCAGGGCTGAAATAAACCCTAAATAGTCCTTACAACATGCCAGAAGAGATACCTGTGAAAGGCTGGAGTGCAGCGGTGCCGTGCACAGAGGAACTCTGCTTAGTGCTTCATTGTCATTTTTCCCCTCAAAATTAGAGATGACAGATGCTGTTCCTTAAATAGGATTTGTTTTTTCCGCACACTTGTTTTGTTGAAGGCAATCAAGCCAAGAGGTTTGTTAGAGTGTGTTTTGGCACGGTTTGCTGTGGGGCTCTCCGTGTGCCTCTCGGGAAGGCGTTATGATGTGCATGAGAAAGCAGGCTCAGAGAGCTTTTTGCTCATGCCATAATGTTTAATTCCCAGTTTGGGCACCGCTCTGTGCTGAACTTAGAAATCGCTCTAAAGCCAGACTGAGGTGATGGTGTGCTGCAAGGTGATGGTGCACTTTTTGACTTTACATTAGTCTGAGTTTTTTGCTGGAAAAGTAAGAATTTAAAGAATTTGAAGAGTATAATGTGGATGTTGAGGGATTTCGAACTGCCCACGTTGTGACTGATTGTAGGTTCACTGTCAGGTCATGCATTCATGGGGTATTTCGTTGATGTCAATGGAATTGCAAGGACATAAAATTGCTGTGACAGGAGACTGAAGCCCTTTGTAAAAATGAATGATCTTCACCAAAAACGTAGTACATCTGCGTGAAAACTCTATCCAGCTTGGTCTGTTTCCTTTTTCTTTTAGAATACAATTAGAAGTGACTTTTTGTTGTGCCCCAAATTGAAGGTTTCAAGAAATATCTTGTTCTGGTGGGAGTTAAAGCCCTGACCTTTTTATGCCACCTGGAAGATGGGGAAGGAGTAGTTTTGGTCTGGGTGCTGGGAGAGGTGGGTGGTGATGAGTGGTTGCACACCCACACTGTGGTGACAGTGGGATGTACCATGTGGAGCAGCGCTTGGAAAATGGTGGAAAATCACAGAATCATTTAGGTTGGAAAAGACCTTTAAGATCTTGGTCCTATTGGGCTGCTGATAGGCAGGTTAAGGCACGGACTCAGAGCTGGTGTCTGCTCTGGTTTGAGAACCATTTTCCAGCAAAAGCTTCACAGAGCTGATGTGTTTCTACGAAAAGTTTTCACTTTGATGAATAAGCGTTTTCTGATGGAAAAAGCACTTTGTGGGAAAATTCTTGATGAGAAATACTTTGCAGTGTTATTGAATTCCTCCCTTAGAGCTCTCGTTCCTAGCCAGCTGGTCTCCATCGTCAGTATTCAGCCATTCCTCTGAAACAGTATATGACATTTTCAAAGATAAAAAGAAAATTTAACCCACTTGTAATTTAATTGAGAGCTGGGCAAAGTATAATGTCACAAGTCATGACATGCAAATGAGGGTCTATACCTGAGCCTTCGTAGAGTGATGTTTGCTCTATCTTTGCTAATGGCCATGCTATTAAAAAAAAGCTAAATGTGGGGGGTGGAGGTGAGGGGAGCCCCCAACTACCCATGTCTCCTCTGGGTGTGAAATGTTGTGTGCCCTTTCCTGGGCTCCCCTTTCTGCCCGGTGCAGGATATGGAGGGGACGAGGCCATTTCGTGGTCCCAAAGGAGTCGCCTGGGGCCAGCTGGGTCTGATTAATGGCTCTGGTCACTGCCAAAGGGTGTTCCTGAGGAGACGCGAATTGAGGCCACTTCACTTTTTGGAGCAGCATCAGCAAAATTTTAAAATACTCTTTGTTGTGAGTGTAGCAATGCAGCGTACTGTGCACAGGCAGGAATAGAGGATGGGGGGTAGCTTAAAATCTCTGGGTGGTAGAGGGAATTGTTAATAAAACAGAACCATTTTACTAAAGAATGTTTTCCAACCAATTCTCTGTTCTGTGGAGAAAAACTGTTTCCCACTGAAGCTCGTTTGTAGTCATGAGTTGGGGCTTAAGGATTTTTAACCTTTTTGTCACATCACTCCAGCCTGCAATGAAAGTCTCACCCCAGAGGCAAAACCGCCATTGCATTAAGGTGAGTGTATTAATCCCGAGAAATAACCAGTCCCCACAGGCTACAACGTGGTGGCATCTGCTCAGCAAACCAATTTAAATTCTTCCTGTTTTTTGATGGGTGTGAGACCAGGATCACCAACTTGCCTTGTGGGAGAGGAAAGTAGAATGAAGGTCCTTACATTAAATCAAATCCCACTTAATGATTGCACATTTTGATTAAAAAAACCCAAGCAGTGCTACCGTAAGTTGTGTGCCAGCCATAAAATCGTACACTTAAGACGTAATTGGACAATGAGTTGATGTTTCATTTACATGAAAGGCAAACAACTGAAATCCGACCCCTGGTCTTCATGTTTGATTAACATTAAAAGAGGCACCTTGGGGTTTGCGATGGAGCCGGCCGGAGCGTGGGGAGCGTGCTGCAGCTGCATTCCTGACGAGCAAAATGCAGAGCACTCCTGAGGAAGAGGAAAGCAGTAAATACCTTTCCTGTGACAGGTGGGTAGCTGTCTTCAACTCAGAATAAGTAAATGCAGACAGAAAGCTTAGTTTTTGTGCCTGTGGTGATCCCAGTAAAATGAAATTATATATTCCCATCATAAATATTATTGTTTCAAAGCTATTTCTGCTTTAGGGCTACTTCATTCTGCTTCCCCTTCCCACTGGAGTCCATTATAGATAACCTTATTTGTGTATGTATTTTTGGTTTCCTAGCAGTGAAGCACCTCGAGAATAAAAGGAACAAACGAGCAAAATGAACAGAAGTTCAAAACAAAGCTGGTACTCTGAAGGGAAGCTGAGCTGCTCTGACTGTTTAGCATTCATGCTATTTATTCCCCCAGTTTGCTGTGGTGGCTGCCTAAGACTTCCTGAATCATGGAATTAGTCAAATGGTTCTTGAAAGTTGGTTACTGCATTGTAATGGCTTTCTATTTTTGTTTACCACAAGAGTTCTCCTGTATAAGATGCTGGCTGAAGGATACATGCACATCCAGGTGAATTCAGATTCATACGTCAACACTGACGTTCTCCGGAGGGTTTGGGGAAATACTGTACGGTATTACACAGCCAGGGATGCACAATGCTGCAAAAGGGGCAAATGCTACGGTAGCTGCAAAAGCAGAGACAGCTTCCCAGCCGGCGATAAAAGAATTAGGGAAAACATCAACAACTTAGAAAATCAGAGGTTACAGAAGTCTTGGACTCTCAAAGATAGCACGGGGTCCAACGAGGGGCCTGGAAATACTCCTATTTACCGGTCGCACAGTGCAGCGAACAGCTTTCACTCTGCGCTGAGCTTGTATCAGCTCTCAGTTATTTGAACAGCTTGGGCTTACCGGCTGCGTGAGGGTGTCCAGAAATCAGTATGTACGTAAAACCCATGCAGGGCTTGGACCTGGCCTGCCCTGCAGCGCGGCGAGGAGGGCTGGAGGGCAACACCTCCTGTTCGGGCTTTCAAGCCCAGCTTTGTCCAGCAAAGCTTCTGCTGCACTCCTGGGGGTGCAGGCAGGAGCTTCAGGGTGTTTGATTTGCACACTTCAGTGCTGAATGCTTTTGTTCCTATCCTAAACCATGTTGGAAATTTTCCATTAGAAGCCTCAGCTTAAAAATCCTCCATTGAAATATGGAGACACTTTATTTTAGGGCATTACTTGCTTTCTGACAAGAGCTCCTCTAATAAATGATAAACAAAACCCCACCACTTAAATCTCTTAAGAAATTCCTGTTTAATTAGAGGTGCTTTTGGGATTCCTTATTGTTCAGCTGTGTGAGTGCATTAAGTCATTTACACTATTTTGTTATATTTACGATACAACAAATAACATGACCTATAAAGCATCCTTTCTATCTGCAAATATTATGTAAGTGACAGGCTGTGTTCAGGAGAAGTAATGAGATGTAGTTAGAGGGGAAAAAAGCCTCATTCAGAAGCGAGCCCATAAACTTTTCAACAGGCTTTAATAAAACATAACACTAGCTTCTCCCTGCACCTATCACTCTTAAAACTGTTAAATCTCTATGGGCAGTTTAGCATTTGTCTAAGGGATCGCCTGAGCCTCCACAATACCCCCCCAAATGTGCAAAGAATCACCAATTCCAGCAATTTGCTTCCACGAAAGCTGTTCACTTCTGATGTTAAGAGCAGGGCATGCTATTTGGGTAGGAAATGGAGGTGTCGAGGCAGCAGAAAGATGACCAATTTGGGCAGCGGAGCTTGCTCGGGATGCTGGCGCTGGGAGCCGGGGGGGGCAGGCGGGCAGGGGTGCCTGGCTGTGCTCCCCGTCCTGCCCACAGCCGCCCTCAGCCGCCTTCACCAATTCCTCCTCTTTTCCTCTCGTTTCCATAGCTTGCAGGAGAAGCCAGAACTGGTTCAGCGAGGGCCAAGGAAAGAGCAGGCTCACCGGTGGTGCCTCCCCTGCGAAACATAACATGTGGGTATGATATAGTTCCCCTGAATTTGATAAGTTTGTCTAAATTTGCTCCCTACGCTGCTCTGTAATTATTTCTCCAAATAGTATTGGTTTACATCATCTCCTTTTCAGAGCTCGGTCTGACTGTATTCCTGTAACCTTTGAATTACAAAATATTTCAGTGTTTCTACATAAGCACATAAACTGAAATCCTACTCCTGAAATTAATCTGGGAAACATTTCCTTTGACCTTTAGGAGTACAGATGGCAGATAAATACTTTTCTATTCCTGAGTATTGTCAGAGTTTTCTTCTCCTTCCTTCACCCCCCTCTTCCCTCCTCTGCGAAACCCCCTCAACCCGAACATGAGTTTTATTCTGTGAATGCAGGCTGGTCTCTTGGTCGTCACCAGGACCTTCTGCGCAGCACCGGTGCTGTCGGCAGCACTCGTGGGCAGGGACGCGGGAACTCCCAGCCCCAGCTCCAACCCGCTGCTCTTGCCATTCCCTGCAGGAACAGGCACTTCCTCGGGAGCCCTGACCAGGCTGGGTTTTGCTGGCTTAGGGAAACTTGTCTGTTGTGTTCTTGATTTGCTGCCTTTCTCGTGTGGAAGAGGAATTTGGATACCTGACTTTTTTATACCTGTATAGTTCAATATAAGCAGTTTCTAAAAGCTTTGTTCATGCTCTTGGGTCTGGCTGCCTGATTTATGCTCCCTTGGAGTCACTCCAGAAGCCAACGTGTGCCGTCAGGTACTGGCGTTTTGGCATAAGGTTTTGCAAGGGTATAAATCAGTGGCAAAGTGCCCTTGGAAGATGCTTGACTGTCTTCTCCAATGCAGGAAGAGCTCCATTTGAGATGGATGTTTTATATGAGGAAATACACTGAAACCCCAGCAAAGTTGGCATTTAATATCCCGCTTAGTTTTCCCAAAGGTTTTCTGATGGATTTATGAATTCACCCCTTACAATATGGCAGTGAATACCAAGGTGATCTGCAGTGAATTGCCAATGTTCAGTTCTGGAACTCACTTTAGTAAAACCCCGAAGCCTGTCCTTAGATGACCGAAATAGCTCGAACTTTCCCTGTACACCTGGCTGTTGTGCTGTGGCTTGTGCCGGAGAGGCTGCCCGTCTGTTGGGGTAATGAGAGTGCTGCAAGTGTGACCTCACCTCGAATTTGAACTTTAAGCTGTGTTTTTGAAAGGCCTGTGTATTTTGAAGTTATAGATTATTCTCTAAAAATTGCAGAGTACCGACGTGGTTTCTCTTGCCTCCCGGTAACTTAAAACAATGCAATTTACTACATTATGCTCTGCGATACTCACACAGAAGCCAACCACTTTTGATGACATCCTTTGGAGAACACTTTACTGTACTCTGTGGTTTATTTGTAATGTGAGCTGCAGTTTTCCAACGAAGCTTGGGGAGTGCAACCGGTCGTTTGCTCCCCAGGGGGGCTGAGAGATGCCGTGAGGGCAGAGGGTCCCGTTCCCGGTGGTGCCGGTGCCCGTGGGGGGACGGATGGGCTGCGGGGCAGAAACAGCCCGAGCGACTGCGGCTGCTGCTGCAGAAAATGTTGGTGGGATGGGAGAGCAGCTGTTTGGAGAGAAGCGGCCATGCTGGAAAGCTGTGGTGTTCTTCAGGGTGAGGGTGTCAGATGTGATTTGCCTTTTGGAGGTGATATTCTGAAGCAAATCATGCAAACTCAATTTCCCACGTATAATTTTCAGACTTTGTTAGAGTCCTAAAAGGATGAAGAAAAGGCAGCAAACCGAGAGGAAGGAGTGTAGTAGAAGATACTGGATCCTAAATTTTACCTGGCTTTATTTACTAAGTTTTTTTTCTTGCTGTGGACCAGTTTTCCTCCTGTCTAAATTTCTTCCCAAGTTTCTGAATATTATGATAGATAATATGGTTTGTATTTTCACCTAATCCGCAGAATCAGAAGAAATGTTTTTTATCAGATTGTTCTATGGAACAAGTCTACATCACATAAAAGATATTTCACTTCTATAAGAACTATAAAAAGCACCCTGTGCCAGGGTTTCCACAGAAGGTTTTTTTGTATGGTACAAACTGTATTACATATTTTAATTTCTTCTCTTTCTGCCACAGAGTTGTAGAATCACTGGGAGAGTCTGTTTTAAGCAGTTGGCCAGATTCAATAATCTATGTGATCCACCTTCCTTTACAATCTAGTACATAAACGGTGAAGGGATCTCCATCCATGAGCAGGGGAAGGCTGCCTGGCTGGGACAGATGAAACACGGTGTGGGTCACCGCAGCCAAGGATCAAAACAGATTTCCTGGCTTCTGTTCTAAGTGGCATCAGAAAGTAAAAAATCTTAATATTAATGTTCAAACTAGCTTTAAATATTGAATTTTAACCTTTTTTTTTCTTTCTTTCTTTTTTCCCCATGAAAGAGAAGCCCAGTCATTAGGCAATGAGTTGGCTGCAGGAGAGCCCGGTCCTGCTGCACGCCCAGGGACTGCCCTGACCACAGGTAGCAGGTCTCTCTCTGGTTGCTGGTGTATATTGAAGTATTTGCACGCAAAGTAGAAGGAAGACTAAATCCATGTTGGTGTGGCAACAGATATAAGTGAGTTTTTTCCCATACAGGAATGGGATTTTCAGCCCCAAGCCCCTGTTGGGATTTAGGCAGAGGCTGAAGCCCAGGTCCCACCTCCCACCAAGTGCCGAGCCCAGGGCTAGGACAGGGCTAGGGACAGTGGGCAATCCTCTCCGGTCCTGAAAGGTCTTGGTTTTTTCTGCGATTTATTCAAAATGTGCTGATGCTCTGCTGCTCCCTGCGTGCTGCTGGGTGCACGCCGTGACCTTTGCTGAGGAGTCCCCAAATTGTGGGACAACTTCAGCGCAGAGGGCTGCCAGGTTCAGGGGCTTGGCAGCTGCCCAGGGGTGGAAAACACCGGTTCCCTTCAGTTTTAACTGTAGCCAAAGGGGATTTTTTTTTTCCTTCTTTTTTCTTTGTGTAGCAAGTTTGGATTTTCTTTGTGTAGCATAACAGGAAATGAAATCAATAAAACTAAATCAACAAATCAGTCTTCCTTAGGAAAGTCCTTGTCTAGGAAAGTTAAAGAGCTTGAAAGAAATAAACCCAGTCTAAAACCCAACTTCATTTTTCGTTGCTGATTCTACCAAAACAAGCCGGAGGCTAGGCAAGTCACATTTTTTTCTCCTTCAAATAAACACTTCTCTGTGCTTTCATAGAGTCTCAATTTTGATGCAACAACCACTTTTCCTCCCCCAAAAGCAACAGCAGCCCCTAAAAAGAACTTTGTAGACTCTGTGTGGATGGCAAAGGATTTCTAACATGGCTGTGGCCAAGCCATGAAGTTGACTGAAATAGAGAGTTGCTTTTCAGTTTCCCCAGTTGTCATGCTGGGCTCCATGTGCAGATCAGATCAAATGCTAAAACCTCACCCTGCTTCTATATATAGTTTTCAGTTCAGGTTTGTGTTCTCTGCATCCCTCCACTATTTTGTAACTGCTGTGCAAAATCACACATCCAAGACTTAGAGAAACCTCTTGTTTACTTATTAAGATTTTTTTTTTAAATTTTCATTATAAGATATTTATTTAGATTTAAAGCAGTTATGTCCTGCACATAAAAAAGAATTATGCAGGGAGCTGAAGCAAAAATGCATATTCTATTAACTAAGGAAGAGTTTCATGCCTGCACCTTTCAGGTGTCAACACTTCTTGTTTGCTATTACTTAACTGCGGAGCAGCTGGAACACATTTCAGACCATCTTTAGCAAAACCTGGAAGTCTAAACTTGCCCAGTGCGGTACCCCTAAAAATGTACAGTGAAAGATATTTGCTCTCCAGAGAAAATTACAGGGACAAGGTCAAGAGAGAGCCTCAGCCTCTGCTGTGCTGCTATCTTGAACAGGACAGCACATTTGAATGCCTGGTTAGCAAACATCTCCATTACCAGCAAAATGCTAAAACAAAATAAAATTGAGATAAATTCTTGAATTACATCATAAAAATTAAGCTGCTTTCTAGGAACAGTAATTGTCTTACTGCAGCTGAAATGAGGCACTTGAAATGCATGGCTGAAGAGAGTGAATGGAAATATTTCCGTATCATACAGTAAGGGGGAATATTTCTGTATCAGTTAAAGTTCATGTGGGGTTATTCTTATTTCATGTTGTTTACTATCTGAAGATGAGGCAAGAAAACCTAAATGTTCAGGGACTTTTTTTTTTAAGTTGTCTCCTGCATGCTAAAATTTGTGTTCTGTTGATCTCGCTCAGTGTTTAATCTTGTAAGGTGATATTTGATGAAGGAGGGAGGTGTGTATCTCACTGTTGGTACTGGCTTAGAGCTGTCCCCGGTGATCTTCTGTACACACAGACTCAGTAAACATCAATAGCTCCAGAAAAGCCCTAAATCATTTCTTATCCATTTATCCTTCTGGTGCACGGTACCTGTGCTAATTCCTCAGCCTCAAAGTCTCTCCCACTGTCAGTAATATTGGAAAATCTATTGGTAAGATCTTTCTTCTGGGAAAAATCTCAAAAAATTTTATACCAGTACTGATAGGGTTTCCCTGGAGTACACCTGGAGTTACTTTCTTGCAGGGAAAGCCCCCGAGCAGCCCAGCCCCAGCCTGGGGGCTGCGAGACCCCCCGGGCACCCTTGGTCAGCGTGGGACAGAGCAACTGGCTGCTGGAAGCTCCTCCAGTGCACAGTCCTCCACATCGAGTGCTGCAAAACAGTCTGAAAATGAGAATATATGCTGACTTTGCCTCTTGAAGCAAGAAGGCATTGCCTGTGGGGTCGGAAAATGGAAAGCCGCAACATGAGCATCTGTAATTTGCTTGGCCCAAATGAGGGTGGAGGATGGTGTGGAGGTCTTCATTACTCATTCCTTCCAAAAGTTTCCTGACCTTTTTAGTAATTTGCATTTACTAATTGATATTTTTTCATGAGAAAAGCTAATAAGAAGTATAACTTTGATCCCCTGGGCAGGCTGCCTTCCCTCCTGCCCACTGTGTGTGCCTGCACGAGAGCGCAGGGATCGCTGCTGGATGTAGGAGGTTTTTCTCTGCGCACTGGAAATGCTGCGGGGGGATGTTTTCTTTCCCTTTTGCTCAGAGGTAGACATGTGGATGCACAATAGCCTGGAGCAGGTATTTTCCTAGCTGTAGTGTGCAACACAAGTCTCTCTCAAAATAGCTCGTGTTTGTTCGGCGTTCTTAACCTGTGACATTTTAGAGGAAAGAAAGTAAATTTTAGAAGAAGGTAAATCAGTATGCCCGGGCATCCGTGGTTGTGCTGAGCTACCGTGTTGTGTTTTGAGGCCTAGGTGAAGTTTATAATCACCAGCTTGTGATCTTTGGATGAAATATGTCATTTAAGATGAAATTATTATTACTAGCATTGATGATTTTGACATACAGTGTCCTGTAATGGCAAGCAAAGTCACTGTGCTGTTATCCAGAACGACCACGTTTCATCTCTGCTTAGCAATAGCGATGTGTGCTTGCCATTGGGATGCTAAGTGCGAAACATAATTTGAATTTTTAGGATTTATCGAAGTCAAAGAAAAAGGCAGTGGTTTAGGAATCACTGGAAAACGCCGTTCTTAACAGGGAGGAGCGTACCCGAGCAGCAGATTATACCTTCCAGACGGGCTTCACACGCGGTCAGCCCAGAGAGCTATAAACAGCTTTGACGTACGACAGGGTTTCCAGCACACATCTCGCGTTGCTGGTGAGCCCGGGCGAGAAGGTACATGAGCAAAATACGACAGCCCTCTCCTCCATCGACCTGGGAAGCACAAGGTCTACATCTGCCGCGCTGGCGGAGGTCTCTTGGCCGCTGTGCAGGTTGCTCAGCCACCTCCATCACTTCTCCACCTGAGCGTCCCGCGGCGGACGAGCCCTGCAGCCAGCATCCCGTACCTGTGCCGCGGTCGCTGCCCCAGGTGAATGGCGCGTCTTTGCTTTCCGCAAGTGCTTTTTCCTCTGCCCAAAATGAATATTTTGCTCGGCCTTTCTCAGTGGGGGGCACGGTAGAAAGAGCGTCCCTCTCGCTAACAGCAGTCGTAATGGATCCGAGCTCTTCTGGGAGCTGAGTTGGCATTTTGCAACATCTATTTTTAATGTTGGCCAAATATAAATAACTCCATTACAATTCCATTTGTGGTAAGAAATGAATGATTTGATTTAGAATAAATTGAGTCTAAGATGCCTGCTTGGCATTACACCGCGGGGTTGTATAGAGGCAGATTTTCTCTTGCAGTGCTTGCATTGACAGAAGCTCTCATGCCTGTGGGCAAATTAAACTTTTGTGGAAGAGAAATTAGTATTAAACAGCGCAGCCAGGGCAAGCTGAATTTGCACTTTTCATTGGTTTCTTTTTTGTTTTGCATACAGGAAGGAAAATTTTTCCAAAGAATCAATATGAGAAGTTTGATGTCAGTGGAAAAACTTGAATATAGAGCACCCTAGGATACTTATTAATGAAAGTTTAGGTGATTCTCCTAATTTCTGTAGTATATATATTTAAATAATTGCTAGATCTGCAATAATTGCTGCAACTTGACTACCTGTGAAGGAAAACATTAAAATGTAAAGCTTTGACCGTTGTTAAAGTAAAATAACTGAAGAAAACCGCACTTGCAGGTAGAAGCTTGTGACTTCTGTTACTGGTCACTTTTGCTGATTTTTAGTTGCTGAGCTGTACCGGGAGCTTCCCGCGCTCCAGGGAGCTGTGCAACACTCAGCAGAGGAAAGTGAAAGCACGAAATCTCTAGAAACAACTGTCTTTGTCTTTGCTCTGGGTTGTAAATGAAAATGTCTTTACTAAAATAACAGGAAAACATTTCGGCAGGTAATTGTAAAAAAGAGTATGTACAATGTGTATATACATACATTTGCATGTACATGTGCAGTGTACATATTGACAAAGAAGTTAATTTATCTGATGCAGTTACTTAAGGCAATATCCCTCAAAATCCGCCATGGTGCTCACAGCTCAGTTCCAGATCTTTAATAGCGGAACACACCTCCCCTGTACACAGAAGTGTTACGGTTTTGGTCATAGCACTTCACTCTGTGTATAAGAGGGCTGTGCCCTTAAACATTTTTTATTTGTCTGTATGAAGCCCAGACTGACCAGAAACCCTCTGCCTTCTTTATGTCGTGAAGTGCTGCATGATTTCAGAGTCTTTGCACTTGGTTATCCCTGCGGACAGGGACCCTGGGGAAGGTTTTGATGTCTCTGCGACCTTTTGGAGTCAAATGAAATTAAGGGCTGCTGGACACACAGTGGGTAAATTTCTCATCATGCATACATCATATTACAAAGACATATTGCTAAGGCTGGAAAATCAAGTCCTTGAGGTTTGGGAAACGCATTCGTGACTTAATATCTTTCTGTGTTTGTGATGATTTACCTTTTAGTTACATGGTGATGGATACACTGTCCGTGTTGCTCACTGCCTGACTCAGCACCCCCCTTATGCACACTACTTACACCCTCCTCTATAGCCAGAATTATGAATTTCTTCATGGGATCTCCTGTAGTGCCGTTCCTGCTCATGCTGGAATGCTTCAGAAAGTTAATTAATTTTTTTCCTAACACTCCTGTGAGAGGGGGCATTATCCATGTTTTGTAAATAGAAAATTAAGGTACAGAAAGATTAAGGTCAAAAGCATCTATTAATTTTTCCAAATCTGACATGCCTCATAGATGTTTTTTCAGACAACCTGGCACTATTACTTCCATATTTAATCAGAGAAATTGTAAAATATAGTACTGGAAGGGATATCAAGTCATGCAGTAATTCCCCTTACCCTGGGTAAGATAAATTCTAGGATATCCAGGTAGGATAAATGCCTAACCCTTAATGATGGAGATTTTATTACTCTCCTAGTGGATCTATTCAAGTGTTTAACTATCCCTTGCACTTTGAAAGATTTTTGTAATGTCTGACTTCCACGTTCCTTGCTTCAATTTAAACCCATTACATTTTGCTCCTTCCCTGGTGAGCAGGAAAACCAGCTTATTTCCATTTTCTTTGCATCAGCCCTTTGCATATTTGAAGACTGTTATCATACCTCAATTTTTTTCCCCAGATAAAACAGCCAGCTTCTTCATCTTTCCTTGTAGGCAATGCTTTTGCCAGTCCTGACTGGTTTTGGTGCTTTCTTTGGGTGCGATACGTCCTTCTGCAACGCACTGCGCCCAACGGGCCATGCTCCCAGGTTGCTTTTATCCCCACACGTGCTCTCCAGTGGATGCTTGGGTTTTTGTCTTCACTTTGTCATCCACTGTGGTCTCCAGAGCCTTTCCTGGAGAATAACATTTTAAAGAGTAATTCCTCTGTAATGTAATCAATTCTGTTGATGGAATTCATTATACCTCTGTAGGTGCAACACTGCGCTTGTCCTTGATGAATTGAACTCTACTTACACTATTTCCACTCAACAGGAAGCGACTATTGACTCCAGTTGCACCCCAGCACTTCTGCAAGTTGGATCTCAGCGTCTCAAATTTGATATCTGAAAATGTGAAACATTGGATTAATAAAAAGTTGGATTTGTGTGAGCTCCCCGCATGAGGGAGCTGCCGGAGGGGCAGGGAGAGAGGACAAGCATCTGATGGTGGAGTGCAAGATCATGTCATAACGTTCATGCTCAAAATAACCTCAGTTCTGGCATCGCCTCATTTTTAAGAGCTTTCCTTTTGTAACATGCATTTTTTTAATGTCACAATTTTAAATCTTATAATTACCTGGGATTTAAGAATAGCAAACTGCAAAAAAAAAAAAAAAAAAAAAAAGATTCCGCTTCTGCATCCTTACACAGGCATCCCTTGTGCATGGTAGAAGAAGCCATGCAGTTTATTCCCATTTTGAAAGGTTTTTTTTTAGGAAAGCCATGAAGCCAGCTGCAGGAGAGGAGCAGAAGAGGAAGGGCTCCTACTTTTTCCAAAGTTTCTTGGAAATTGGGTTATCAAACTCAGAATTATGTAAAGAATAAAATTCATACACAGAAACAGTTAGAAAAACACTCCATGTATGGATAAAAATATTCTGTGGGCTTTTTTGTTTGTTTGTTTCAGAATCCATAGGAACCAATCAGGTATTTTTATTAGAATAATTGTTATTAATAAATGTCTAAGAAATATTTGGAATTTTTCTTTCCAAGATCACTGAAATTTCCCTTTCTTTGGCTGGTGCCTTCTTTAATTTTTCTGTACAGTGATAAAGGTGTCCTGCCACATGTCAGCAAAAGGAAGAAGACCGAGTTTGCTCTCTTTGCCTGTTTCCCAGACATAACCTTTCCTTCCAACCACCTCTCACCACCCCCCCATCCTACCCAGCGTAACCCCTCTGAGGAACACAGTGGCATGCCAGCAGGCTTGTTCTAGGTAAATGTGGTTTGGAAAGACTAAAGAGAGCTGGGCGCTTCATCCTCCCTGGCCCTGGCGGGTGCAGGCGGGCGGCCTCGAATCCTGACACCGCGAGGAGCAGCTTGTGCCAAGTGATGTCTTCGTGCATCGGGAAGGCAGATCACAGAGGTGCAAGATTTTTTATTTAGCAGAATAAGTTCTGATATTAAAATTTAGAATATAATTTCATCTTTGTTATGTCTTCATTTCAAACACCACTCAGAAAATATTTTTTAAAAGCTCTTCTCATTGTATTTGGGGTTTTTGAATCTTAAAGCCAAGTTATTGCAGAATTGCACAATGACTGTATCGCTAATAAGTAGTTCATCTATCTTCAAAGGTTCCTTTAAAGTTCTCCAAAGTTAATGTAAGAAGTAAAATCTGCACTAAGGGAAATGTAGGCTCCATGCAAATATATTTTACATTCTAGCACCGTTCTCGCTAATGATTATGACATTACTTTTCTTTCAGGGAGATAATTCCTAACTGATAAATAAAGTAGCTTCCTTTTTTCATATCATTTGTGGGTTAATTTTCAGTCACAGCCACCAGACTTGTGGTTGTTATACCATATGCTTTCGTCCTGTCAGACCTTTTTTACTTTCTTCTGAATTTTGCCCATCACCAAGTGCATTCTTTTAGACAAGGGACGGGACGAATGGCTGGTGAGAAGCTGATACAGGACCTCACGGTGCTGTGTACCAGTGAGGCATAAGCCATGGGGTACTGATGAACAGCTTGGTGAAGGAAGACTAGATTTAAAACTGAAATATGATAATGAAGGGACTTATGGATTCCTGAAAGTAAGGGCACCAGAAGAGAGTGTTGGGGGGCAAACGGCTGCCGGCTCCGGCTGTGTGGGGTGGGGGCTTGGCCGCCCACGTCATGGGGACCTTCCCTCTAAGGTCCTTCTGCAGGTGAACTGGAGATTGCGCCTCGCTCAACTTGTTCTTCAGAAGTCCAATTTATTTGAGACAGTGAAATATACTATTGTTGTTGTAAGAAAGGAAAATAAAAGATTTTGCATACTAAATTAAGCAGAGCCACGCACTTTATCTCAGCCTTTGTTTAGGGGAAGGGAAAAGCAGATTAAAAGTCAGACCTTTGCTGCCTCTTTTGGCTAATGTAAAGGCATAAATACTATTTCAATTATTTTTACATATATATGTATTTGTGTTGCCTGTGAAGCTGTGATAAGTACACATCCAAATTGACTGAAAGGTTTTTTCTCATGGTAGGTTGTTAATTATGAGATATATCTGAAAGAGTCAGGAGCAAAGAGAAACTGCTGGTGAGCACTAATCATTGGAAAAACAATAGCTTCGTGGCCCTGGTTTTCTATACCTTACCACTAAGCACGTTGGCATTGTGTAACTTGAAGTACAAAAAATAAAACATCTATTCGTAAGACACGGTGGTCTTTGCCTGGTGATCTATTATTTCATATTTCTAGGAACCTGCCCCCAGCCAATAAAAGCAGCAGTCCTTTACTGGCACACTTTTCTTCTTGTTTCTTGCTAATGAGTGTTTTTTAACAATGACAGTTGTGCCAGTAGCTGTTTGGAGAAATGAATTTTCTTAAAGAAAGTAATGTTTTGTATGCGTCTGCATGTGACACTGTAGAGAAACAGGAGCTGTAGATCATTTACTTGGTCTAATTCAGAAACAGCAATCACAGATTGATGTCAATAGTAGCAATTAACATTAAGAAATATACTTTAATAATGTCTCTCCAGAAAACACATGTTCAGATCTGATTTACCATTTATATGCAGATTTTCTGATGTAAATGAATGAAGAGATGAAGAAACCTTCCACTCTTCTTTTATATCCTCCCAAACTCTTAAGTGATCTAAATGCAAATACATGTACACATAGAATAACAAGTGCCCAATCTTTGCTTTATGACGTTGCATCACAAGATAAGCATGAGGATGGTTTGTTTATGGGTTTTGGTTTTAGGATGTGAGCAGTTAGGAGCAACAGTATAAACACGCAGGGGTTTTTGCAGCTTTATTACTAACCAGAGTAAATTAAAATACCTAGAGCATCTACCCCTGATCAGACAGGTCATTACAGAGCACCAGATGCTGCAAGCATTTATGGATATGGATATTCACTGAGGCCCCTGTGAGTTCACAAAAGGCATTTCTGCCGGGTAGAGCTGATGCTGATGGAGGTGGGTTTTCAGAGCTGTGATACTGAGGGTGTTTCAAAGATGTTCTGCAAACCAGGGCAATGAGACTCACCTGTGGCAGTAGATACATTCTTTGAAAGAGAAAGGAACCAAATACTGGAGTTAGTGTTCACCATCATCACTCTGAGGAACAGCCAAGTAATCAGGCATTGAGTCATTTTTTTTCTGCCTCAAATAGTTGTCTGAGAAGCCATTGAGCATGTCCAGTTTAAAACTGATATTTCTGTGATTTTTTAAATTTCAGTTTAAATTTGATGAGTGCTTACACTGTTTAGATAAAATGATAAACATGATTTGTCTTCCTCAGTTCCCTTTTTGTGTTAAGATTGAAAAGGTGTAATACTAGGCTCTACTTCCCAGTCAGGTAACATCAGTATTGAACACATCCATTCAAATGAAATTAATCATAACAAATTTCCTGCTCCTGAGCAGGTAAAAAGTTTGTGGAAGATCAAGAGTAAGTGGCAAAACTTTTGACCATTTTCAGTCTAGCAATTTTCAGTGCTGTATTTACGTTTTTAATTCTTTCCATGGTTATTAGTGACGTGTTGCTCATTGTACTAAGGTACTATTTGCCTAAAATAACACCAAAACAACAACGCCAAAGTTACATTGAGAATCCAAAGGCAAAGTTAAAATAATCGGGAGTCTGCTCTTTAATGCAAAGGCATCTATCATAATGTCCAAGATAGAAAAACAATGAGAGATCAATCTGGATACTAAGCACACCTTTGGGAATGCACGGGTCAACAGGGACTTCCTTATAAACAGACTGGTTTAAATGGGTAGGACAAATTTCTCTAGTTGTCAATAAAGCAAAACAATTGCAGAATGAAAAGTGGCCAAAAGTTGCTGCAGGTTTTCTGTGAAATCCGGTTAGACATTGGGAAAAAAAATGTGATTGTTGCACAATTAAGCCAAGAATACAGTTAAATGGAAAACGTTGATTAAAAATATTCTGATGATTTTTGTTCAAATCTAGTTACGCTAACTTTAAAAAATATTTTCATCATAAAGGCATCAGTCATGGCAAACATGGTATTTTACCGCTTCAGCTTCTGCCTGCCCTGGCGTGGGTAGGCTGGTTTAAGAAGCCTATTGCAAATCTGGTACTACACCCTCTGTTTCCTGACGATTGTCTTTGATCCTGTGATCACAAAGAACAGGGCTGACAGCATGAGCGAGTATTACAAGATGGTAACAACTCCATTTTAATACATTTTTAATGCTGTAAAAGAGGTGGTGTGGAGCTAGTGAAAGATTTTACAACGGAGTTCTAGTGCCTGTCATTATGGCAATAGAAAGTTATAACCTTTCTTCTATAGGTTAAGAATATTTTGCCATTACTTACAACTGAATTTTCATTGCATTGATAGTATTTTCAAAGAACGTGACATCAGAAGATAAGATTTTTACCTCCATGGCAAAGATTAAATTTTGTGTGTGAGTATATGTTTAAATGATATGAGTGTTAGGTCTGGTTACAGAAACAGCTGAACCATTTTTGCTGAAGTTTTCCAAAGCAGATGCTGCTCGAGGATGTGTAAACGCCAGTGAGGTAGGAATTCAGATGTGAAGATATCAGTAAAATCAGTATTTTTTAATTTATGAAATGTCTGAATAGAAACTCTGTAATCTTCACCACTCAGCACAGGGATCAGGCATGAGTCCCATGGGAAGGGCAGCTGCAAGGCTGTGGGAGGGCGTCAGAATGGTGCTGGATGCAAATGCTAGTTTGGGGTTACTGTCTACACCTGGGGCAATGAACCCCTTGGGAATTAACAGGCTGAGACGGATACTCAGTACTATCATGCTTTTTGCAGATATTCAAATGCTGGAAAAGCAATTAGAAAAAAAAATATATACAATTGCAATATTTATAGCTCTCTTCCTGTACTGAACCTGCTGTTTCTAGGATCAGAATGGAGAATTCACCCAAGTAGAAAACAGAGGAACATGAAGCAGACAGCACTGCTTTTACAATGTAGCAGAAAAATGGTACTTTAAAATACTTGTTTATTCATTGCATATATAGAGCTAGGTATTTTTTCCATAAATTTATCTTGTTCACATTTAATTATTCTCAGAAACATAAATACAAGGAAGCAAAGGAAGATTAAAAGTCAAAGGCGTCTAAAACTGCTGCTTAACCACATCTTGCAGCACAGTGAATTACACAACAACCTTTTAAAGGTTCATTAGCAGTTCCTATGCGTGGCAGAGCGGTGGGGCTTTATTTGCCAGCTCAACTCAGCCATAGCGGTTGCACATGCTTTATTTTCTCTGGTTACAATCTATCAAAAGCATTTTGAATAAAAACTGCACAAGTCAATGATGCAGTCAACCATCCTGGAACTAAACTTGCTGCCAGAAATAGCAAAGTAGAAAGTTCAACAGGCTTTACACCGAGGCTTTATACTGTGGTCCCTCAGCCTGCTTGTGTCAGAGGCACATTTTCATAGGCGTTCAGGTCTGGGGGGGCACGGATCCTTTCCAGCACCGGGACCCCCAGCACCCAGCGATTTAGCCGGGTGGGAAAGTTCATACAAAGGCAGGTCGCTCTGGCAGCCCGCAGCACTTCTTCCTTTGGGTGGTGAACCAGGTTTGGGGGCATGGATCCCGCCTTCAGCCCTTGCAAGTGAACAACAAAACTCCCATGGATGTAATGGAGCGGATCCGATGCCTTTTTAGAAACCGGCGACGTGATAAGAAGTGTTACTGCCACAGCAACTTAGGAAGAAACAAATTCTGAGCATTTTGGTTTCACTCAGAGGAAAGCTATTAGCTGCTCAGTAACAGGTGGAAATGAAATTTAAATCCCTGTAAAAGACAATTGCATAGTTAAAAATACATTTAGTCGTGCTATTGGCACTTTGCAGATTTTCTTTCATTATCCTTTTTAAGGAAACGGGTGAAATGTATGTATGTTGTCTGAGTCTGCCTCCTACCATCTCCAACCAAGACAGTTTGCAGCAGTTGAATGACATTTATTTGCTGCAGAAATATTATTTGTCTCTCATGCTCTTGAAGAAATAAATTTTCCATATGTTTGATCCATTAAAAAGTGTACTGAACATTAAAAACAAAAATAATAGGCATCCTTCCATGGGCGTGATGAATACAGTCTGGTGAGATTAACTTCAGGAGCTAAATGCCTTGAATTGAATTAGGGTAATGGAAGTTTGTGTCTCAACATGAGATGGCTGTACTTCTTATTTATCACAGATCCCTATGAAGAAATTGTCCCTGAATTCTTTAAAAGCTTTTACATCTTCTCCATTCAAGACACTGAATAAAAATTAGCTATCCGCCAATATTTTTTTTTCCAATGTGAATCCCCTTTTGCTTGCCATTTACATTTTTAGATGTGATCCAGTCATTTTCTTTCTTTTGTGATTTTTGTGCTTTAGATGAAATAACTTTTGTTGGGAAAATATTGCCTGCCTAATTCTTTACCGAGCAACTAAGTATTGATTTTTTTCTCACAGATTATTCTGAGGAAAAAATGTTACTTCGCAGCAAATGTATGCAAAAAGGAAAAAGCCATCTGTAAACATTAAAAAGAGAGCAAATAAATAACTGTTTTAAGCAAAGAATGCTGATAGATCTCTCTGAGCAGAAGAGCTGATGGCAATAAGGATAATGCCAATAACTGACAAATGTCTCAGTTTCTGAAAGTATCTGCAGGCTTTGGATTCGGCTCTGTGTTCTGTAGACCATATAGTATAAATTGGAATTGCAAGAAGTATTCAAAAGGCAGAAAAAAGTGCAAAATACATTGCCAGATACATTGGCTTCACCTTTTTCCTCTCCTTTGGCCACCCTAGGATAACACTTCCAGTCGTTACCCCCTCACCCTCTACACTCCTGCCACAACACAAAAATTGGCCGTGGCCGGACTGGAGCCCGGGGCTGGGATATCACCAGGAACCCTCTCGATGACAGCAAAGCAACACGCAGCCCTCGGCTCGATGGCCCGAGAAGGGTCCTGGGACGGGGGACGGTGCTGGGGGGGCTCTGCCCAGCCCTGCGGGCGCTCCCCCAGCAGCACTGCCCTGTCTTGGGCTGCAGCACGGGCAAGGGGCTGGAAAAGGTTGGAAAAGCAAACTAGCTCCATGCACAAAACTCCGTGCAACCAACAAACCGGCTTACCCTCTCTCCTCTCCTGGTGCTCAATCACTAAAACATCCGTCACTGTTCCTGCAAGAGGAAACCTTCCAGGTTCCGCCACAGTAAATAAAGACTGATGAGGACCATTTCATTAATAAGCTCCAATTGATTTATTACTCCACTCTGATCGAGGTATTCACCTCTCCTCTTAGTTGAGAGGTATACTTTTTTTTCCTTTACAGAGATTGAAATGCTGCCAGTTTTTTTACCAGTAGTGGATGCGAGGTGTTTTTCATTAATTTCAGGAATATTCTGGTGTTATGCATAGCAGTTGCACACTGATTTTTTTAAACAAATGTGCAATCATAGTAATGTGGTTGTTATTCTCACTAAAGATGAAAACAGGTTCTTGGAAAAATAACACAGGCATATTTTGAATTGAAGTGGAGGGTTTGCCCTGTGGAGACTGGTTCCTGCATGAGAAGCACTGTAAGATCACTGCAAATTTCCTGCAAATTCTCCTACAGAGACTGCTACTCCCTAGAGGTGAGGTTTCATCTCACAGAGCGCTGAAGTCAGAGGAAATAATCCATTTAATGTCAGTGAGTTTTGAATCAGGCAGAGGAATCCTTATTAGTTCAACCAGAAAAATAAAATTGTTTTTAAGACTTGTAAATTGTCCTGCTCGCTGCCCATCCTGGTAAGAGGCAGATGCACTTCTGTGCAGTCACTTGAACTTTAATGAAGTGGGGGAGAGGGATAGAGGAGACTTGAGCATCTGCCCAGGGCCACCCCGCGCTCTGTTTGACCTCGTGTTCAAACACAATCACTGAGCAATAGCTGTGATCGTCTTCCTGAGCATCCTGGGAATCCTGCACAGGTTTTCCCAGAACAAATTGTGTCTGGGAGCACTGCCTGCAAAATTGTGTGTTTGCCCTCCACGAGGGGACGTGTCTCATCTGCTGAAGGTGAAAATAAGAGTTTGCACAGAAGCAGCTGGTTGGAACTGAGACCTTAGGCTCGTCTTCTGTGTTTAAACAAGGCAGTGAAACCAAACTGTCACAAAAACTGAGCGAATGCAGATTCTTTACTGCAAAACACTGACAGCATTGCTTAAACTGGTCCTGCCACGCAAGTTTCTATCAACCACCAAACCCTGCCTGTAGGGATCTATGGTGTCCTGCCACTCAGCACATTCCCTGTCCCATTACAAACTGCAACAAATTTTGAAGGCATTGTTTTAGACCACCACTTTCATATAGTTTTAACTTCTTTCTCTTTAACCTTGAAGCCTGGAGTTTTTGTCAGTCCTCCAGGTGTAGGTCTGTCCTGAACCCAAGCAGCTCCTTGGGCTTTCCAGGTTGAGAGCTGCCAACATCTGCAGCCAGCCTCTCTCAGGAGGAAGCCTTCTCCCATTCCTCACCTTAAGGCCCCATTTAGAGCTGAGCAACTAGATCAACTGTAAGAGTTTACAGAGATTGGGTTAATTAGCTTTGTAGCACCATCAACACTGAGCGAGTGCTTATGCGGGTGGGAGGGAGAGGACTACCCAGGGACAAGTGTCTGCCCCTAGGAAGGTGCCTGGGGTACTTGCACTGATTCACCTTCTCTCTGCCTATTAAACCCTTTTCTGCAAATCACAGTTCATGGTCCGATGAGTTTTGCTTTGGTCACGTGAAGAACAAAATACTGGCAGCCTGTAGGAATTTTCTCACGTTTTATATGCAACGTTGCATTTAAATACGCCTCATCTAGTCACAAACATGAAAGCTGGCAATGAGTGCAAATAGCTTGTGAATATGTAATTAGAAGAAATGATCATCAGCATTTACTAGTTATTCTCATGAAAAATGTCACCGATGTACATCATCCGGATGATTGCTGCTGCAGCTGGTTATGAAAGGTACATTTCTCATGGCCTTCACAGTTCGCTTAGCTCAGGTAGGAAACACAAGAGAAGAAGTGGAGGCAATTAGAAGACTTGATGGGTCACCCCTGGAAGTGACAGCCCCCCCCCCCCCTCCGCCCAAGCACTTTTGGGCAACCAGGGATGATACCTCCCGGCTTGGTGTGCTGTGCTGCCAGCAGGAATGCTGTTATTGCTCAGCAGTTAATTGAGGGAGACACGGCTCGTTATTCTGGGACACCAGTGGAGGCATGTCATCATTTTAGCGCTTAGCTCATCTCCTCGCTATAAGGGACTGGGCTGCCGGGGTGAGTGAAGAGTACCTTGGGCTTTAACCCCCCCGCACACCCACACCAGCCTGAGCTGTCTGAAAGTGTCACTGGGCTCCTGGGCAACTTCTCGTGGGGGCACGAGTGAGACGGGACAGCCCCAGGGAGGAGGTCGCGTTGTTTCTAGAGCAAAGCCATATCCTAAAAATCAACGGGAATGGTCCTCTTTTGAGATAAATAAATCCACTCTAGCTATGAACAAAAGACTTTAACTTTTTGCAGAGTGCAAACCGCTGAGTGCACTACTATGGGCAGCTTAACCTTATGCCATAAATACATACGGTTTTCACTCCATGCTAGCTCACAGCTGAGCAGCTCGGTGCCAAGAAGAGCTTTTGCTTTGGGCTCCAGCCAGAGACCCCAGTCACGTCTTGGCACCAAGGCAACTGGCAGCAGGTCTTGCAGGCATCAGCAGGAGAGGGCCACCCCAAAGGGCAGCCCAGAGGCCGACCTGGAAACCCTGTATGTCATACCCAAGTTATGCATTTGCAGAGTTTCTGGAGGCACATGCCATCGTGCATGTCTTCCATAATCCCTCCATGCCTGAAACTGTTTAAAATTCATAATCAGGATGATGATACTCACATGTGAGGAATCGCAGTGTTTCATACACCACATTTGTACCCTACATCCATCACAGCTGCAGAAACTTCGAGATTGCTTTTGACAACTGCTCTCCGTCTCCCTTTTTCTTTCTTCTTGGGAAGGGTTTGAAAGCTCATGAGCTGAGCGTGGCAAACTTAATTAAAGCCTGTGGTCTGACAAAGTCTCTTTATCCCTCAGGTCTCAGATGAAACAATTCTCCCCAAACTGAAAACACTTAAAAGTATTGTCTTTGTTCTCTTGTTCAGAAAGACTATAAAGGCCCAAAGTCCCCTCAGCTATAGAAGGTGAAATTGTGTTTGGCTTATTTTTCTTTTTCAACAGAGCTGTATCATGTTCTTGAGAGTTTCTGCCTCTTTTCCGGGTGTGATCCTGCGATCTCTCTGGGAATGTCTCATCACACACAGCATATGCTGCCAGCTCCTCCACGCCACGGCAAGAAGATGAGCTGGGAAGCGCACCGGCGCTAGACAACCAGGTTAATAATATTTTAATGTAGCTCCCTTGTTAGGAGTGCCCGCGTTCCTCCGGCCTCCCACCGCCTCGCCTGTGCTCGGGTCTTGCAAGCACCTTCCTTTGCTGTTAGTGAGGGGTTTAACTTGCAGCTACGAGAAGAGGAACATGAGGCTTTCCCTCCTCCTGGCTAGTTAATAGAAAAATAAACAGATGGATGAAAAAACCCAAAGGACACGAGCTAAAGACCGAGATCCAAAAAAGGCAGGGAAAAAAAAGGCTCAAAGTAGGATAATACTTAGGGAAGGGTTCTTTTCTAATTTTGGAAAGGGAAGAAAACCCTCTCGACCTGCACTGTGCAGAAAGCGGAGGCACGGGCCCAGGCGCGTTAGCTGGGTTCGATCTGCCCGTTTGGCGAGGCAGAGGTCTGCTCTCGGCCAGCCTGCCGGGATGCTGTTGGGCGCTCCGTGCCGTACACCCGCCTCGGCGTGGCATCGCGGCACTGCTCCAGCACGGAGCATCCCACGGATCCCGCGCTGGCTGCGGTGGCGATCAAGGACTGGTCCTCGCTGGACACCCTTAGGGATGAAATAATGGTGTTTTGGGAAAGGGAAGGCTGCTGGCAGCTGCAGGCTCCTGCCTGTGACACAGGAGTTGAGGGCGAGGAGCCGCAGGATGGGCTTCGCCAGCAGAGCCTGGTGTCCAGGGTTTCATCCACTCGGCCTCCAGGGAGCAGAACTGCACGGCAGCACGAGCCAAGTGTTTTGTGCTTTACTACTTGATAGTTTTAGGCAAGTAGTTTGAATTTACTGCCAGCTTTATTAGGAGATTTTGTTTCTCCTTGAAGTCACCCAGCCTTCATTTTTTTGCAGTTTTGCTTTTCATTTGTCCTTGGATTGAATGAGATTTCTAGAACTGGGAAGCTTACAGGGTAGGACAGGCTAATCAGGAGAGCTGGACATGTTATGTACATGCATGTTACTATTAAATATTACTGCTGAGACTGGGAAGAAGAAGAAAGGGAATGCCATCTCCCACCAACTTGTTCCCTGCCCCCCGCTTTCTCATTTCTGAAGCAGTTTCCTTTCTATCTGTCCCAGCTTGTGTGTAGTACAAATATTACTGACTTGAAGAATGCATGTTTGATTAACTAATTGTCATCTGCAAGTGAATTTTACTCTGCAAACACAATAGTCCATTTGCAAGTTCATCGGACACTTCTGGAAATATTTCTCTAAAAATACAAATGCAGCATAATATTTCTATGGGAGTACAAGGGTAATATTTTCTGCTCCAGTACTGAAGATGTAATTGAGAACTTCAGTGGTTGTACACTCAGCGTGTCCAAAAAACAATGTCCAAAAATGGAAAAGGTTTTCATAACACTTGAGAGGACATGAAGATCAACTGAACTTTTATCCTCATTGAGGGAATAATTCACTGGAACATCTTGTTACTTTAAAAATTATAATTGGAAAGGTCTTTGTTCTATAAGCACAAATCTTGACTGTTAAGAATTCTGGGTATTTAGAACACATTAAATTTACAGAATTTGAGAAGTAATTATGGTCTTGGGGCCAAAACCATCTTACCCAACTTTAGTGCGTGATGCATTTTTTTTCTGGTGGACTAGATGTATTTCTAATGAGTTTCTGAACTAAAACAAGATTCACAAAGAAATGCAGTTACCCAAACTGGCACAGATTCACAGAAGTTCTGCCCAAATTCAGAATGGTACCTCCCGGAGGTTCCTTGGTTTCTGTTTCTGGGTACATATGCTGTTCTGATACTGCTGAGAAGCTCCAGGTCCATCTCGTGCCTTGATCCCGCTGCAGCCCACAGGTGAGGCAGGCACAGGCTGGGCCAGGAGGCAACAGCAGCCCTGCGGAGTGGCGTAAAGACTGCTCCGTTCTGGAAAACCTCGGCTCTGCGGAGAAGAAACAACAAAATTACACCAGAAAGCTAAATGTGGTCTCTACAGTGGAGCAGGGAAGGTTTGGGCTAGAACAGCAGACAAGGCGTGGGAAGATTTACGGGCTAGCTGAGGCTTAATTGCTGCCACGGGTGCAGGGGGAGACTGTGGGAAAAAGGATATAGGTGGTCTGAAGTGATCCCAGGCAGGTCACGGCAGTGCTATTTCAAATATGCTCCTTGGCTTGTCATGTGGAATAGTAGAGTAATTTCTACTGTATCAATTAATTGTGAAAGCCATTTTCACCTGTTTTGTTACCTTTTGGGTCAATCCGATTGCAAAAGAAAAAATATACCCAGGCCAGAAGACAATTTGGATAGACCCTGCTGTCTGTGATTTATTGTTTTAATTAAAAGCTTTTTAAGCTTTAATTAAAAAGGTACATGAGCACTCAGTATTCAAGAAAAATGCCTTTGTGTTTAGGTCAATTGAATAACGTAAAATATAATGAGATACATATTTCTAGTCTGGAGCTTCACATGAAAAAAAAACAATATACATAATTAAAAAGTAAATTCAAACTGATAGAAGAGAGCTGTTGTCAGACAAAATAAAAGGTATACTTTAAATTAACACCAGTAGAGAGGATTTTTTTTTTATTTCCTCATTGCAACATCCCTTAAAAATCCCATGGTACAAATGGAGTGGACTTCATAGATGTGTATCAAAGGCAGTGTGCTAAACTGAGTAACAGGTTATTATTTCTAATCCTAATGGTGCTTAACAGAGACCAGATAGTAAAAGCTGGGAGGTGACAAGCTGCAACAGAGAAATTGGGAAGCTTTCTGCATTGGAAACCACCTGAAGTTGCTCACACCCCCCTTCAGTACCACCATTGTGGGGTGGCCCCCCCAAAGGGACCCGATTTATCCGATCCTCCCAGTTTTTGGTGGGTCCCATTCCCATTGACTGTCTCTCCCCATGCACCACGGCTTCGGAGGAAAGCCAGTGCAGGGAAGATGCTGTGTCATGTTCATCGTGGCAGTGCTGTGTCACCCGTTAACCTCATGGCATGAACCAGTGCAGAGCTGGCCTCAGGTGTCCAAAAAAGCCGAGCTCTCCATTTTTGGGAACTGTCTGGAGACTGAAATGAGATCTGAACGCAAATAGTGGGTGTAATGAAATGACATTTTACAAAGAAATTCCATTTAACTCTACATGCAACTCATATTCCAGACATCTAAAGAGTCAAGTAGGTGTATTTTGGCCTATGTTCCTGCAAAAGGCTGCAGAAAGAATAAAATATAGCATCTACGAGTTCTTTGAAAAATATTCAAGTATTTGCACTATGCGAATGCTCTCTGCCTGCCCTGGCTTCTCTTAAAACACCTGTTTTTTGCAGAGCTGCTGCTTTCAGGATCAGTACCTGGGATGGGGGCAATATCTGCATCTGCCCCTGAGGGCTGAGCATCAGCTGGGGACAAAACCTGACCCACTCAGCAGCCCTCACGCTTGCCGGGTGGTGGAAGCGGCTACACCCCATGATGCTGGTTCAGGTTGCACCCACTCAAATCCAGAGATGCTCCTTGTCCACCTCGTCCTCGGGGAGACGGCTCTGTGCTGGGGTATCGCTGGCTGAGAGGCAGGGCTTGCCTTTGCTGTGTTCGTTGTGGTTCCTCTGTGCAAAGCCTGCATGCTCCAAAACAAGATTTAAAAAAACAAACAAACAAAAAACCTCCTCTTTGGATCATTTTGAGTTTTCTTCACTTCCTTTGTATTTTAATGTCTTTATCAAGGCTCTCAGGCCAGCTGCCTGGGGAGGTGCGTTGGAGAGGCGAGGGAGTGAATGCACCCTGAGAAGGACTTTGAAGGCTGCAGTTGTTGAATTGCCAGTCCTTGCTTCAAAAAATTTCCAAGGTGTATAGGAAGGATCGTTTCTTCACTCAAAAGCATTGCATCGCCTGAATAATAGCGATGGAGCTTTTTCCTTGTTAACGCCCTCTCTGAAAACAAATCCACGCCAGGAGCCCGACCTGCTCTAAGGTAGCACTTACGGTTTCAGCAGAATACGGCGATCCGTGTCGGGAGGCTGGGGGCTCCGGCAGCACTAACCTCCTGAACACCCTTTCCACGTCCACGAGTCACTGCCCACGCCGGTGCTGGGAGGGAGGGATGCTACCTTAGCCCCTGGGAGCAACTGGTGTGTAAGACGTCCTGCTTTTCAGGCACTAGATCAAATAGTAAGACAGTAAGGGTAAAATATAAAAACCAGCAAACAGCTGGATAATGGCTTTGTCGCTCAAATCACACTTGTGATAAGTGATGGAAGATAAACACCAACGGCTTGCTTTCTTTACAGAAACATAATGTTTTCATAACTAAGCCCAAAGAAAGTAAAATAAGACTATATTTTCCTTTCACTTAAAAAAATCATCGGTGTTTGTGGTAGTCTTCAAATGTTTGAGAAATGTGGGGAGTTCACTTACTAAGCCAGAAGGAGCCACAAACTTTGCATCAATCTCTAATTGTTGTCTTGTTTATCCATGTTGTTTCACAGCCATCAGGAAGTTCTGGTTTCTATGGATTTAGAGGGAAAAAACTTTTCAGTAAAAATGTAGATGCAACAGATAGAAACCATTTTTCAAATTGATTTTATCCTTACTGAAGCAGAGTTTACAGAATTCTGTGAAGTTATTTATCAATTTCCTCAGAACAAAGTATTTTGATACCTTTTAGAAAATTCTTAAAATTTATAGAAAAATTATATTTACATTTTAAAGCTTTAAAATTGTATGATTTTATTCTTTTTTTACTTTTTGAAGTTCCTAATAAACTATGAGTAGATTTTTCTGTACCTATGGTGTTAGTGGTTCAGGGTTCCTATGGCTACAGAGATTTTGAGGTTCGTATGTACAATTTGGAGGTTAGAGGAAACTTTGAGTGATAATTATTTCTAAATTATCTTCATTTGTTATCTTCTTCTATTAAAACATTGTTTTTTTCATCAATGTGTCCTTATGTGTCAACACTGTAGACAGTAAATAAAAGCATTAAATAAAATTTATGAGGATTTGTTTTAACGGGTTTTGGTTTCAAAATCTCATTCTGACTTTATTTGAATCAGCAGGTGGATGTTTCCTGTATTGCAGGTAAAATGTAGAGATTCCATCCCCAAACATGGTTTCTACAAAAATCTCCTCATGCCAAAGTCACTGCAAGGGGAAGGCTTTATTCACTAGGATGTGTTTATTTTAAGTAGTCCTTGATTTCTTTTTCATGCTGCAAGTGGCAGAGGTATATAGGGTATAACAGCATGGTTTTCATTTACACATTTAATTTAAGGGACAAAATCCTTTCATAATTTTTCCCCGTGCTTTATTTTGATGGGAAAGACCCAACTTTGGTAACTAAGTTCTGCCTTCACAATTTCTTTCATGGACTCTTACAGCAAAACGACTTGAGACCCGATGCCTGCACTAGCTTGTTAACTACAGCTGGGAATATTAAGGGGACCAAGGAAGAACCAGCTGGAGTAAATGCAGAATTAAGGTCATTATTTAAAAGCAGTGGAGCAAGGTCAGTTTTCTTCCACCCCCTTGGCACTAAGAACGTGATCTCTGTGGGGATGCTGTGTCTGCTGAGCCTTTCTCCTGCCTGGGCTTCCCAGTGCTGCCGCGGGGAGTGTTGTCATTAAGGGAGATGTTGTTTCCCCTGCGCGTGTTGCCCTGTGCCCGGCTCTGCTGAGTGGAGGACGAGCTGCGTGGGCTCTTACCGGAGGAGGAGACCTGGCTCGTTAGCTGGTGCGCTGGGCGCTGCGAGGTTTGTGCTGGATGGTCCAAGGTGCAGCTTGGAGGGATGGGTAGGTTTCTATGCATTAAAAAAATCTGCCTGATAATTTAAAAGACAATAGCTTGAGAAGTGGGTAAGGCAGCTCCTTTTTTTTTGTATAAAAACCTTGAAAACCTTTCAAAAAGCACCTCTGACTCAGATGAGTAGGGTAGAAAAGAGGCTGTAGCCAAGGG
The DNA here is from genome assembly GCF_947461875.1 of Haliaeetus albicilla. NCBI lineage: Eukaryota > Metazoa > Chordata > Aves > Accipitriformes > Accipitridae > Haliaeetus > Haliaeetus albicilla. The sequence goes on along the minus strand of NC_091493.1, from coordinate 40,870,775 downwards.
AGAAATGACCTTGCTATGAGAGCGCCTGTGAATATCAGCTTGACCTGAGATGCTGGAGCTGTACTCTGCACATGCCGGGGTTCTTTACAGCACTCCTAAGGCTTGGGAGAAAGGCACGTGATGTGGAAAACTGGGCTGAATACGGCAAAAAACCCTCTGAGATTGTTTGACTGCAAAGCCCTAAATGGAGTGAGACAGCACTTTTTGACTCAGCCTGTGCTCTAAACGAGGGTAGTCTCATCCAGGAGCGCACCGTGTGGCGGAGGACGGTGATGGATATCGAGTGCTGTCCCAGACGATCCGTGCAGCGCTGGGGGGGCACGCACGACTCTGCAGCCAGAGGTGATGCCCAGGACAACATATTTCATTACCGGTATTCCTGTAGCGCACACGTGGTTGATATCCTACCTGTTAATGCCGTTTGCCCATGGTTATTTTATTGTGCAGCCTAGTCAGACCACATGAGCTTTTTAATGGCATGAATGGGTTTTGGGATGTTAATTCTGTCTTGATCAGCTGGAGAGCAGCCTGCCATGGGCTGCTTGTGTTGTGTGTCTCCTGCCATCCCGAGCACATGCCCTGACCACTGGAGTCATCGCTGTTAGTCTGTATTTTTCTTTGTAGGTTTTCCTTCTCCTTCAGTTTATTGTCAGACCTCCTTTTACCCCCGAGTGGAGTAATTTTCTTGTTGATTATCTGCCTAAACTAAAATTAGACAATGGTCAAGTTAACAGCTCTTTATTTTACTGTTAATTGGCATTTGACCAGATACTCCAAAATTACGCTGCAAAGCTGCATAATAAAAGAAGAATCCACAATTAAGAACATTTATTTTTTAAATTTTAAAATCAAACCAGTTTTTCTTATTTACATTACTGTGCCTTCTCATGAGCAAACTGGGGTTCTGGAAAAGCTGTGCTGGGGAAAGCTTCAGAGTTCTCCCTTCCCCTATAGTTACTTTTTACAAGTTATTCTAGCCATTGTGCATATTATTTTTCTTCATTATGTTACTCAAACACAAGGGTGTTCCTATTGTTTACACTGCTATTTTTTAGCTGGTGACTATGTTTACGTCATTACCCACCCCTTGTACTCTTTTTGAAAGTGTTCTAGTGAACACGCAGTGCTCCAGCTTGGCAAAAATATCTTTCCTTCCTTCTTGACCAAGCAAGTAGGTCACTATAACCTTTCTAGTTAAGAGCATTGCACTTATTATGCAGTTCACTTCTGTCAGGCAAACTTCTTAGGTCCGTGTTTTCCTTGCTTACATTTCTGTAAATTTAAAATGACTGGATAGGCTCAACAATCCATTCCTGTTTAAAGGAAAGTCGACTCAATTTTCCTCTTCTTACAAAGTGGCTGGGTCTCCAAGGCACACAAAAAAGACCATGTAACAACCTTGTATAGCTGAAGCTTGATTTTTCTGAGTTCTTATTTAGCACTGCAATACGCTGTAGAAATACTACACTAATACTGCATAAAAACCCAGCAGGTACTTCCACTCTGCTTTACTTCATCTCTTTACCTAGCTATTATTAGAAGCTAATATTTCTAGGATTTTTTACATTAAATTATGTGCTGCTAATGGTCATGCAGCCTTGTCCAAGACCACATTGATGCCCTGCAAATGGTGTTTATGGTTTTTATGTTAGTGAGCTATATCCCCGTTTCTTGTCAATCTTCTCAAGCTCATATCTAGCTCTTGTACCTTTTTGCTTTTTTTTCCTGTAGTCTGGTCAGGCTGTTCTTATTTAGCTGATGACAAAATAACATTTGGTCTGTTGGGGAACAGTGATTCCAGTCTGTGTGCTCATCACTTCTGATCTGTGTGAGAAACAAGTTGCGAGACTGCCATAGATAGGCTTTTTGGTGGAAGTGGGGTAAGAAGTGGCATCTCAGTAGTATTTGCTTTCTGTTTTTCCCTGCTATAGTCAAAATTTAACAAAACTAAAAATAGATGCCAAAGCATTTTGAGGACTACTGGAAATACAATATATGGTGAGGTGGAAAAGATGGAGCACAATGAAATGCTAGTAATGTGAGTGTACTTCCAGTTACTGAACCTCTACAAAAGAGAACACAGTATTTGATGTACGTAGTGTACCTGGTAATATAATGCACTTATTTCCAAGGTCCCTCCCATTCTGAACCATGAGTCTATGATAAGTCATATTGTAGTCAGAACATATAAGGACACTTATATTAAACTTTAATCTACTGGCTAAAGTGAGCTAGAAAACTACCAGAGGAAACAAAGTTTTAACAAAATGGTTTTTCTGTGAACTTGAAGTGCTTCAATGAAACCCCTGCAGACAGACTCTCAACAGTTGAAAACCAGACCTGTCGGTAATCCAGAGGGTTCAGCCCACGACCTGACTTCCAAAGCCCCGAAACTTCTGCTTATGCAGCAGACTACCATAGTGAATAATGCAACATAATTGTGTGTTTGGGGTTGAGTGGAGTCCACAGCTTCTGGGTACTTTAGCTGGCTATTTCTTGTATAATACATCCCACAATTGGTCTGAGATTTCTTGCATTATACTAATTCTAGTGTTGTCCTTACTCTCTGGTAATAGCACTGTAAAACACTCATGCCCTACAGAAAAAATACCTTACCTAAGATGAGATGGTAGGTGGTAAGTAAAGTTGAAGACACTATTTTTGGAAATGAAGTGCTCTTCATCAGCTAAGTCAAAGCAAAGTTACATACCACTGATTGAAGGTTTCTGGAAAGGAGGGTGTCTCTGGTCAGGTTGTCTTCCTCTGACCTGAGTTTCTATTTTAATTTCAGTTCATACAGCAGAAGCAACAGAAAGCATGAGCTAGCATGGATAGTAGCAGTAAAGCAAAAGAAAAAGGGTAAGCCTGCAAAAATCAAAGCAGGTCATATGTTTAGCACAGCCCTAAATATGCAGCGATAAGGACAATAAGGAGATGTAGCATAATTGAGCAAAGAGCTTATACTGTGCATTGAAAGTTCAAGCTATGCCTGCTCGGTAATGTAACAATAGGCTTAAAACTTACATGAAACACAAACAGAAAGAAATAAAGGCAAAATAAGGAAGGACATGATGTTTAAAGCACCACTGACTGGGATGTGCTGAGTTAGGTGGCTTGTAATTAGTACAAAACCGTCACCTGAATAAAAACTGGTTTTAGTCAAAATAGTGAAGTTTTGCACACTTAGTTAAACTCAGTTGCCTGAAAATGCTAGTTCTCCACCAGGAGAGCAGTTGTAAAGGCACTGAGGAGATATAATTTCAGGTGGACTGACTTTGAGGTGTTGCATGCAGAGCTTTGAGAGGCAGCTCATTACCATCTTTCAGAAATCTTGATTAAAAGCCATGAGTTGCATCTGGGTGTATTCCTGAGGGAATATATCCATAGCTTTCTTAAAATTGTTTAGAGTGTGAAAAACCAGCCAGGTAGAGCTCAGACTCTGCTGCGCTTTCTGGCTTTGAAAACCAACTGTTGGATTCTGCCAAGGTGATCAAGCTACAAAGGAGATGGTGTCCAATGTTTTAAATTTGGATGTGGCTGAAGCATGTGTTTTGCACTAACTCACCCGATGCAAAACCCTGCATAACTTTGTACTGATGAAATCCCAGCCTACCTCCTCCTCCTGGATTTCATTGTTGGCTTGAAAATCCAGCCAGGACTTTTTGAAGCTTGTATGAACTTGGACTCAGCTAGGAGCAAATCTGGAGCACCTTGTGATTGCAACGGCTTGATATAAACCCAGAACTTAATGAGTGAAACTGCATGAATCCAGGGTTTGCATGTGGCCTGTAAAATGGCTGTGTGAAATTCTACAATACTTTTGTGTCTGTTTCTTTGAAAATGGAAATGAAGTTGCAACAAACAGCAGCAGCTAAAATTAACACAAGTTCTAACTCCTTCGCTAGTGGGTGCTGATTTCTGTTTCTAGGGAAACAGACAATAAGCTGGTGTAAAAAGACATCTTCCGCAATGCCCAAAGTTATTTGAAGTTTAATATGATCAGACTGTGCTCTGTAGGCTTTATGGTAGACTTTTCTGTTGGAAAGCTGGTTACAAAGCAATAGCTGGGATTTCCTTTGCAGTGCTGAAATAAATTAGGGATCAACTGCACAACCAAACTTTGCCACGCTTTATCTTTCAAACCGATATAATTTTGACAGTTGCTCCTGGTCTGGTTTATTGTTCTTATTGCAAGTTTATTTGTCACGAATTAACCAGATGTAGAGCAGAAGAGCTTGCAGACCTTGTTTTAGCACCCATCCCTCCCCTAGGCATGACTTTCCATAGCCCCCGGGAAGATGCCCGGGCAGGATCCTCGCTGTGCCATGGTCTCACGGTCCGTGTCTGAGGCTCAGTTGAGTGGCTGTCCATGCTGGACTGCTCAGCCTTGTCTAACTGGAGTCTCTGTCTGGGAATGTCTTGCTCTCCATCCAAGCAGCTCATCATGCTTGCCCCCTTTCTGAGAGATCGACAGAGACTTTTGGCTATGTATTTTAGCCTGGCCCATCAGGAAAATTCAATTACTTGGGCAACCACTATTTTACAGGGCAGGATACCAAGTTTGTTGTCATGTGGGAGCTTTTACTGGAGTAGAGTGGAATTTGTCTTCTCCACGCAGATGGTTTAATTTGTATTCAAGTTTCAAAAGACTGCAGGGCCAATACAAGCAGATTTCAGAGCAGAATTTCAAGTGGGATTTCAAGCAGGTTGCAGAGCACAGGGCGAAACAAAGGAAGAGAGGAATTTCACGCAGTATGGACTGCATATGGTTGAGGAGAGGCAGTATAGCCAGAGCTGTTTCTGTTCTTGTTTCTCTTGCCTCCCTTTACCTTCATCCTTCCTAACAAATTTCACAATCATACGCTGAGGGATAATTTTGCATATGCACTTCTTGTTAAGCAAATCTTTAAAAGCAGCTGTTAGATGTTTATTTAGTGTTTCTGTTTCAAATCACTCCCTTCTGCCCCATGCAGGTGCTACAATAGCCCCTTCTCTTCCCCTGGTTTTATTCCATCTCTAGTCTACCACTCTGTAAGGTGAAATGTCTGTCTTTCCCCCTGTCCCTCTCCATTGTTCCTCAGGGCTGTATCCTCTTCCTCTGAACTATATTCTGTTATTCTTCTTTGGTCTCCCTGCTCCCATCTCCCACATTCCAGTATTCACTCCAGTGCCATCTTTGCTCATATTTTCCAGCCTCCACCCAAAAATGACACATTTATGAATCAACATAAAATGTGTTCCAGCTACTCTTCCAAAAAACATTGCCATGCACAGGAAGTGTCTTCTCCAGCCACTCTCCCCAAGTGCTGAGAATCTCCTGCTGATACTTATTTATGCATATCAGACTTGTCTAGGCAACAGCTATGTTTTTTGTGTCTCAGACTCTGCAGTAAAAAGCAAAGGTACAATTATCAAGAACACATTTTTCCTACTACTAGTCATTTATTGTTTCCTACTAGTCAGCAGTTTGTTCCTGGGGCACCATCATTTTGCATAAAAATGTTTTTTTAAAAAACAAACATAAAGTGGATTCACTAGAACTGCATTTTGCAGAGTGTAGGCCTACATAACATTGCAGTCATATTACTCTTCCCTATTAATCCTAGTGTTTCCTCTGCTTCTGTTTCCTATGCTGATTGCTCTGGGTTTTTTCAGCTTTTCAGGGCAAAATTTCAGGTTTTTTTCTGTGTATGCTCGGGTGGCTCTAGTCCTCATGAGGACTTTGGGTATTAAAGTGGATGATCTCAAGAGCAGGTCCTGGGGGGCAGAGGAACAGGCACATACTTAATGTTACATCTGTTGCCTGTGTTGAGCACACACTTTCCTGCCATCGAGTGCTCTCCTGCTTCCTTCTGTGCTCACAGCTAATAAAGGAGCGCAGGCAAACTCCTGTCTGCCCAACACCCTGCATGAGCTATGTCTTCTTTCCACTACCAGCATTTATCTTGGAGTAAGTATGCACCTCTTCATATCATTTCAACTCCAATGTCAAAATGGAGTAGTTAAGAGTCAAAATCAGCAGTATCCATTAATTCATTGGGAGCTCTTAAGGGTTAACATCAAACATTTACTACATTTTAATGTAGGAGGGTTTTTAATGTGGTTGTTTTGCATGAATATACTTTAGAGGAACAGCACAGAAAATATTCTGAACTATGACTAAGAACCAGTGATCAGTAGGATAATCTCCATCTGTTTTACAAAATCAATTCTTACTGCAGTTGGCCAGTAGAAGTATTTCCAAATGAAATGGAAGCATCAAACGCATGCATCTGTGAGTTAGAACCTCTCAGTAGCTGGTTCATATGTGCAACAAATAATGATCAGAAAGGACATCTGTTACTGCTTTCAACAGGCAACAAGCCTAGATTTGCAAGCACCTTGTTTTGACATTAACTGGTGTATGAGGAGACTAATTTTTCTCTGAAAAGATTATTAAACTACCTAGAGATGGTGGAACAATTTGGAATAGTCACAAAGGTAAAGCACTAATTAATTTTAAAAATACAGCAAATATATACAAATTGTAGGTTTCCCTTTGCCCACTTAGTACTCTGCTTCAGTTTTATGATGTCCAGTCCTGGAGAGCAGCAGATTTTTGAAAGGAAATGACAGGGTGACTCCAGACCTGATCCAGCGAAGATGTAGGTATAAATACACAGTTGTTGTGTAAGTGCAAAACCATGGTTTGATAGTTCCCTTCTCGATGCTTGCCTAATACTGGTAGCACCTAAAACTTGTTGATCATCTCTTTAGATGGAAAATTCCCCCTGTCACTGTAATTATTTCTGCCTAAGTGCATAGCCACTCAGGTATGGGCCCAGACCCTAAATTCCAAATTAAACAGTTCCTGCATCCTCTGGGACTCTGGCACAATCTTCTGCTGGGCCTGGAGGACCTGTTCTGTGGAGGTAGAGAGGGATGAGGAAGCCTGCATTGAGGAGTGGGTTTACAGCTATAGTGTTAAGACAGAAATTCTGGTTCTGGTGTCTGCTGTTGGGATTATTTCCAATTTACCTAATTATTGCTCAATATAAAATGCACACAGTTCCCAAGCACGTGTGATTTGTCAGATGCAGTAGCAGATGTGAATCTCCCCACACTGGTAATGAGTTTGCACCAGGAGCTGAGATTTGAAATAGCCCCTGTATCTGCAAATGGAGAGAGAAACCCTGCGGGAGGCTGTAAGACCTTTTCTATCAGTTGTGTGAAATGGCTTGTGATGGGCTGATGCTAGCTGGAAAGAATAAAATATGGGACTTTTTATAGCTGTAGGTTTGACAAAAATCTCCATCTCTGCTGTACAAGCACTAATTTGTTAATGTTCTTGATGGATAAACTGTTGCTCTCCAGTGTGGCTGCTCCAGAAAGACTGTACTAAAATACTCCTTGTGCTTGTCCAAGGACAACCAGGACACGGGAGGTCCTGCTCCTGCTATTCCTCTTTAAGTCTTCAATGACACAAAACCTTAAAATTTGTATCCCACATCTGATTGCACGTATTTTTTACAGTAGCGTTTTCTTTTTCTCTTATTACTCTGCTTAATGGGACTGTTGAAACAATACTTTGCCCAGCTGCGTGCGCTGCTGGTAACCAGTTCTTGTTAAGTCTGCTACATTTCTCCATGTTTCTTCAGAACTTGAATCAAGTTTGCCACAGCACATGCAGCTCCATGTGCTGAATTTCAGAGTTTGGTGTGACCTGGTGAGGGGAACCAGAGCTGTGGTGGGGCTGGGCTGAGAGAGGGTCCTGGGCCATGGGCAGGGGGGCTGATCAGGGACATCGGGGCTTATTAGTGCCCTCAGGGCCCTGACAGCAAGCACATTGCTAAGCCACTGTGGTAGTGGAAAAATAAAGGTATGAAATAATGTATATCCCCCTGCCAAATAACCATTCAAAAAAACCCACGAAATTTTGAACTGAAAGAATCAGAAGTGTAAGTGGCAAGGTATTGGACTTTCCCAGCTTTGCAGTCCCCCGGGCACCTAATGATGTACATGGGGGAAAAAATCTAGTGTACCTGTCACAGCATTGAACAAAAAGACATTTAAGGAAGAAAACAGGGCCTTGCCTTTTAATTTTACTGCAATACAGAGGACAAGCTTATTAGAGCTCCAGAAAGGAGTACGAACAGAGATTTTGCTATTAAAAATGTGGCATTCTTCTAAAAGGACAGCTAATCCTAATGAGAGGTGCTGTCATGGTCAGGAAGATTAGCAATGCATTAGGTGATGAGGCAATAGGTGCTCTTAAAGTATCTCTCTAAGAGGAATGCCTGCCTTGCTTTGTCCACCTTTTTTTTTTTCCTCTCTGAAGTGACTTCCCAACCTCTCATTTCGTGACTTGGTGTTTCTTTGCAGCAAGACGGTGCCAGGTGCTGATGGATCGGTCGCTCCGGGAGCGGACTGTCAGCTCTGGGCTGCGTCCTGCAGCCGTTGTTCCAGCACAGAGCAGATGTTGCAGCCTGCTTTGCTTCAGTACCTGAGTTACCTTACTGAGGACTGTCACGATTGCTGCTGCATTGGAACACATAAAGAGAAGGAGGAGGTAATAATATGCATCTTCTAATTTTGTGATGTTCCGTGTTGCATGGGTCCGTTTTATCTGTGATGACCCTGGTTGTCTCTCCCTGCCCCAGCAGCCCTGGTGGCTGTGGATCATCTGCTTGTGCTTGAAGTTCAAAGCTTGTATTTCATTTTGCATTGCTTCAGGTATATGGGATTTGTATAATGATGGCTCCTGCAGTGCTTTGTCAGCTGAAAGTTATTAATATGCTTGTTACTGACAAACAGCCCCATATTGCGAGGAGGTAGTGGAAAGAGGTCAACAGTAAGTGCAGAAAGTACAGAATCACCACCGAAAATTTGTAAGAGATGGGAATGGATGAGCTAATGTAGACGTTAAAAAAAATGAAGTTCGTTGGTGCTTCTTAGGATCTTTACTGATAGCACTTCCAGGAAAATTATCTTTTCTTTTGCTGGTGATGTGTGGTCTTGAACTGTGCTTTCTATTTTTACTCTTGCAATACAAATTTGCATTGAGGCCCCATGTTCACAGCTAGATGTGAACTGTGGTAGAGACTTGCTGGGGGAAGGTCCATGTGGCTGCTGAAAGGCTTGGTCACTGGCAAGTGCCTTTCTGCTGCTGGTTGAAATGGCAGCACAGGAGAAGATTTATTTCTAACTTTCAAGCAGTTATACAGTCTACACGGATCATAATTTGTTCTGTAAAGCTGAACTGACTGGTGCATGTTCCTGGGATCCGGGCCTTAGCAGGCACGTACCCACATTAGACTGCTGCAGCTGCACTCCAAGGGGAAGTGATATGCTTGCAGAGAAGTTAAGGGTAACAGTATGCCTGTGAGAGCGTGCTTGAACTTCAATACACATGGCTGAGCACACACATATATGTACTCTGAAAACATCTGCTTAGCTGGTGTGTAGAACCAGCCGTGCTAAACTGCGGAGATTCTCTATTGCCTTTGCTTTCTTCTTCAAGGTCCTGAAGCTGTACTTTGAATGGAGGAACCCAGCAACGAGACCCCTAACCAACAGGCTTGACTATTAACTATTCTCAAAACATATTCCATCAAAACCTGCAAAATCAGACTCAGAAAACATGACCCCTCTAGAAGATGTGTTGCTTATTTTCCTTCAATTTATCATCTTCATTGCAGAATTGTTTGGTGGTAAATTGCTGAGATGAAATATGGAAGAACAGACTTTATGTCTTTTCTGCCCGAGTAGTTTCAACTAGACACCTCTCGCTCTCTTGGGAGCTGCCTGATTTACTAACTGCTGGTTGCTGGGAAAGGGACCCCTGACCTGTCCTGCTGTGGGAAAGGCTTCAGAGTCCCTTGGCATAAGGAGAAACAGCAGGAGGAAATATTACTGCAATGGGGAACAGCACAGGGAATGTGGGGGTTCTGGTCCTTTTACATGTAAAATATATTAACAGTCCTGAAAAAAAGGTGGTTGATTGCACATTCAGTCTTGCGGAGTATATTTAAAGCTAGCTCTTAATAGATGAGTATTCCACTTTCCGGAACCTAAGTATATTTGAGAAATCTGGACCCAAATGGTTAGTTTGCCCTTTCCTTCTTAAAAGTGAACTCCCTGGACCTTCTGCTGAAATGAAATATTCTGACTGTGATATGGGAAGACAGGAGGAAAACCTCTGTGTTCCCTGTGCAAAGAATGACCTTATTCTTTGTGCTTCTCTTCTAGCTTCCACCATGAGCTTTACATTCTTAAAAACCATAAACTTGTGCAGACCCCTCTGCCCTGTCTGGTCCTGAGCTGGAGTGCAGAGCAGCGTACTCCTCCATGAAACTTTATTGGGTTGTCCTCTGGGCTGCAGGCTCGAGCTGCTTCTTGGGTTTCCTGGATATTTAACTGGACTGGGAATTGAGCGTATTTCTTGCTTATGAGTTTTACTACTAAAGGCTATAAAATAAGTCTTTGCTGAAGTGCAGCCAAATGTTTTGCAGCTTGTATAACCCCCACAAGTTTAGACGTTGCAAGTCTGTTGATAATTTCAAGTTCATTACTTACTGTCCTTGCACTAGAGAGCACACAGCCCTCTTAGTAGTTTTTAAGCTTGAGCATATTGCATAATAAGAGTGGCAATGGCAGTAAAACTTATAAATCACGACATAAAAAGGTGGCAAATATTCTTATTCTGAACATTTGTCTAGGATTAGTTTGTATTGATTTATGTTCTACATCAGTCATATTTCACTTTTGCCAGTGTCGAGAGATTGTGTGTGAAGAGCAGAACATGCCGTGTAGTACAAAATCAAATGTCAAGAGACAAAGGAATAGAGCCTGAGTTATTTTGTACAATCACCTGATGAAGTCACGCTGCGTTAAAAAAAAAAATGTTTCCTTCCCTATCAATTATTCAGTACTTCAGTAGCCAAGAATCAAACAGGGTTTCCCAAGCAGAGCTGTAGCAGCTGTAGCACTATCATTTTCTCCTGCTAAGCTGTCCCCAGTTCCAGGGCGGTTGCTGTCATCTCATGGCGCCTTCCTGGTGCTGTCATGGTTTTTTGCAGGCAGATGTGGGATTGCTGCAAAGGGGAAGCCATTGACTTGCAAGTGCCACTCCCCCAAATTATTGTGAATGATCCTATATGGCTCCATCCTGGAAAGCACAGACCATCCGTGAAACCTGGGTCTGAGTCCTACTTTGAAAGCAGGAAAAGTCGGGATTAGGTGTCATGGAGACATGTACCTGCCTCTTTCACAACACCTGTGCCATAAATAGCCAGTCTTCTGAGTGCTCCCAGTAAAATTTACTTGCCATTAAAGATGATATAGAGGCTTTTACATGCCAAAGCATCTGTGGCTTAGTTCAAACCTCTTTATCTGTCTTTTTTTATACATATTTGATGACACAACCTTTTTTCCCTTGCTGTTGTTGAGGACAGTGAGAAGAGCAACACTACCAGTCTTGTCTAACAGCATTAATTTCTCACCCAGCAGATTTTCTGAATTCTGACAAATATTGGAGGAGAAACTAGTATGGGCTCCCTTCACACCTGTTTCTTCCAAAGATGTCACGTCTGCCAGTATCCCTTCAGGGATGTTGCGTCTTCACCACCAGCACCCAAGAAGGGGTGGTTGTGAGAAGTCTGAGTTTGCAGGAGTGAATTAAAAAATCACTTTATAGTAAATACCAAGGGACAGAAGAGCTCAGAGAAACATTGTTTTCAAAATAATAGCATTGTAGCAGCTGAACTCTCCATAGCATCTGAAAGTGAAGGATGGCTGTGGACAGCACTGTTTAGAAGATCACATGAGTGTGTTGCTCTGGTTCCCATTCATTCATATCTATTAGTACTAGGGTCATAACATAAATAAATCATAGCACTCCACAAGCTGCAATAAACATATTATCGGAGCAGAAACTAGAACAGTAGGGTGGACCATTACTGAAGACAAATTATCAGCCTCCACTGGGAAGTGCTAAGGCTCCTGAATCACAAGGGTATTATCTCAGTCAACATTTGAAAGACAAAATTAAAGTCTTTCCAAATACTAACCAAATTCATAACTTTTCCATTATAAAGAATATAATTCTAAAGATTTTTTCCTAAATTAACTTTTTAGGATTTATGGCAGGAACAGTCCCCAAACTGGGTCTTCAGCATATCTATTTCCTTGGTTCCAGTATTTGTGTGCTGGAACTGTGAATTTAAAATCAGATTCAGCTTTTGGCCAATAGACTCCGAGTAGTTGTGGTTGAAGTGTGCCTGGCAACAAAATAAATATATTAAATCTGGGGTAAGAAGGAAGAGTGGAAGCATGTTTTCATTGAAGCCTTCATTCAAAATATAATCTCAGTGTTGCTGCTGCTGAACTCCTGCCTACAGACAAAAACCTTGAGCTGAGTGGTGCTTGAAACTTGAGTCAACCCACCCACCAACGAATGGAGGCTGAAGCTGGAGTCCTGCTGAGCCTGAAATAGGGATGCGTTGGGATATGGATATGTGCTGTAATTCATGTTAGCACAGCTCATCAGATGCTAATTCAACCATTCGGTACTGCTGATCGCATCACTCTGGGATAGTGGTTTTGCAGTATGGTCACCCCCATTTGAACTAGATTAACTTCAGCTGGATGGCTTGAGGTAATTAAACATGAAGGAAAGAAAAAGGTTCATGCTTTTCAGGTAAGATAAGATTTATTCTTCTGGAAGAGAAAACCAAGTAAGTTATGCTTGTGCATGGATGTGTGCTTCAAGCAAGAAATAGGTCTACAGTCTCACTGAAATGCAGCAACACTACACCCTATAGTTATCACACAATTACAGTCATAAAAAGGGTGTGGAAGAAAGGTTGAAAGAATGTGGCAGTGATGGACTGGGCATGGAAATAAATGCTGTTTGTAGACCTGCTGCACACCCATGTGAAGCCTGTTCAACACACAAAATAAAAGTGAGGTATCTCAGGTCTTGTCTAAAAAATCAAGTCTAACAAACAAGATAACACCATCCCACCAAATTAACCTCTCGGGAACTATAAAAAAAATGCAGCTTTATTATCATAACAAATGTGTCAATACCCCTGAAAAGTAAAGAAACAAAAATAGCTGTAATAGCTGCAGAAGTCCTTCAAAATTCTGTCCCTCCAGCTGTGCTGTGCTCCTGTGATGAGCTGCAAGGTGTGGGTGGACTGCCTTTGCTGGGCAGGTTTGAACCCTTTCAGGTCTGACAGCTGCCGATGGGGCTGTTGCCTTTTACCTCTGCAACTGCCTCTTGGGAGAGGGAATGGGAGCTGCTGCCGTCGTGTGGGTCAGTGCCACTTTGTGGAGATGCTTCTGGGGAGCATGAGCCTAAAACTGCCCGGTCCCTTTGGCAGGGAAAACAAACCTGGCCAGGAGGTGTCCGAATGACGTGTCTCTCTCCAGGTAAGTGCTCTCTGCTTTTTATTTCTCTTACTAGCATGTGATTCCTGAGCAAGACCCTCAGTGAAGCTCTACTCTGATTAAGGAAGATGTAAACATTAAGGCAGTAAAAGTGCCTCTATTAACTTTACAGCTTTGCCTGGCAGGTGCTCTCTCAGCTGTGGGTTTGTCCTGTTCAATGGGACTGTCCCTATGTGGTCTTTGAAAACTTTGTTCTTTAAATTGTTCGTGTAATAACGTTATTGGCTACGGTGTGTGCGTCTTGCTTTACTTGCTTTCTTTCTGTATTATCATCTCCCTAACTGATTTTCACGAAAGAAAATCGCTCCACTTTACATGAGGTGTTTTGTGCCATCCTAAAGTAGGCAAATCTATAATTGCAGGATACTAGAAAGTGGTTCATATAACTTTTCAAAAGAAAAAAAAGCACCTTTTGAAATGCTGCTTAGACATGACCAGCTAAGGCTAGCAGTGGCTTTAACTTTACGCTCGATCCAACCACACTGAAAAATAGAGGCCTTTTGGAGGTCATTGCAAAGTAATGCTCCTGTTGTAGTGGGGAAATAGACCTTTGACTAATGTGGCATTTCTTTGTACATTTAAGTCACAAAAAGCTCCCCTTCCTGAAAGGTTGCTCAAGAGAAGTCAAAATATTGTTCCTCTTTCCTGTAAATAAATGCTGTAGCTTTTGACAGCCTTCACAGATCTAACTTTAAATTTATTCTTTGTATACACAGTTTATCAAAAGGGGTTAGAAACATCATTTTAGAACAATGTTTTGCTGCTCTCTGAAAACACGATGTGTAAATAATATTTCCTCAAGCATTTCATTTATACTTTGGCTTTTGGATCCAGACTTCTGAAACCTATCTCTGTGTTTTTAATATACATTCATCTGACTGACCTAAATTACCTTTTCTTGTGGAGGCTTTCTTTGTCTGAGACTACGGAAACTTGTGATGAATGCAAGAAGAGTTTCTTGGCTCCAGTCCATGTTTCGGTGTTGTACAGCCTGGGAAACCAAGGCCATGTCTCTCTTCTCCAGGACTGTGCTCCCTGACTAATAGGAGAGGAATTGCTGCTCTTTAGGTTGCTCGAGCTTGACCATGCACTAAAGGTCTACATTAACTATTCCTCTGGCTCTTAAAACAGTAGAAGATATACTGCTTGCTGCATGCCACAATATGACACAGCGCTCAATGTATTTGGCATTGGAAAAACTAGTAAACTAAGCTGACTCATGAGCGATTCTTGTATTAATCATGCCTCTCCGTGAATTTACTTGTTTGTTCCTTTTTGCTACCTAATGTTAAAATACATTTGTGCATTTCCTTCCCAGAAGCGGTATATTATCTTGAGTCTCTTATATAATGCAATCTGAGCTAAAATTATCCTTCTGCTTCAGCACAGGGTAAGACTGGGGTCCAGCTGGAAATCCCTTGAGCCTGGAGGCAGTCTGGGGGATGGGTCTTGGAAAACAGCAATGGGCAATGCATACAGTTTCCATGAAGGAAACACTGACTGCTTTTGACAGGACATACTACTTTCTATATTTCATATCAAGGGAGAGATATAGATTATTTTTTTCTAAATTAATCTAGTGGGAGTTGATTTCTTCTTTTGTACAATAATCTAGCAGATGCTAATGTCTTCATGATGGATCTTAGGCACTAGAGATGACAAGGACAGCTCAGGGCTGGATTTTCATTTTGCCTACGGTACATCAGGCACTGTCCCAGATGTGCCCACATCTGGGTACCCAGACAGTGCTGAGCCTGCTCTGGACCAGTACGTACCTGACAGCATCCTGAGTCTTGCCAGTATAGCTGTGCCCTTGCTGTGTCTCCACTAGGCAGTGAGGTGGCTAGAAATAACAGGGCAAATGGGGATTTTCATCATGAAGCTCAAGTTTCTAAAGGGGAAAAAAGATTTAAAAGTGAAGGTTAGGTATTCAAAGTGCTTTTGGTGTCAGACCGTATCTCAAGGCAGCTTCTTGCCAAACCTCTTTCTCTTTCTGTGTCCTTCAGTTTCATGGTAGTATTTCTTTTGGTTAAGTTTATTTTTTGCAGTGTTGACTAACTCAGTGGGTAATAACAGCTTGTAGTCTTGTGGCTCTGTGGGACAGGGTTTTAACTGCCCCTTGCAGGCATTTGCTTTTATTTACTTTGTCAGAAGCACATTTGGTGTGAACAGTAACAGGCCGTTATTTCAGGGAGGTGCAGCACTGATGTTATATAAATCTAACTTTTTTCTTCTCACCTCTTATGTTTGTAAGTCTGTCTGCTTTTACCTTAACTTTATCTTAAATGAATGAGAAAGAGGTTTGTTTTATTAAAATGAAACTATTAAAACACAGTACCAAATAATGTAAAAAGTCCCTATGACACCTGGGGGCTCTGCTGTTGTGACACAGCTGATTACATGATGATATTGCAATGGTGTCATCATTTTTAACAAATTCAACAAACTACTCTGGCTTAGGCAGTCTTCTCACTTCAGTTTTTAAATAAGAACCCCAGAACTAATTTTTTTTATCCTTGGAAAAAAAAAAATCTGTGTTGTTTTTTTCGCTGGGTTGTGTTTACCTGCCTATACCGGGTAGCAGACCACTCTCGTATTCTTTCTTTCTCTGGCTCCCATGCTCCATGAAGCGTTGCCCCATGTCTGTTCCAAGCGGGGCTGGAGAGGCAAAGAGGATCTCCTTCTCCTTAGGACTGATCCTGCTGGTAATTCAGTCCCTCTAGACTGAAGTCTTTGGGTCTGCTCTGGCTCATCAATGCGATGCTGTTGATGTTGTAGCTGTCGGCAGAACAGCAGCAGCTTGGATTTATAAGGGGTAAAGATAATATTTTTGTTTAATAAAATATCTCAAACTGGACTCGCCAAATAAGTCATGCCTCACATAATCCAGTCAAGAACCAAAATTTTTTATTTAGCAGCTTGACAGGGAGAGATGTGTTTGAGGCTGCAGGAAAGGGTGGTGAACTGGGGCTCGTGTGGCTCCGTCCCCATCCCTGTCCCCGCTCCTGGAGTGCGGAGCCAAGGCTGTGGGGTGCAGACTCTATTGTCCACCTGCCTGACTGAATTCAACTTGTTGCTACAAGTTCAAAAATATTTTTTTTACTGGCTGCTTGCAAGAATGGGATCAAACTTTGGGGTTTTATTTGTTTTTTAGCACAGGAAAAAATAAAAACCCACCCACTATATTTCTCCTATAAACTTGCCACCTTCCAGTAGTAGCCAACTGATAAACTCAGATAATTTGTGTTTGATTCTTCTTGTGTGCTTATACCATCACCATTTCGTTGAAACAAATGGAAGTAAGAGTAAATGGCAAAGCATTTAAAAAAAACCCCCAAACCAAACCACAAAGAAGTTATAAAGTCAATGCAGTAAGCTGTATCTGTCACGTTTTGATGAAGAAGCGAGCTGACTGTCATTGAGACGCGATGCTGGAGAGCAGCCATGCGTAAGTACTTCTGTGGTTCGCTGGGTCTCGGAAGAACATGCAGTGAGTTACTTCTACTGCTTCAAATATGTCTGTAGCCTGTGCTGTTCCAGCCTGCCTCCCCTGGCAGCCAGGGCTGAAATCAATAACTCCTGCTGCTACCTCACATTTATTGCAGCTTCTTCACTGGCAGGGGATTTTGTTTGGTTGTTTTGTTTTGATCACCTGGTGTCGATGTTCCTGGACGTTTTGATGTTCCATTAATATTGACAACCTTTTTTTTTTTTTCCCCTTTGTGTTTTCCCTGTTGTCTACTTGCAAAGTTACGTTGGCTTTTCAGCATCTGTGTCTTCCCATCTGGCTCACTGATCCTTGGGCAGCACAGCTGCCAGCAGAGCAAACAGGTATTTGGGGCTTCAGTTCTTACCAAGGGTCAATTTTTCAGTTAGTCGAGCTCAGCCTCCATCCTGTGTAACTGCAATTACTCCAGTTTTTAAACACCCCATCTATTTTCTTAAGGAGAAATTAATTTAATCCTATTTAAAATCACCTTTTCCTTTTTCTGGTTAAGAAAGTGTGGGCGTTGCAGAGTCTCTGGTGTGAGTGTTGAGAATCAGGTGTGTGTTACAGCACTGCTTGGGGACCAAGATGTTTTAATAGTGTAAAGCAGTCTTTTATTTGGCCTGCAGGATCTTTGCTATTGTGATGGAGTGAGAAGAAATGACTGTGGTGAAGATGACACATTTACTTGATGGTGAGAGGTGAGAGCATCTAATATAGAGACAAAATATCAAAAGCTGGGACCACTTGGAGAAAATAAATGCTGGTAAATACTATCTTTAACCTCTTAAATATGGTATTTCAAAGGCATGGAAGTGCATACTCTTAATACACCTTGAAAGCTGTATCTAAAGTTTGACAAACTGTGTGTGTGTGTGGGAAAACTTTCAAGTGTAATGAAAGCCAATGCTTTTTACCAATATTGGTCTGAAGTCAGGGCTGGCTTGCTTTCTTGGGTTTTGTTTTTCCTTCTCTTAAAAGAAAAAATATAACAGCTCAAGGGGCATTCGGCCAGCTCAAATGACAGCTGTCTTCATTTGTGTCTGGACTGTTTTTATCTCAGACCAAATAAACTGCTATAAAGGTTATCACACTGAGTTTTGGAAACTCTCTGGAGCGGCTCTGCCCCTGCTGATGGAACAGGGGTCCTGGCTGGGTCGCACATTCCCCTCTGCCCGGTACGTGCTGCGGGTGGCAGTGCCAGTGTCACCTCTGGGGTACCGGTGTAGTGTTTGTGTGAGTCCAGCTGCTGATCTAGCGTTTGTCTTATGGAGCCGCCATAATTTTATATTTTTAAGTTCTTCTGTGATCTGCTATCTAATGTTATTTTTAATATGATGTCAATATTTTAGAGGTCAGAAAATACCTGCTTTCACTAGATGCTCTCTGAAGTTCCCCGCGTAGTAGTAGTACTTCTAATAGATTTCAGGGCATTTTCCTGTAAACCCCTGCTTTTAAGCTGCACTGGCCATACATGTATCAAGGATAGTATTCCCAAAAGCACTGAACATGGCTGAGCCTTTACGGCCATTTAGGTCCTTCGGAAAGTCTCACTGCACACGTGAATGTGCAAGAAATAAAACATAGCTACAGCATCTTCCCCATAAAGTCTCCTCGCTGCCACTTTTTCCAAGCGAGCTGGCTTACCTGTGGAGTAAAATCCCTGCTGATGCAAAAAGGCCTGGAGCGTCTCCAGTCTGAATCCAATTAGAGAGGAATTGTGAAGCACTTTCACCCAGCAGGTTAATGCACTTCTCTTATTTCTGAATTACATGCAAAATGTACTTCATTATAGGTGCTCTTTTGCTTACTTTCCAACATTATTAACTTCTTTCTAAATCTATCTTTCATTTGTTGATGTATTACACATAGAATGCAGAATAGCTTTTGGGCAACTCCTTAATGTAGGCAAGCCTTGAATGCATGAAACCTTGTTATCCAAGTTTTGGATAATCTGAAATTCATATGTTTCCCCTGAATCCAAAATTCATATAGAAATTAAATGTAATCCCAAGCGCTGGTTATCTGAATCGTTCAGACATCCCTCAAGACATACAACTAATCAGGATCACTGGTATGCAGCATTTAAGCATCCTAATTTTATTCAGGCAGGAAAAATATAATTTAATAATAAAAACTGTAGCATAGTAAGTCATCTGGATCCTTTTAGTAGGGTTTAATGTTCTCATTTTCTTCTTCTTAGCATTTGTCATTAGGATGAGTGGAAAGGATTTGACTTCTGCACTTATGAATACCCCTCTTTGGCAAGGAGTGGCAAAATCAAGTCTGTAGGTTTAAAAATCTGTTCTACAATTAAACTTTCAGAAAGACCTACCGATTTTGATGAGGATTTTGTTTTTTAGAAGCTGATGGCAATACGTATTAGTAGGCACACATTATTCAAAGCTTAGCTTTGTTGAATGACAGTTCATTTCACAGTTTACTGAAATTTCATGTACATCTGTTAAGTGCCAAGGAGGCAAAAGTGGAAGAGGAGGACAGTACTCGCAGAGCTGCAGAGCACAGGGTAAACTGTAAGCTTACCATGAACACAGGGGAAAAAAATATTTACAAAAAGAGAATGTACTTCAGTAGCACTGAGTTATTGATAGATGTTGTTGAACCCTACCACCCACACCGAGCCATGCAGACAGTGTCCTTTCCACCACATGTCCCCACTGTAGAAGGTGCTGGGGCTCTGGGATGTGCAGGTGCTGCTGCCCGGGCAGCTGAGCCCAGCCAGCCCTGTCGCTTCAGAATTTCTTGTGGCTTCCTCTGGCTTCTGTTGCAATCAATAAGAGTCAAGGTTTGGCAGCGCGGTGACTGCAGCCCGCTGGATTTGGGTGAACTGCCCGAAGGAAAAACATGCTAAAGCACTCCATATGTTGATTAATCCTCCTAGAATGTGCCTTCCCTATTGATGCTTTCACATGGCAGTGGCATGGGCTGGGTCCCAAAAACATGAAGGAAGGTGACCTGAGGCACGTTTGCATCCTCCTGCTTGACGGGGTTGTGGCAGGCTGCGAGCTCAGCTCTCTCCCGATCCGGTGTTTTCTCTATTTGCCATGGGGCTGGACATCTCCTCCTGACCTTGGTGCTTCCAGCACTGACATTTTATCTGGG
The DNA here is from genome assembly GCF_947461875.1 of Haliaeetus albicilla. Classification (NCBI taxonomy): domain Eukaryota; kingdom Metazoa; phylum Chordata; class Aves; order Accipitriformes; family Accipitridae; genus Haliaeetus; species Haliaeetus albicilla. The sequence goes on along the minus strand of NC_091493.1, from coordinate 40,850,734 downwards.
AATCACTCTTGGGTCTGTGCAGATGACAGTGCAGATTGGTTTTGTTACCCTGCTTATCCTCTTCAGCTTATCTTATTCTTTAGTCAGAACTTTTGAAGTGAAATAAGATATGTATTAGTTGACTCCCAATGGTTTTCCATAAAATGTCCCAAGATGGCCTGTGCCCCTGGCAGCGGGTGCTGAGGCAGTGGGTGCTCGCACCCCGTGCCATGTCTGGGCATCTGGGGAAGGGTGTTGGTGCAGGGTGTCGCTCCTGGCCCCGGCAAGGGGGGATTACAGCCCAGGGTCCTGAAGGGCAATACTAAAATATCCGATATTCTCCAAACTGGGAAATGGCACTGTAGATGCCATTTGATGGAGGGGGCTGAGAGGTGGTTGGGTTGGGTCAGCGCATTATTCAAAGGTGTTTTCTGGAGATGGGAGAGTTGTTTGTGTTTTTTTTTTCTTTGTTTGTTGTGGTTTGGTTTTTTTATTTGTTTATGAAATCTCTCAAAAGAAAGCAAACTTATTCCATATGGCTACATATGTACAATATGTTGCCTTGAATCAGGTGGGTATTAACTGGAGTCTAAACAACAAGTGCCATTTTTGATTTAGTGGTTGATATATCGTATGACACCATGAAACCTGACTCTGACAGATGCCTTCACCTGAACACTCTTTTTACTTTACAATGTCTTTTGCCAGTGCCAGTTCGTGTAAGCAGATAGAGACACCTACTACTCTGATTTTCACCCTGCAGACAAAGTATTGTGAGCTTTCCTGGGGGGATGCTCCTGAGCAGCCCAGGAGGGCCCTTTCCCACCTTTGTGTGCCTATCGGCTATTTCCCCCCACTTCAGTAGTGAACGTGTCTTTCCTTGTATTTGGCAGTATATTGCTATTTCCATGCATGACAGCCTCTGTGGTGGCAAAGTTCTGTCTTTTGGTTTGTTTGTTTTGGTTTAGTATTCTCAGCTCGAGTCACATTAACATAATTTTCCAATCTTTTCTACCAGACTTACAGTCTGTGATAGACTTGTGTATTAGCAACTTATTTGGATGGATGGTACAGATGTAAAATTTAAGAGGTGTATTATTGTCCTAGACAAAGTGACTTGCTGGATATATTTTGGCTTCCCTTTCTACCATCTACTTCTTTTACTTCTCTAAGTCATTATTTTTGTTAAGGGAATATACTGCTACATTGCGCTTTGCTAGAATCGCTGTGTTTTTATTAAAGGCATCGGAAAGCCATCAGTGTGTTGTATTTTCTCCCATCATGCCTGAATATTTTAACTCCTGATCTTTAGTAATTCATCTAGACACGTGCATCTCGTATGCTGCCAAGCATAGCACATATTGCACGGTGGCAAAGTATCCTCTTCAGCATATTATTAATCCAATTTTTATTCTGTATGTTTGAAATGCAGTAATATAAAGCAAAGAGCTTGAATATTGGAATAGCTTACAGGCATTAAAGTGCAAGTGTGTGTGGGTAAGCTGAGGTACTTATCAATCTGTATTTTGCTGTCGTTTCTGTAATGATAATACTTAAATGGGCTGATTATACATTCTGAAATGCAATTGTGGGAATGTACGATTTCCTGCATGACACTGAAGGACTTGACCTATTTAAATCTCAGAAGGAAATAAAATCTGCACTATAGTATGTTGTCTCCTAACACTGAGGGACATGCAGACTTGCAAAAATTGCTTCCAAACTTCAGCTTTTCCTGTAAGTCTTCGCAGCATCAGGACACCGTGGGCTGTCACACAGTAGCAGCCTTTCCACACCACATCTGAACTCCACGTTTTTTCTGCTGCAGGGAGAACTGAGAAGCCAAACCTCCCTTCCCAGAGATGTTCCCAAAGTTAATTGGGTTCCATACAGGCTCTCCTCCTTCTGCTGCCAGGTGGGTCATGGGTAACTTCTGATGATTTCCACAGCTTGTGGTTTAGATTAGATTTAATATGTAATTCTTTGGCCATGACATTCATATGATGACGTTAAATGCAATAACCCTGTTGCAGGAGGCAAGAGGTGGAGATCTGTTTCCCCAGGAAAAATAAAATCCTTCCTGATGACAGAGGGTTGCTGTTGGTGGGGTTGGAGGGACCTGGGACCTGCATCTTTGCCCACCTCCCTCTCCCTTTTTGTGAATGATACCAATGTATAGTCTGCATTTTATGCTGATTTGGTTTTGACTGAAAACTTCTAAAGGGAAAGAAAATGGAAGTTTGTGAGGTTGTTTTGGGGAAGAAAAAAGAAAAACTGATTCATAGTGAAGCTGATATTACATTACTATTTTTTGAGCTCCTGAAGAGAAAACTCACGTATTTGCATAACACTTTTTAGCTACAACTGCGACAGAGGCAGGGGAAGATGGCAAAGCTTCAACATTTACATGTCGTATGGCCTATGTTAAATTTTTGTCATAGTTCTAAGGGAAACTCATACAGTTTCTCAGCGCTTGTCAGAAAATCTGTATGGAGAATTGGAAAGATGTAACTGAACATTTGTGTGGTGGAGATAACTTAATCACGTATGGGGTGGAGACTCTGTTTATGGATGACATGAGGGAGAATTTTGAAATCACATGTGTGTTAACAGATGGTTAAACCTGACACCAAATGTTAATTTCTTAGTGCAGAAAGCACCAAAACCAATTTAAAAATCATGTTTTCATGAAATAATGAAAAAACCCCCCACCTTTAATTCTGGATTATAAATTACCTAGTTGAAAAGAAATTGTCTATTTTAAAATACTCTGACTTCAGGAGCTCCACAGAAGCTAGCGTTAGGTTGATCCCCGAGGGCTGTCTCCATAGCAAGCATTAATGTCACTGCCAAGCGTGGCACCAGCCAAGAACCACCTTAGTGTTTGAAATCGCCTTGTCCTTCAGGGCTCAGAGAGCAGCAGAGGTTTGTGAAGCGGCCGAGATGCGCTTTACCTGGCGGGACCTCAGCAGATGGGAGCAGAGAGCGGCTGGTCCCCGTGCTGTGACGCAGGGCTCGGGGCTGGCACGTTTGCCATCGCCGTCATCCGGGCTCAGCCCGAGAAGTCAACGGCTTGGAAAGACTCCGCTTCAGGTGGCTGGTCCTGCTCGTGTCCCCAGGGGAAGACTTTCCCCAACCACTGGGTCTCGTAGCAGTTCCAGAAGACCTGAAGGCTGTTGGGCACCTGCGTGGTTTGGGTGCCCTTGGAGGAGGCATGCACGAGTCTATTTAATGCAATATAGCTGCTGCCAAAGCACTTAGAGATACGTGTCCGGATCAGGCCTTGCCCATCGCATGTAAATGCATAAGCAGTCCCCTAAAGCCTGCCGTGTCCGAGGGCCCTCTCCAGCAGTTCGTGTTTTGGAGCAGAACGTCCCACTTGGAAGCGCTGCCGGTGAGAGCTGGTGCTGGTGTGGGACTGGGAGAGGGGACCTCTGGCAATGGCTTTGGAAACGATTGAATGTCGCTGCCTGCATTTGCATTGCAACAGGAAAAGTCGCTCTGCTCTGCACCTAAGCAGCATTTAAAATATCACAATTATAATTAAGTACGCTTTTTTTCTGCACTGGAAGTATAGATTAAAGACTACTGCATAATTTTCATGGTGCATCGTAGCTTTTCCTTCCTTCAAAATGCAGAACAAAACTGCTTTAAAAACAGCAAACACCAGCTGAAGGTTCGCATGGTTACACAACCTAATTATAAACATTCAGTGAGTTCCAAAAGCACAGCAGAGTAAATAAATGTATCACACAGCTGAAGAATGCATCCCTTATTGTCAGATATTTAACAGTTTTGAAAGTAATTAAAAGCAAAGTATCCATTCGAGTCTGCAATTTAGCAGAAGTTTAAATTTTATTTTATAAATTGGAATGTAGTTGAGGCTAAACCCCTATTGCAAACAATAGCAATGAATATTCAGATTTCTGGAGTTAGAAAATAAGCAATTTCTGTTGAAAAGATAAACAAAATGATTTCTTTTTATTCTTCTTTGAAAATGAAAGGCTACATGCATTAAAGAAATAGCATCTGTTGTTCTGCTGTCACAGTTTATTATATGGGGGACTGAGATGGGGACTGGGCTGTGAGCTGCTGCTCCTTAAAGTACAGAGAGCCTATGGATCTATTAATTCATTAGTAAAAGTGCAGTGTAGCATCTCCCTGCTCTGTTGTTCAGTTTGAGCAACTAAAGTCCATTTTACTGCTGAATTATATTTGATGCTGGAGGAGGTATTCTTGAAATAAACAATATTATCCACAAGAGACTGATATGAGATGATAAAATCCATTTTATTTATGGTATTTTCAGCTATCTTGTCAGTATAATGTATTGCATCACTGGAAAATACAGGATTTATTTTAACCTTGCTCTAAGAAGTAGATTTGCCATATACCTGTCCACTGAGCCGCTGTTTTCGTGTGCTGATTTCTGATACCGTGATTTATATTTAGTTTTCTGGGTCACAATAGCTGTGGCAAAATATTACATATTACGCCTCTCCTGGAAGTATAACTATGAAGACAACATCACTTATTTCAGCACTAACATGTGCATTTATTTTATATTGCTTCAGGAAGGGCAGGGGATAGTTAACCCTTGCCTACTTAAAGGCCAGTTTTTGCAGCAGCCGGTGCGGTGGTGTGCCTTGGAGCCCAGTGCCCCATCAAGGCTGGCTCCTTCAGCTTCTGCTCTGCACAGGAGTTTGTTTGGCACTTGCAAAGAAAATAGTTGAGACCAGGAATGGCTTGTATGTACCCACATCTTTGACTTTCTTCTGCGTTAGTAATAGAGTAGTCAAAAAACACGTAGACGTGGCGCTTCAGGAGACGGTTTAGTGGGCATGGTGGTGTTGGGTTGATGGTTGGACTTGATGATCTTGGAGGTCTTTTCCAAACTTCATAATTTGATTTTGATTTGTAACCAAGATCTGCTAGATCCCCTTTTTAAGTAAGAACTGCTAATGGAATGGTGTTTCCTAGGCAAAAGGCTGCCGAAGCTGGTTTCTGTCTCTTTCTGGAGGCTAAGGTCTGTTTTTTCATCCTGACCAGCCAGGTGTGGGGGCTCTTTCTGCTGCTTCTGGAGTGTGCTCATGGGAGACCATGTGTCTGTCTGCCACGGACCTTCACCCGGTCAGAGCCACCTGGATATCGACACTGTGACATGATGTTTGTGGCGATGAAGGTGATGGTGCGGTGCTGGGTTTGAAGAGAGACCAGTTGTGTGCTCCTCTGCTCTGCAGGAATTTCATCCCAAAACGATGCCCAGGGAGAACAGATCAAAAATGACCACCGACGTGGGAGGTCAGTGCTGGTTTTCCTGGTGACTTTTCCTGGGTTTTCCTCTCTGGTTTTCTGTTCAGTCATGCTCTGTGCTTCTCAGACACAGTCCTGGCATGGCAGCAAACCAGCCTAAATCTGCCTTTTAATGGCAAAGAAATAATAAGTATTGCATAAAGGGATGACTATGTAATAAAAGAAAAACAACAACAAAAACCCCCAACAAACCACTTACCTCCAGACTTTGAGTTCAACACCATTTCATTTATACCAAACTCAAGAACTGGATGTATTATTTAGTGAAAATGAAGTGTCCTATCAAGATGTCTCCTCACCTGCTCTCTGACAGTCTGCACAAATTCCTTGTCCCTGACCTTTTCTGTTTGTTTTCATGAGTGGATTTTAATTGTTGTCTTTCAAGGTTTAGAAGAAATGCGCAGAGATAGAATTTGAAAAGCTGAGAAATTAAAAGGCTTATCAGAAGAGAAGTACCTCAATGTGATGATGCAAATACCAGACTATGATTTTTTTAAAAACCGTTTCTTTGTGATTGTATAGACCATTCCGGTTTCAACCTTCTACTATGTGTCAACGTAAACTGAACCAGCTTAGAATAAGAATAATTTGCAGGTGTTTTATTTAGTTATGTAGTAATTTAATATTGACTTTAAAGGATATTCAGGCTATAATATTTGAAGACATTTTTTGTCTTTTGCCCCTAATATAAAGCCCTGGTTTCTCAACTCCTTAGCTCTTAAATTTTTACCTTTGAGAAAATTTTGTTTCTTTAAAGCTTTGTTTAGAAACATCTGCAGCTTTTGCCAGAGTGCACCTGATGTGCTTATTGAGTCAAACAAATGATTTAAATCTAAATATATTTAATGAGATACCTGTCAAGGTGGCTATAGGCAGAGTGTGTTAGGAGTGAAAACACAATATATTCAGTGGTTAAACTGCCTGCGGAGACCCTGAACAACTGCCCTCCTTTGTGTTTCCAGTATACCATTACCATGGTCTTCTCGGGTGTCTCTGATGCATGACCCTGATGTGACTGGGATGCATCCTGCCCCTGGTTTCCAAAACTTAAATCCAAACTCTTCCTCCCTCCTTACCCACTTAGTTGATTTATACAGAGCTCCTTCAGCCCCAGAGGAAGCCTGGGGCTCGGGAAGTCTGCGCTGACCGCCGTCTCTGGAGACCCCGTGACGAAACGCTGTTTCACGTAGGATGTCCGTTGGCAGCTGATGGCTGAAAGGTCAGATCCTCAGCTGGCCTGCATCCATAGGCATCAGATGAAATCAAAATAGTTACACAAATTCAGGCCAGATGGATATTTGACCCCTATCTTGGTATTTTTTCCTCTACTGTTGGTCTCTGTAAAGACTCTTCTTATTTAAAAATAAAAAAGGAAAAGATTTTTGTAAGACGCAATTTGGTGTGTGCTGGGTTCGCCCTAGGAGGTAACGCTGTTCAAATGCTGTAAGGAATAGAGGTGATGACTGCGTTTATTTTAATTGTTCAGGTGGACTGAGACTTTCCCTAACTGCCTCTCCAGACTGGCACGCTGCGCTGTGAAACAGCGCGGCGTGAGCCTAACGAGCGGCAGTGGCTCTTCCACCGCTTAATAAAATTATGACAAATGGTAGTATACTTCTGGGAATGCGCTCACAGCACTAGGAAATCCTGCTTGTCTCAACATGTGCCAGAATATTTGCTTTCTCCCTGCTATTCCAGTGTGAACATACAGAAACTAAACGGCAAATTGAATTTCCAAAGTAGCTTGTTTGTTTTCTGTGATTATTAACAACAGGCTGATGAGGTTTTGGGTCTATTTTCCTGATTTCTGCTGTGCATTTCCATTCTTTATCTAGGCTATGCGGTTTTAGTTTTCTTATAGGTTGAACTGCTTAGGGAAAGAACTAATCACAATTTTCCTTTTTCTTGTTGGGTCTTTGCAAGTCTCTGAAGGATTATGCAGTGTACATTTTATTGCTGCATAACAGTACTCATATCCTGAGTTATACTGAGGTTGCCCTGTGGAGAGTTATTGTAACACTTAGAATTATTTTCCATCTTACAAACTATTTATCTCACTACATTGACTTAATTTTAAGCACATTTCTTGTTCAGAGGAAGTCTTACAGCTTTTGCACTTTCCCTTATTTTGCAGAGTATTTTTTTTAACCGATCATTAGAAGATAAGTAAAGTATGTATATTTTGCATGTACGTGGGGACACTGATACTGTAGGCCCTCTGTTTATTTGCGTGACTGTGGTTGATGCGAAGCTAGTACTTTTTTTTTTAAGGGATTTCTGCTAGAGGTGAGTGGAAAGATCAGGGTTGTAAGGGGCACTGATTGCTTGGGACTCCCAGAGAGATCCTCACCATATCAGCTCTGCTCATCCCCTCTCCCATCGTGGAGGCCATCGCTTTGGTGTGGAGGAAGGGGATCGTATTCTCTCAACACAAAAAACTGATATTGAAGGAAACGACTTAAAAGAAGATGAAAATGGTAAGCTGTATTGTTCTGGAGAGGGTATCTACCACATTGGTGCAGCATGCTTGATCTGCTCCATCCCCATCTCCCCAGTGGAGCTATTCTTTTTAACTTGTTAGAGAAATAATAAAGAATAACTAGAATCAGGGATTTCTATGCAAATAAGTTTGTGTGTGCATACAAGCTTTTAAAGGGAATGCATCTGTCTTGAATTTTACGTGAATATAGAAGAAAGCTGGTAAGCTCAGAAAATAGTCAAGCAAACAGCAATGCTAACAATCAAACCCCCAAATTTTTGATGCCTGTGTTCTTGCTTAACAGATGATCTGTTAAAAATGACCTTTCTTGTAATAATTTAATTTTTGGTCTTAGCATAGTCCCTGTGATACTCCTTGAAGAGCCTTGCAAAATATTTGTGGCAAAGATAAGCAAGATTCTTATCAAAATCAAGCCATTTCCAGGCAAACACAGAGACTCTGGTTCACTAATTAATATAAGAAGAAAGTCTTTTTTACGTGGAGCAAGCAAGCATATGCTCAAATGTTTGACTCGATCAAGATATGACTGATTGCTGCTGACTTTACAGCATTGTTTAGGTAAGACAAGACATTGGTTTTTCTTTTCCATGAAATAATGAGTAAAGCAGTTAGCTAGCAGCTCAGTGAGCGCTGACTTTAAACTTCCTGCTTTTTGTTTCATAATGTTAATGCTTTTAGAGATTCAATTTTTCTATTAAATTTCTTCCCAGTGATAGGGTTAGCGGGTTAGCATTTGAATGCTGACTCTGTTCCAGAGCTGGACTGGAAGCAGGCAGCATTTTTTGTGATAGTTGATATACAAATAAGTACAGTAACGCTGCTGTTTTTTGGTTTTATATTAACTTTGTTTTATTGTAATTGAAATTATGCCTTAGGTATAGAATTATCATCTTTTTTTTGCTTAAGCAGTAGAATTTCTGACAGTTTTCATCTATGGATTTTATTACTTTTCATACATTTTTCAATGTTTGCTTAAATATTGCAAAGTACAGTTAAACGTGGCACAGAATTGTTAAGAAACTTCGTTGGTGAATTGCCTGATTTCTTAATCTAAAAATGGACTAAAAGCATTAAGCATAAGTCTTAACTTATGGACTTCATAAGTTAAGAGATAGGGATCTAAACAAGGGTATTGGGTCCACATAGTGAAGTTTATGTCTACATGAGAATTTTAACTTATGAGTAAAGGACAAATTGCAGATCCTTTATGTTTAAAGAATACCATGATTTGTATCACACATCTGCATGTGGCAAAAAGCCATTTTTGTAGTTTTGGTGAAGATGTAGAACACCTTGAGTAATCAGGAGCATCATTAGCATCTGGGGAATCAGGAAAAGAAATGAGATCAAGGAGATAAAATTATGGAATGGAGAAAAAGTGGGAAAAGACCCATTCCCCAACCACTTCTGGGTATGGGTTTGTGAGGGCATAGAGCACTAAATATGTAACCTTGGGCAGCAGAACTACATTTTGGGTATTCTTGATACCTTTTGGCTTGGAAATGTGAAAAGTGAGACGTTACATTTCTGCCTGACGACGACGACTTTTTTCTTTTTTTTTTTTTTTTTTAATTTGGAGCCTATCCTTGCATCTATGCATTTAATTTGGATTTTGATACTAATGTAAGTACCTGGTTATTTCCTGTATTGCAGTAATTATTATTTCACAGTCACATGAACAATCAGTAGCTCAAACTTTAACTTTCAAATCCAGATTCTAAACTTTGTATAATTTACTCTGCTGATTCTAGTTTCTCAGAAATGGGATATCTGATTTAAATGCTGTGACCCTAAACCTTTATTTAATTGTGTCAAAGCCCCTCATAGCTCTGCCACAAATTAAGACTCCAGGTTCCCAGGTACTGGGAGAAACCCAAGAAACCCTCCCTGTCCTGGTTAAAAAGCAAAAGTGACAACAGACACGAATAACAGGACAGATGCAGCGAACGATTTTGACGATGCTGGTCAGCATCGGGGTGGTATCCTGCGGGGTTGGCAAACACTGGGGACCGCGGGGCTGCGCGGCAGAGGGGGGTCCCTGAGACGTGCCTTGGGGACCGGGGACATCGCTCTGTCCTGGCGATGCAGCCCAGCACAGTCTCTGCCTCTCACCCAGTGCTCCTACGTGGGGTTTTGGGTTTACTAAGTTATTCTATAAAGCCCCTACACTTTTTGTCAGTAAGTTCTGCTGGTAACGTAGTATTTTTTGGGATGGTGATAAAGGAGGAGGGAAGAGGTGGTGCTGCTGTTAGTGTTTGGCCTAATGATACCTAGTCATGTTATTAACTTATTTATTTGCCCTAGCAGGGTCAATATTTACGCTGGGAGAGTGCCTGTGATGCTGGAAACTGGTAATGTGTGTGACCTTTTCATGGGAGTTTTCCGATGGAAACGACCCCTCGGACCCCCCCAACGCTGTTAATGCAAAACTAAACAGAACCGCCCTTCTGAACCGAATAGAGATCCCAGTTTTTTAATTAAGTGTTTTTGCCATCTTTTTAAAAAGGTCTTGACATTGTAGGACCTTGTATTAATTGCATGGGAAGCTTGCTGGCAAAATCTCATGGGAAGATGGTGTCAGAATGATTCTTGAGCGCTGCTTTTCACAGCCCTGCCCGGTCACGCTTTCTGTAGCGCCAGGCTCTGGTCCCCAGCAGTCAGGCAGGGGCAGTGGGATGCTCAGACCAAGGCTCTGCTGCTGACCCCCGGATTTGCTGGAGAAGTGTCCAGAAGCTGCATAACCCTGATAGCAGGACAGTTTTCATAAATTAAATGTACCAGCTCAGGCTTTAAATACACAAGGTCCCTGAGCTTGCCGTGAAATTGTAAAAGCAAATGCAATAATTATCTTAAAGTGCTCACCTCAAACCCTGCTGTAGTACAGATCTTTTGAAGTAAATCTGTATTTCATTTTACCAATATATATGAATGTTTTAGTTCTCCCCTTCTACAAAAGATGCATGTAAATTGACAGAAATTATTCACCATTTGGGACTTTTGAAGATCAGACAAACTATTTAATTTTCTAAATGTAGATTCAAAGTCTGATTTTTTTTTTTTAGTAGTTTATGTTCTGAATATTACATTATTTCTTTATTTTACAGCTGCATGCAGGGACAGCACCAAACTGCTGATAAAAGCCTTCAGGACTTTGTGTGGGGAAAACCTGCACTTGGTTCCAGGTTATCTTGGAGAAACAAAAACTTCTGAGGTTTCTGCAAGAATCCATATATATATATATATATATATATGTGTGTGTGTGTGTATATATCTATATATCTATCTATCTAAGCTTCCATAACTGATTGGACTAAGTTCAGATCTGTCAAAAAAAAAAAAAATCCTCCCAAACCTGATTCAGCTCCATCTCGTACCTCAGCAGATGATGAAGCTCAAGCTGTCAGCGGAGGTCAAAGTCCATTGCAGTGTGTGGCCTCAACAGGTACGTTGATAGAGGAGGTATTTTTTTTAGCAGAATACCTCTTACAGCTAAGAAACCCTTGTGCATTCTCAGATGACATTAACTTTTTATTCCCTGATATCTGGGAGGCTGCAGAGACTCCTTTTTCAGAGAAGGAGAACCACTTCTGCCGTGCCCCTGCATGGCAGTGAGGGTCGCTCCCTCCAGCAGCATCCTTGTCGCTGTGGCGTGAGCTCGTGGACTCCGCAGGCTGCAGATTCCCTCTGAATGGGTCACGAGATCTTCATGTCTTCTGCAGGAGGCACCTGTTTCTCACCACTTTCTAACTTCAGGGCATCTCCTGCAGTGCTCCCATTCCCAGTTATTCTTTCCCTCAAAATCTATGGGTATCAATAACTCAGTGGCTTGACCGGAGCCAGCGATTGATGCTGATAGTCATCTCTGTGTCAAACCGAAGATGTGGAAGATTATTTTATCTGACAACGAAGCAACCCGCTGACTGCAGTCAGACCAGCGTAAGGCTGGAAGCGGCCGCCCTTCCTTTCCATCCCGCCTTCATCGGCTGGCTCCAGCCCCGGCGTTGCCTTCAGCTGGGTCCTGGCACGTGGGCGGCTCTTCCCCTGCTCCAGGCACTGTCCAAGCTGATCTCGGGGCGGTGGTTGCTGTGGCTAAAGAACGGTGCTAATTAGTCCGATTCTTTGGTCACCCCGGGTATCGGTTACGTGCCGAGTCACAAGTAGATTTCCAGAGTCCCCTGCAATACTCTGTCATGCAGCTCATCTTTCCATTTTAACTATTTCCCTGTTGTCCTGAGAATACCGAGCTAATTCTTTTGTAATAAGCCTGCTCTTCCCAAGGCTTAGAGCTGGGCTGTCTTTTCAGAAAGAGAATGATAAGCATGATCTTTTTTACATTTTGAAGGAACCGACACCATAAAAGAGGTTCCTCGCTCTTCAGAAGCATCGGTACTTACCCCTGGTTTGAGTCCCGAGTACAACGCTGGCTGCCTTTTCCCTCACGTTGCACCCAAGGTGGCTGCACGCTTTCCAAGAACTTTTGTCATTTTTTAATGTTAAGTGAAAGCAAATCCAAAGAATGGAATTGTCTTGTTTTTACTTTCTCTGTCGCAATTACATAAATGCAATGGAAGATATCGGAGTATTAATTTTGAGTTTTTGTATGATTTTAGGTTTAAAAAACCTTTATGTATTTTTTTGTCAGCCCACGAATTTTCTAACTCTTAGACCTGCTGTGCTGGTATACTGTTGAAATTACACTGTCTTTTATTTCAGGGAGGTTTGCATTATACACCTCATTTTATTGTGAGCATACATCAGCTATTACTGAGCGTGACTCCAAAACAATTTTTTCTTCTGGTTTGTCAGTTTTTTGTTTCCTTAGTGCCGATTGTGTTTTTACAGCACACCTTACCAGTTACCCTTTAGTTATATTTTTAGGGGATTGTCACATATTTCACACTAACTTTTTTCTGTGTTGCTTAGAGAAAGGTTACATGCATTCTTGATTACTCATGTAGTTCTTTTTTTTTAATAGCAGTGTTGAATTAAGCGCATATGATTTGTCGCATGGCTTGAGTATCAAATGTATACACTAAATTATTTCCCTATATTTAGTTGAAGCTAGGAATCTTCTAGAGGGTAAATATATATGCAAATTTCCTATATTGAGAAAACTTGCTAGATGTTCTGTTTACAGAGGATATATTTATTCCTTTGGAAATGTATCAATGGAAAGACCAAAACCTTTCCAGTTTTAGAAAACATTCCAAACTTAGGGTTACATTTTTCTATTTAACCAGGAGTTGCAAACTGACCAGGAGTTTCTTCCTATTGCCTGTAAAGCATGGTAGCTCTGTGTATGTTATCACTATCGGGACACAGGACAGAGTCCTTTTCCGCTTGTGGCGCAGAGAAAATATTTGATCTCCCGGGGACCTCGCGGGTGTGAGCTTACATCCTCACGCTGCGGCGTGAGCCTAAATAACCTGCTGATGGAAGGAGAGAGCACGCACCAGGAGAGGAGGTGGTTTATAGTCAGTCACTTCAGAAAGAAGGCTGTGAGTTATTTTTTTAAAATTATGTTCAGTCAAAATACGCACATGCGCTTTGATCCCGGTTCTCATTTCATATATTCATATTTATTATGACAGTATGTGGATATGTTTACACTCAATGTTACTTTGTGACATTTTTTCTTTGTCTTCACTAATGTGCCTTGGCATGTTAAAACTGAACTTTATTTAAAAAAAAAAAAAAAGAAAAAAAAGAAAATCTAATAAGATGTTTAGTGTACTGTGAAAATTCAGTTCCCAAGACAGAGGGAGTAGGGGGATGCTTTTTCTGGGTTTATATGAGTTAGAAGGCAGACCAGTTTGGCTTTTTGAGAATGCAAATGACTGTGTACGATCAAGACCGGTAGATACAAAAATAAAATATTCTACATCCTGTTTGGGAAATAATAAACCATATCCAAGCAACGCTTAGCACATGGCTAATTAAGATCCTAGCCTTAACTTGCTGTAAACTATGGGGATCTAAATTATTTTGGCAGTGATTAAAACTCAAAACATTAGTAGTAGCTAACAGAGTAATGGTCTTAAGGCATTGCTTGGAGGAGGTGGCACCCAACTTGCTCTGGAAACTTTTAAATTTCTGGACACATTTGTACATGCATTTTTCAGTCCAGTTACTTGATTCACTGTATCTTACACGACGCATTTCTTCTCTAACACTGGTTTGATGTAGTTTGATAAGGTGTAATTTCATAATGTGCAATATAAGGATTGGTTTTAGTTTAAGGAAGACTTTGATAAGTCAACAGGGTCATGTTTTGTTCCTCTGAGAGTTTATTTCTATGGAGGTCAATCCTGACACTTTTTGTACACTGGGGAAAAAAATGTATGATGACAGCACAGGAGGTAAACTGTAAGTGCCAGGCTCAATGTAAATATTCTTTTGCACTTGTTATAGCCCCCCTTGCTCGCCTGAGGCTGCGCCGAGGGCAGGAGGTGGCAGCTCTGAATTCTCCCAGCTGGAGCTGGGACGGGGGTCCGATGCTGCTCAGTCCTGGCACCGTGAGGAAGAGACCTCGGAAACCTCCTGTTGTCAGTCCACAGCACCTCCGGGGAAAACAAAAGGTTTTGCTGTTCCTGGGGATTTCCTAGATGGGTGACTGCTTAGGTGGTCTCATCCTTATTATTAAGTACCCCAAAATTTGCTCCCCCCAGGCTCCTGGCACAGCTACGCCGCTTCAATGTCTTCCTTGAGAAATAACATAATTCAGTAGCAAGTTGCCATTTGATTCCGTTCGGGTTGCTGTAAATCCTGCGTCTTCAGGGTTGCCCCTAATGAGGATGCACCGTCTAGGAGAGCTGTCCGTCCTGTCCTTGCGCTTGTCATTGAAGCTCCGGATAAAACCCACCGTTGTGTTAATTTGAGTCCTGGTTTTGCAGGTGGGGGGCAGAGCCAGCAGTGAAGCCCCGGTTTCTGCTGGGAATGGCAGCCCTGCCAGGGTGATGGATGGTGCTATGGGAAGTGCTCCAGCTGTCTCGCTCCGAGATGGCTCAAAACTCACGGAGAACTGCCGGGTATGATAAAATAGGCCACCGAAAAGGCAATTAGTCCTTTTCCAGTTAAGTAAGGAAACTGCAAATTTTATGCATTGTTTTATAAGTAAAAACCTCATAAAAGTAAAACGAGGTATTCCATATGTACCATTCCTTTTGCACACTAAATATGGGCTGGTTTATTATCACATTTTTGATGACTTGCCATTGTTCGCTGTTTATTTTTGCCTAAAAATATGTCCTTGCTCTGCTGTAGCAATTTCCAGGTTCCTTAATTTGTTTTGTTTGAAGTGTATTTCTAGCAGTTACATACTACAGCATAATGATGGTATAGGACTTGTTATTTAGCAACTAATTTAAATGAAAATAGACATAATTTAAATAGACTGAAACATCCTTTAATACTATTTTTAAAGACTAATGGAAATGCTACGCTGGCTTGTGTGATGCACCGTTGAATACAAAATAAACAGAATTGTTCAGATGCATTTAGATGATTCTTTCAGCCCTTCATGGGGTTGTTTCAATGCAGAAAAGCTCCACAGTGATAAGATTTATCAAAGGAATTGTGAATTGCTTTGATACAAAAGAGATATTTATTTCACTGTAGGCTTGCTTTTCCCTGAGGTGATATAAGTATTTTTTCTTTTGTTGAAATATTGCTTCAAAGAATGTCAGTGGTAAGAAATGGAACAAAACATCACCCAGAATACTGCCGGTTGTGCGGCTGCTGATTCCCCCAGCCAACGGCACTCGACAGTGCCAGGCTGCTCAGTAACCGTAGGTGGGGAAAACTTTTCAGACTATTCAGAAAAATCCCTGCATCTGCAAACAAACAGCATTACAGGCAGGTGGTTGTTTTGTTTGTTTTTTTTTTTTTTCAGATTTCTTCCCTTTTTTAAATGTAAGAAACAGCTTTGTTCGTTCTGAATTCAAAGAGTTTGACAAACTATCTGAAGTTTTCGCAAGCAAGAAGAGTGCTGAAGTGTGTCCTTATCCTTTCTTCCCTGGTACCTATCTGTCTCCTCAGCTTTCAGGAGTAAAATTTGTAAGTCAGGGACAGGTGATAAAAAGTTTAAGCAGGGCTTGGGAAAAAAACGGGAAAGGCCTCATGAAATCCAAGTTTTTCCTGGATTTCCTGGTGAAACAAATGCAAATGGGAGCAAGCTCAGGAGCTGTACACCTGAAAATAATTTGTTAAATAATTTTAAAAACAATTTTAAGTGAATGTTCTCTTTAAAAAGAGAGGTTTCAGCACTGTGCCTGCTCCCGTATATCCAGAATACCTTACCAATGGCCTTTCCACACGATGTGGGAGCATTGGAGCTGTTGGGATCTCAACGAGCAGATGGGGAACCTGCATGCCTCCATCCTGGAGGACCCAAAAGCCACCTCCTCACCCCCGGGGAGGCACCGGAGGGACATTGCACCTCCCCCCCCTCCCGGCCACATCTCTGCAGTAATCACAGTTTCCCCACGCCGTCAACTAGTCCTTCTCCATCCCTGGTCCAGTCCCTTAGGGCAATTTAGCGTTGGTAACTTTTAAGATTCCGTGCTGTGATACCTTTACAGCATGTTTCAC
The DNA here is from genome assembly GCF_947461875.1 of Haliaeetus albicilla. Taxonomy (NCBI): domain Eukaryota; kingdom Metazoa; phylum Chordata; class Aves; order Accipitriformes; family Accipitridae; genus Haliaeetus; species Haliaeetus albicilla. The sequence continues at coordinate 40,834,353 of NC_091493.1, read as the reverse complement.
CACCTGCCCTGCTCGCCCATGCAGCAGGCGGAAAGCACAGACGGCTGGTTTGTGCTTTTGGTTTTTTTTGGTTGGTTTTTTTTTTTTTTTGTGTCTTGGTATGAAGCCTGGTTTGGAGCTTTCCGAGGAACAGGTTGTTTTCTGGAGGGGGTGTGCATGGTCAAAATACTCAGATACATCTACACTGCAACTTCTCATGAAAGCATGTTGGTTGTGGTGCAGCACTGATTGCGTTAAAACGTTCAAGCTTCAGAATAGTTTCTGGTCAAAATTATGACCTGTTATTACTGATTAAGGGATGCAAAACAGATGTGACTCCTCTTACTTTAGAGCAGGGACATAAAACTGGATCTTCCTCATTCTAGCTGAGTTTATTAAACTGCTAAATTACTGAATTCTGTGACCCAAAGTAGGTTTTTTTTTTTCCTGATTTTTAAAAGTGTTTTGCTTTCCTGAAACACTTCTGCAAGTCTCAGTTTCTCTCTTACTTCTGACAGATTTAATTTTTTTAGTCCGGATTCCCTGGGAGGAGAACTCCAGTGTGCCGTACCCCAACCTCTACACAGCTTATTTCTGTCTTGCTTTCCCCACAACTGGCCATGTTTTCCTTCTCAGTTTTCTACTGTTGTTTCCTCCCCAACCATATTCCAGCCTTTAATACACTGCTTTGCCCTTTACTGGCACTTTTTGAGCTTTAAAGGTTTTTGTTCTTACTATCTCTGTGTATAACATGAGCAAAAATGTGATGTCCCCCCCGCCCCGGTTTCTAGCAGGCCTTGACCTTCCTGTGTGCCATGTATTTTTCCAGATTAAACCCTTTTTCCTCTAGTTTATCTTACTGTGGCATGGAGGGAAAGAGGTATTTATAGCACCTGCTCTGAATTTCTAACTGCAGGTGCCAGTGGCAGATCCCTCTAGGATACATTATGGGAGGAATGTAAGTGAGGGTAGTTAAGACACTGTCTTTATTGCTGTAACTGTGTAAGTATGCAGAGCTATTAGACTCCTGTTTTGCACATAAAATCAGGGAGCTGATTGCCTTTCCCTTGCAGAATAACGAGACGTGTGCTTTCTGAGCAGGGGGATGCCTCCAGGGCAGATTTCCGTGCGGAGTTTCCCCCTGCTCCGCTGAAGGAGGGATTTATAAGCACTGTAGGAATGAACACTGCTGTTCACGTAAAATCCGGTAAGTTCAAGTGTCTGGCAAATTGTCCAATGTGAGCAGTTTAAATCTTATTTACACGGTTACTCACACAAGGGGCTTTCCTGAGTCGAGATCAGGGCTTGTGCTCCGTGCGGGCTGCACAGCGCGCGCTGGGGCAGGGCTCGTGCTCGGCTTTGCCTCTCTCACGGAGACGAAATTTGGCCTGCTCTGTAGATACGTAGTTTATTAAACCGTGACAGTTGTAAAAATTAATTTTTATGACCTGCAGTATTTAATCTTATTAAACAACTACTTTAGGAGCCCGCTCCCTGGTGTAAGAGGATTAGGCTGTTCCAGACTTTGTTTGTACTGCAACATGGAATTAGCTTAACGCAAGTTTTATTGAATTTTTCCGAACTTATCTTTGGAGAAGCGGTTAAGCGGAATTCATTGCTGCCTAATCTGCCGAGTTACGGTGACGTTGTGCGCTGTAGGTCTTTGTCGCTCCCGTGCATCCTCAGGCTGGGCTCGGGAATGCTGGAGCGGAGCTCCGTGCCCTGCAGTGGGTGGCTGGCTCTCCCCACGGCACGGCCGCCATCCCTTCCATCTCTGCGGGAGAGAGAAGTCCAGGGAAAAAGGCATTCGGGTGGACAAAGCCACCCAGAAAACCCACAGGGGCCCAACCGGGCGGCAGCCCTCGGGTTCATCCGACCACCGCTCCGGCGGCCGCTCGCTCGGCGTCTCCCGTGTCCGAGCATCGGGGTCCGCGACCGCCACGTGCGGCCTGGGACGAGGAGTGGGAGGGAAGCGCTTGCAGGCTGCCGGCTCTAGTATTGCCCTCTTCGAGACAGCTATCTGCCTTGTAAAATTCAAACTGCATTAAAGAGGCAGCATCGAGCTGTTAAAAGAAAGATGCTTTAAAAAAAAAACCAAACAAAACCCACAGAAAAATAGCATAAACCAGAGGCATTGAGAGTTTAAATTTCCTTATGCTTGTTGTTAATCTATTTTTGCCCTTCTTTCTGTGTAAGAAGATTGAAATTTCTAACAGTGTAGTATTGGCATAATATAGTAAAATCAAAGTATTTCAACAAAATCATTGCCATAGAAGATTTAAAAGCAGAAAATGAATGCAGTTTGAAGTAATGTAATTGCAGTTGACAGTGTGTGGTATGTCTAGAATTCAAACAAATATTCTACTTATTTACTTTTTCCTCACCTGAATACAGTTTGGAGGCAAAAAGCGGGACGGTGTAAAAAATTCCTTAGTATCCCTAAATTCAACTGCTTCTCTTTCTATTTCTGGATAACTCTTGAGGTTGCTTAATTAAGCATAGAAATAAGGCTGGCAGATGGAAGATACAGCAGCATGAAAAAATCAGCTTTTTGCAGGTTGCAGCAATTGTATCTGTTTTCACAGGTAGCTCAGCTTTTATGTAGCCAGGGACAGTTTAAAGAGTGTTGGCATGGTTAGATTTGTTGACTAAAGGTAAGTTTTAATTTAATCTTTAGAAATATTGTAGTGTGTAAATGAATACAAATCAAAATAAAGTTTCCTAGGTTGGACATCTCAGCTTTCCAGCATTACCCAATGTGTTATGCACCTGGTTTGGCCTGCTAACATTCTTTATAGAGGTTATAAAGGTCTCTTGCCTGGCACACAGAGAACCCAAACTGAGGTGAGTTCTACTGAAGAATTAGAAAATGACTTTTTAAAATAGTATCTTAAGTATCATGTTCTCACTTCATCTCTGCTTTGTACATTGGACTGGTATGCCTTGTAGCTGCTCAAGCACTAACAGGTACATGTGAACCAGGGGTGTTATTTTACAGTAACACGTTAAACTGAATAATGTCCTTTTTTTAGGACAACACTGAACTGCTTGATCGAACAGGAGATCTCTCGCGTGGCATTTCTGTGGCTGTCGCTGCAAGCTGCACATCTGGACTGAAACCGTCCTGGATGCAACCTCCGGTAGAAGCACCTCATCTTTTACTCTAGCCTACACACCCTGTTAGCCAGCGGTGGGGTTAATGCGTGTGATTAACTCTGCTAAGCCATGCTGTTTATTCCAGCAGCGTATTGGCCCTGGGAAATGTCTCCCCCTCTGCATCACGGGCTGTTGAAGTGAGCTTAGCTCTCTCCCCCACCCTGCTTTCCTTTCCCCCCCTCCCGGAGAGCAGCGCAGAGCCCACTGCTGTCCCCTGACAAGGTTGTCCAGAGCCTGCTGGACCTGAGGTGCAAGACCTGGTGCCAAGACAAAGACTAACGCCTAATTCTGTGTAATGGGAGAAAAAAGAGGCCGTAGCAATAGGTCTGTACACGGTGGAAGCGCAATTAAAGTACTGAACCTCATATATGAAGAGCAGCCCAGAAGAGAGATTTTGCTGGGTAATTTTCAGCTCTGGCATTCATTGAACTGTGCAGGGTTTAAAGCTCAGAGAAATTCTAGTCTCGCAGACATATAAAAATCCATGAACATTTGCTTTATTCTTTACCTTCGGTTCTGTAGAAATGTGAAGGCTGACGTCCCCGTAAATGCATATGCACAAGCTGTAAACCCCCAAAGACAGCAGATGCTGCTTTGGAGAAAGCCCAGCTCTGAAATAAAATATTAAATATTTATAGATCAGAACTGAGCTGCTTCGTTGTCCAGGTACTTGAGGGGAAAACTGTTCTGGAGCTGCTAGAGAGAAACATTAGGAGAGGATAGGGCTGAAGCCCAGCAGAGCACTTTCTGGAATGGAAGAGCAAGCCTTGACACCGAGCCAAGGCCAAAGCCCTGCAGGAGGGTGCGATGCTCCATCTCTGTGGCCGGTCGCCAAAGCAGGGTTGGCAATATGTTGCTTAATGCTTTGGTGACTGGAAAATAAACATGCTACTGATTCCTCCCGTTTAAAAAGAAGTTTAGCAAGTTAAAATAGGACAATAGGAGATGGCAGATAGCATCCAAATTCTCATTTGTTACATTTCTCCCATTCCGTTTTGTAGACTTCTCAATTTATTGGTCATTTAGACTAGTCTTACTAGAGTGGTTGCTACTGAATCAATATAATGATAATTTTAGTTTACTTGCATGCAAAATTTACAAAAGTATTGATAACTTTCTTCACAATATGGCCACCATAGATCTATTAGGACAAGGCATCTTGTTTCTGAAGGTGATGTTTTAAATTAACTTTAGAATCTCAGAGCTGGGCGTGCATTACTTGTAATAATTTTAGTACTTCAGGTTTAGCATCAATAGCCCTGTTTATAATTTGAATGGCTGTAAGGAGAATCCAGTAATAAGCACCAAAGCGTCTTGGCTAATTTTTAAAAGCTCTGTGTGCGTATTTATAAGGCAGGGTGAGGGAAAGGAGAATGATAGTGAGAGGGAGGGAAAATTCTTTTATGTATTTGCTTTCCCTATGGTTTCTTCTCTTATGGTTTCAGACCGGTTTCTCTCTCTCTCCATCTCTCCTTCCTCTTGGTCCAGCCACATAGAGGAAATTCTTTCTACAGTTTTGATGTGTCAGAGCCAACAGTTGGATAGCAGCATTCACAAAATACTGATCTAACATTCCTATTTTGCTTTTCCTTTTTAAGAGAGTATGTTGTAGTAAAAGAGATCTGTGTATCTAGATGACCTGGATTTTCTCTGAACCACTCTCACCTTGGGGTGGACCTGACGTCCAGTGGAAAGGATGACTAGCCCCGATGGGGTTGCCCAATGGTCTCCAGATATGGTATCAAACATGTGCCTTCCATACTGCTTATCTGGAGGAGGAGTTGTGCATCATTCCATGACTGATTTGGGCCATTTCATGTATTCTTGGGTAGTTTTGATCCACAAAGCCTTTCTTGGGAAGCATCAGATGGGAGAAAAGCTGTGAGGTTTGTTACTGCTCTTGGGGGTGGGGGACTGCTTCTTGGGTCTTTTTGAATGGTATTAATTCCTTTTATATGTTTTAAGTTTTACTGTTTACCAGTTTCAATTTAAGTACTGGATGATCCCAATGGCTAGAATTTGGGTTCAGGTTAGTAGTTAGCTTTCCCAACATTTAGCATTTCAAAATAGAAAACTGGATCTTGCAGAGACAACCACAATTACATTTCAAGTACTTCCGAGTTCTGACTAGACAAACCCATAAATTTTCAATTTAATTTCCATTTCCTTTCACATCTGGAATAAATTCAAAGGCATGAGAAGAAAAAAAAGAACCGATAAGGATTAGATGTTGGATAAGAAACTTGAAGTGGGTTTTCGGGAGTAGGCATGCATAATCTCCATCGCTTCACTGCAGCAATATAGGCCAGCTGCTTTTCTGCCTTTCTCAGCCATTTGTGAATGCCAGAAAGGGGTGAGAATGGTTTGAGGGATAAAAATAGAAACACCTCACAGCTTCCCAGTCCAGCTTCGAAGTTCCTTACGTTTTGTGGGTATCCCAATGTGATTCTCTGTGATGTCTCAGCTTACCCTGGGTTGCTGACTGTGAAAGTACTATTGCTGTGTGTCGTAGGTACGCTGTATTTTTAAAAGTAGAAGTATGCTTAAATGAGTGACAAACTCATCTGTTTAACGTTGCTAAACTTTTATTGCAGTCAGTGGGCAGGGTCAGGTCCTGATATATATATTTACACAAACAAGCAGGTTCTTACACAGTGATCAGTTGCAGTGGCAAAGCTGGCATCAGGCACAATTCTGTGGTTTTTCCAAACAAATCCATGAGATGCTGATCTCTGATTACCTTGAGTGATGATTAAACTACATTTAAGTCCACTCACCATTTTTTTCTCCACTTCTCCAATACAGAAACATCCTGGAAGCTGCTCTGTTCATACACGTCTCCCACAGTTGGTGACCCTGTGCACAGCCACCCATCCACCCTGGCTTCGGTGAGAGCCTGGTTGTTCTGTAAGAGCAAAACCTTTGCTTGAGAATAAGAAATACCGTGCTCTTGGAGGTTGTCAAGTGACTTGCTGATATAACCATTAACATTTTGGAGACTTCTGAGTGTAATGTGTTCCCTTGTGTGTATGCACAGCCCGGTCAGTCCGGGCAGAGGATGTGGAGGGGTTGGTATCCGGATGGTAAATGCATTAGAGTATTAGGAAGATGCTTCTTCTGGTCACACTGATACACCAATACCCTTATGGCAAAGCCTTGGTATCTTCTAGACATCACTCCCTTTGAATCTATTGATTTGATTTTAGTACCTCTATGATATAACTTTTAATTGTGATCTAAGTACTGAAATACTCAAAATACTGTGATGACTACATTGCTTAATTTTTCTTCTGGGACTGCACAGCCTGTGGGGGAGATAAAGAAGAGTTAAGCTGTGCAGCACAGCTGTGCTTCTCAATGGGAATTAAGGTGTTTGTCTTACTTTAATGGAACGACTTTTTATAAAGTAGAACTGTGTTAGAATAGAGTGGTGTTTTGATCTTCTAATAAGTTACCAGGCTAGAATTGCAACGTGCATGAGGCTGAGATATGGAGATGTGCAACACACACCTCTGGAAACAGTGAATGCTGCTGCGGATCGGATGCCTGCGGGTGTCCCCAACCTCCCCCCGAGGAAGGGAAGCGAGGAGCTCGCCGAGGGCAGGGAGCACTGCGTGGTCCTTGGAAAAGCTCAAGCTGATGTCTTCAACCCCGCCGAGAGCTGCAGGGGGAGCGGTGCTCCTGGTCTGGCAGGCTTGAGAGGAAGCGTAGGGAAGAGAAAAGGACCCAGTAAGCACAGCTCAGTGGGACAGCGAAAGGTTGGATAAACGTTTTAAGAACAGAACAAAAAATAAATAGCTGTGATAATAGGGACAAAGCCCTGACTTTGATTAAAAATGAGTTACCCTAAATTATTGCCATCACCTGAGAACGCCTCACAGGCAGGAGCCAGCCCTCATAGTGGTGCTGCGAGGAAAGCAGGGAAGTTTTTCTGAGTCTGCTTCATAGACAGAGGAAAGGAAGCAAAGAAGGTGAATAATTTGCACAAAATCAGGGAACACTGGGGTGGATCAGGATGTGGACTCTGCGCTGGCGTTGCCCAGCAGAGCCCCAAAGCAAGGTGATGGCTGCGGGGGTCGGTACCCACCTGCCCGCAGGGCTGGGATGCAGCCTGATGGCTCTCCATCTGCCTGGTACTAAATCTTCTGATTCTCTACCTGCCTCCACTGCTGAGCCAGCAATAGTAATTAACTGTGGTATGGGAAGAAAAAATTGATTTAACAAATGCCTGAATTTGTTACGCTAAATGTGCAGGTATTTTTTTTTTTCTTGGTAACAAGTAGGAAAGCCAATCCTAAACCAACAATACTGTGGGACACAGACTTTAGCTGCAACACACAAGTATTTTGAAAAGAACCTTCCCCCTCTGTCCCATCAAGTGAAACGTCTTCAAACCATTTTTATAATATTGAAGATGTTTCTTGTAAACCTCCTTATGGCAGGAAAGTCACTGGCAAGTTCAACAATCATGTCTCTGCAACTGAGAGTTAGGTCAGAAATATTTTTGGAAGTTTTACTGACAATTCTCAAAGTATTTTTAAAAGGGCAGTTTATTCAGAATTGCTTAAACAGATCTGTAAGCTGTGTTGTTTCACTTTCTTGTAGCTTTTGTGTGCTGTTCTCTGAATTGTTTACCTTAACCTTTAGCAAATTTTACCTCCATTCAAAACAGCCTGTTGTATTAAATAAGGAAAAAATATGATTTATTTCAGTTTTCAGTCCTGTGACCCAGCTGCTTGGATTGACTACTTGTTAAATCCTTCCACGTCTGGAGGAAAGAAAAGAAAGGATGGAAAAAAAAAGCTTCAAGAGGGACAGAAAGTATGCACTTCTAGAACAGGTAATTTCTATAAAACCTTTTTGCTCACCTTTGTGTTGTACAACCATAGCTCTTACACACAGGTGTTACACATGCTGCTCTGTGTAGAAAGAGAAATTTATGTTTCTATCATAATAATAGAGTGTAGAGAAATGCAGGCATGGGGTGCTGTCGTGCAGGTCATGGGATGGGGCACGGGCTGGTGCCACGGAGCCCTCGGCTGCGGCTGGGCGGCCAGGAGAGCAAAGCAGCAGCCGGAGGGTGACACCGGGACTGGGCACCAGGGTCGGAGTGTGCCGGTGTTCCCCGGGGATTGTTCCTGGCGCCTTTCCCGTGCGGTCATAACTTTTCTTTAATTTTCTGCGAGAGTGAAATCTGGCCTAAGAGTCATTTTTCGGATGAGACTTTTCGGAATGCATCCCTGGCACAACTGAAATCCTGGCGCTGCGTCCAAGGCGTGCTCCCCTTCTGCCCAAAGGTTCGAAGGCAGGGTGCTGCCAGCGCTTGCAGCGATGGGGCACGCGGGGCGGCTTCCACCCCGATTCCAGCCCTGCTGCGGGCAGGATGGTCCTCAGCAGCCCCCATCCCTTCACCTCTCTCCTCCTGGGAGTCCATAAAAGGCATAAAACGCCTTCACATGTCTGAAAAGAACATTTATATGTTGCTGTGAACAACGACATTAGACGAAGGTGATCTCATACATCGCCTGACACTAGTATTCCTGTTTCTTTTGCTGATAATTAACATTAGGCATGCTGAAAGGAAGGAGTGCGTGTGATTTACAGCAGCACACAAACTCAGAAGAACAAAAAGCTGCATTCTGGCTGAAACAGACTGTTTATTTTAAAAGGACCTGTATTCTTTCACTGACTGGCGATTTTGTTCATTTTTTCTCGTAAATGCATTACTGAGGCAGGAACTCTCCCCACGCCCCAGTTCCCAGCAGGGTTGCAGCTACTGAGTGCAGTAGAGTGCTACAGTCCTGAGACATATTTTATTGTGCAGTTAATTTCTTTATACATTATGTTTTATTTCTATATTAAATACAGCTAAACAATCAAATAATTATTCTGCCCTGGAAACACTAGTCTGCACTGGACATGCAAAGGGTAAATCCTCTCCTGGGAAGAGCAGAGCCTGACGCAGCGCCAGTGGGAGTTCTCAGTTTTCTACCTCCCCGGCTCTGGGTCTCGCTGGGAGATAAAACAAGAAAAACATCCTGCCAAAGTCAAGCAGCTTAAACATTTCTCCTTCCTGACACCCTGCAGAATGGCCCCTGGTGCGCTGGGCAGCGCCGGGGATCGCAGGGGTGCAGGCGGCTGTGGGTAACTGCCGAGCGTATCCTGACCCGGTCCTCGGTCCGGGGGCGTGGGAGAAAAGCGGGGGGTCGGGGAGTACAACGGGCTGGTCTCCCTCGTGCCGTGCCACGCTGTGCTGCTGCCTCGGAACCGAGAGCAGAACGGCTTTTGCGAAGGGCTCGGTGCAGAAGCAAGCGGTGATGGCGGCTTGTGCCCTGGTGCCTGTCCTGGTTTCAGCTGGGATAGAGTTAATTTTCTTTCTAGGAGCTGGTATAGTCTTGTGTCTTGGGTTCAGTATGAGAAGAATGTTGATAACACACTGGTGTTTTCAGTTGTTGCTAAGTAATGTTTAGTCTAAAGTCAAGGATTTTTCAGCTTCTGATGCCCAGCCAGCAAGAAGGCTGGAGGGGCACAAGAAGTTGGGAGGGGACACAGCCAGGGCAGCTGACCCAAACTGGCCAAAGCGGTATCCCATACCATGTGATGTCATGGCCAGTATATAAACTGGGGGGAGTGTGTGTGTGGGGAATCGCTGCTCAGGGACTGGCTGGGTGTCGGTCGGCGGGTGGTGAGCAATTGCCCTGCGCATCATTTGTACATTCCAATCCTTTTATTATTGCTGTTGTCATTTTATTAGTGTTATTATCATTATTAGTTTCTTCTTTTCTGTTCTATGAAACCGTTCTTATCTCAACCCACAAGTTTTACTTCTTTTCCTGATTTTCTCCCCCATCCTGCTGGGTGGGGGGGAGCGAGCGAGCGGCTGCGTGGTGCTTAGCTGCTGGCTGGGGTTAAACCACGACAGTGCCTTACCGGGGGACGTGGCACGGGGACGTGACATGGCTCTTCTGGTCCCGGAGCAGGCGTTCGTGCACACACAAACCGCTCCGCTGTGCGCGCCCCTGCACGTCCCAGCCACGCAGAGCAAAGCAGAAGACGCTTCCAGCGGGAGTGAGGGCCTGATCCAGGCTGTGAGTCATGAGATGGTGGAGATGCTAATACGCATCTTGAAATCCCTGCAAGAAGGCCCTGAGGGAGGTCCGATCAGGCGAATTGGCCTACAGGATTTGCTCTCCAGACATGCCTTTGCTCAATGTTATTTGAAGGGGAACTCTGGTGCAGCTCTGGCTGCGATCCCCCTGCCTTGCTGAGAGCAGGCAAGCACTGGGCAGGGCTGGCAGGGATAGTCACAAAGGGGAGAAATTAAAACTCGGTGGGGTTTAATATTTAAGAAAACACTGATTTTGCTTTTCTATTCCGATCCGTGCAGTCTCTAACTGGGCCACGAAGGCAATATAGCTTGACTTTGACAGCTGACCATCCTAGTGTGGATTTCAGTGTTTCATTAGCAGGCATGCTCACAACTGACTCCCTGTAAGCAATCAGTGTTTGGGGAATACAGGAGAAATATCACAGTGGTGCCTGAATTGTAAAGTCTCAGGGATCTTACAATGCGTCTGCACCAGCAGGAGCTCCAACATGGGATCCCACCAGTGCTCAGTGCCGTGCACCCGTCCGGCGAGTGGGAATGCTGGCTTGGAGTGAGAGGAGGAGACCCACATGGTTTTTCTGAGAGCTGTTACGTTCTGGTGGGGATGGACCATCGTCCCTGAGGTAAGAGCCATCCCTGGTTTGAATACTACACGAGTACACTTCTCAGGAGGGAAGTCATCTCCTTGGCAAGGTAACTGCAAAGGTAACTCCCAGTAAGTGCAGCACTGGGGGCTTGGTGAGCAGCGTTGTCAGAACAAAACCCATCTGCTTTTACCTTCAGCAACCAGAGGCAAAAAGTTGTGCAGATGCTGCTTTGTTCTCTTCTTGCTTGGCTTACTGGGTGCTGGAGGTCTGGTTTCCCCCAGCTGCAGTTTTATGCATAGCTATCTTTCTCCAATTTACCTTTTAAATAATTAGGTTATTAATATAGTTTCACAATTCTGTAATTTTCTGAAATTCATAACAGAAGGTGGAACCCATGGGGTTTCAAAGAGCTTGACCCCTGCTAATGGCTGAAAATCATATCCCATATTTTGATTTGGGAAGAATCTTGGCACTATGCACATTTTAGCACCTTCTAGAGGTAAATAAGAAACTTGATGAAGAGGCACCACAAGTTTAATCTCAAGAAGTCTACAAAACTCTCCTCCACCCTGGTAGGTCTGAAGGAGAGGCAGGAGCACTTGCACAACAACCCATCTCTTCAAAGAAATCCCCTGGGAAGAAGAGAGATCCTCTCATATCATCACTCTGAAGACAGAATTACGTTTTGTTAGATGGCTTGTGAAAATGGATGTGAAGGCTAACCCCACTCTGCCCCGTGTTTTGATTAATAGCCGAACAAAGTTCATACGAATTGCCTACCTTGCAGAATGGAGGAGATTTGCCATTTGGGACATATCCAACCAATTATGGCCAATTCACACAATCGTTCAGCATGCGCTGCTGTAGTTACTCCATCTAAAAACCCACCGGGCTCTCTATCACTTCATTGACAGTTCGTTTAGTGACCATGCCACTCATGTACTTTTTGGTTCAAAATAGCTCCATCTTTCTATACCTTACCTTAATGACTTTTCAAAGCCTATCCATCAAGACTTGGCTCACTCTTGGGGCTTTAAATACATCCTCAACATTCTGCAGAAACAGCATTCTGGGTGACAATGATGCAAGCCTTGGGAGCCAGCTGAGCAAGCCCTAATGGCACTGCCATGGGAGGCAATATTTGCAGAAATAACACCTCTTTGAACCTTTGTACAAACATATTTGGTTTTTTTTTCTGATTAACATTTAAAAATATATGATACTATCTATATTTTTCTCAAGTCTTGGTCCCTTAAAATGAAAAAAGAAAAAAAAAAAAGCTTTGTTTCCTCAGATCCTTCAGGTGCCCTGTCCTCCTCCACTGAGGGTGCAGCACTTTCAAGCTTCCTTGGGGCTGTTCATTTACTTGCAAAAGATCAAAAGGTCAGGCAATTTCAGCTCAGTGAAGCTTCAAGTGAATTACATCATGCATAAAAATTTGCTATTTTCAAGCTAACAAACTTCTCCTATGAGGATATTTTGCTCACTTGAGCAGAAAACAGGCTGTGTTAGCAGCTTTTCTGAGCAATGTTCTCTGGTAGCAGATCGACGTGTGGTCCTCCATACATCCCCTGGATGTAGCACCAGCTTCCCACTCTGGTGCTGCTCTGAGAGGCCATCTGCAGATTTGCTCCCCATTTATTCAGCAACTGCTTGGATCACAGATAGAGAGGAACATGTGCATATCTCTCAGCCTTTGTATACAATAACTGCTTTTCTTTAAGGTGCACTGTCCACATGACGCTGCGTATCTGCTTAAGTCCCCCAAACCTTCAAAAAAGGCAGGGCAGGCGGATTCCCTGACGGCTGCGAATGCCAGCGCCAGGACACGTGGAGTCTGACTCCCTCCTCTCCCCCTCCTGATGGCCTCACCGGTAAAGGCTCTGCTGCCGAAATGCATGGGGCCTGAGCACACCTTTATGGGGACCTTCATGTGAAAAATGCATCCTGTATACTCTGATTCGCTGCTGCACAGAGAAAGGCAATTCCCAAGGGAAAAAAAAAAAAGAATTAAAAGCTTTCTTGCCCATAAAGACTTTGAATATGTGAATATCAATTTTGGATTCTAAGCAGCTCAGGCAGTGAAAAATTAGTTGCACCCATAATAATCAGACTGTGAGGAAGTTTATAACCTTCCCCAGGCAGGAGTATACTGTTACATCATTTATTATGAAACAACAATGAATTGCTCTAGATTTGGGCAGACTTTGGTCCTCCACGGCTCTCAGTTCGGGGCCTTTTGCGAGACAAGCAGAAGGACAGCCCAGTGTGGCACGAGGCTCTGGCAGAGCCTTGTTCAACACCAGATAAGACTCTGCCCTTAGCAAAGGAACATGACAATTTGAAAAAGCAATCCATTTTGTAGTGTGGGTGTTAACAGCTGAGAGTGCCGATTAATTACAAGCGTGGCCCCCCTCGCTGACACCCCTTTCCGAGCAGAGGAGCACCCACCCGCCTTTCACAGCACAGCCCGCCGGCAGCGGCTGGAAAAACAAACATATAGCAAAGTGTGAAGCTGTTTTCCCTGTGACCTCTGGATCTTTGCTCAAGGACTTAACACCGTGATTTGTACACCACCAGGAAGCACCGTGACACCGCAGTGACACAGGAGATAATAGGGGACATAGAAGAGAGACGCATGATGAAGCGAAATTCATCTATTAGAGTATACAAAGATTAATCACGAATAATACTTTGCAGCTCTTACGAGTGTGTTCTGAATGTCGAAACCAGAATCTTTCTGCAAGGGTGGATTTATGAAAACAAAGCTCTTGAAAAGCAGAAAACAAGCGAGTCTGCCGGCTTGGGGTGCCTCCATGTCACTTGTCACCCCATTCACGGGGAATGAGAGGGAAGGAAAACACAGCGTGAGCATTAAACTCCGCTATGCATTTAAAAGAACGAGAAGTTACTAGCTGAACAAAGTAGGACTTTGCAATAGCATTTTTCAGTAAGTGGCCAGTTATGCTTCGCAGGGCTTAATTCTGATCAGACTGTTGGTGTGACGAGGGATGAAACCTGCGGCCTTTTTGCCATTAGCTTTAAGGAAGACAGATTTGCACCTCGGGTCTGTGTTGTGCGCTGAGCTGCACGCTGGTGTCTCAGCTTCCTCCTGCTGCCCCGGTGGGATGGGTGGCACGGTCCGGCGTCCCATTCCTGCCCATCGGCCGTCAGTGAAAGCAGCCGAGCTCTCCCGAGGGCTGATCAGGGGTTTGTCGCAGGGTTTGTCGCAAGTTTTTCCTCTGCTGCGGTGAGCGAGATGAGCCTTGGTTTGGTCTGCGGGGACGGAGAGAGGAGGGACGTTCCAACAGCCTGAGACTGTCCGACAGCAGCTTTGCAATGGAGGCAAATCAGTAGGCGGGGCATGTGAGATATAACCGAAACCGGAGGGGCTGTACAATATGCCATGACGAGTGGCTGACTGAACCGTGGTGCGGATGGAAGGGGCAGCGGTACCCTGCGCTGCCTTCACAGGGACCCAGGGGAGAGGGCAGAGACATGTCGGTGACGGCATAATACATTTTTTATTTTTATGAATAAGACATGACTAACGCTAGACAAACCTCAAAAGACTTGGAGCTTCAGCTAAGCATCACAGCACGGGGATGCTTATTCATACCTGTGTGACTCACCCTGACTGGCACAGGGACCTCATAGCTCTCCCCCGCTTCCCCAGCGCAGCGTGCAGGGCAGGCGCAGCACAGAGGTTCCCAGCAGACCTGCAGCAGCAGCGGTACATCGGACCGTTCGTCCTGCAATCGTGTTACCTGCAGCAGCTTTCAGCTCCCGGGCTGCGAGGTGCTGGGCAAACATCGACCCGGTGTCTGCGTGGCATGGGCATCCTCAGCAGCTTGAAAATGCAGTAATTGAGCACAGAGGAAAGCAGCCGTGAGAAGAGGGGGGAGGGAACCCTGCTAGGAGAAAGAGTGATGGGACTCTAACAAAAAGACACTCATTTTATCTTCTGCTGTGCAAGTTCAGGTCTATTAAGTTTTCTCCTTTTCTTTAACGCTGTTGTTTAAGCATGGCATTGCAACAAAACTACATGCTACAGTAAGATAACACACACAATTTTCTTAGTGAATAGCAGTATTATCTCATTTGATTAAACCCAAATAGATAACACAATCTGTGTGTGTATGTGTTTAGGCAAGACCTATGAATTTTAAGTCCTATCAACTCCAGAATCACATATCCAATTATTGCAAAACCGCAAATCCTTGGGAACTGACAACTAGCCAACACTAATGAAAAATACGTGTAGAAAAGGAAGCGCTACGCTGGTAGCATCACTCCCCAAACTGGAAGAGCTACATCTACCTTCCCTCTCAGGTATGCCTTTTGTACTTCGGCTGCCTTAATTAAATGGCACCTACACAGGGACTTTGCTTTCTGATAAAGCAGGACTTTTCTCTAGCAAACACTCACTCTGTAACCCTTATTCCAGAGACAGCAGTTCTTTAAACACCTGTACATTCTGCCTGTGGTGAGATGGAAGGCTCTCCTCTGTTGCTAAAGGAATTTTTTTAAGATGACGATTACATGCATGGAATCAAAATGAGGCAGTGCAATAAACTCTGTCAAAAGTCACACTAAATTACCTGGGGATGCTCAGCGTACAGCTGAGCTGTGTGGAAGGCCGTTGGGATGTTTCCCCAAGAGCACCGTGCTGAGGGCATCATCTTGGCTGGGGAGGATTTGGCAGCTCAGGCGGCGAGCAGAGAGCTGGGGACCGGCATGGTGTGCCGTGGGTCACCCAGCCTCCAGGAGAGGAGTGAGAAGATACAGACACCTTAAACAGGGCCCTACATCAGAGGTAACACCTTCCTGAGTGAGAGCTACACTCTGTGTTATTAATGGGTGAACGTCACTGGAGAGAAAACTGCTCTTGACAGCAGCTGGGAAGAAGTAATGCCCCTGAGCCCAGGAGAGCCACCATCGGGGACGTGTGCCAGCGGCCAAGGGAAACCATCAAAACTCTCTCCACCGTCTCTTCTTTAACGGCTGAAGAAGTTTAGAGATTAAAGCATCTAAACGAAGATAACTGCACATCCCCTGAGAGAAGAATGGCTTCAGCAAAGCCAAGAGTAAGCTGAAACCCTCCTGGAGCAGCGGTGCTGCATCCTGACAGCCCCGAGAATTCAGGGCTCGCATCTGCTCCCGGCGGAGATGCTGCTGCGGGACGGCTCGGTGCTTGATGCTCGCCCTCCGGAGGAGCTGCTGGCTGCCCTGCAGAGCCCTTCGCTGCCTCGCTCGTCTCCTGCCATCAGCTCAGCCAGGCAATAACCCACCTCCTGAGATGTCCCCTGTAAATTATCAAATAACCTAAAAATAAAGAGGTGCCAGCTCAGAGGTTCACAGAGCTTTGTAGACGTGATGCCGATGGATGTGTGCGTTGACAGGCTACTGTGAAAGGTGAGCATAATGGTGGGAGAGTGTCGGCAGCTCTCTCTGGGTGCTGTGCTATTCATGTGGACTGTAACACCATGCCAGCCCAGATCGCGAGATCTGTAAGATTTAGTTGTCTCGAAGCAGGAGGTGCCGTCCCTGCCGCCCGCCCTGGAGGCAGCGACGCAGCCGTGCGTGCAGGTTCACGCGTCGCAGCACAGAGGAGCTCTGCAGGGATGCTGTGCGTGGGGACCTACGCAAAGACGGGGGGGCTGGCAGGGGACACGGCCCGTCTCACTGCCCAGGCATGGCCAGGGCTTCCCACATGGCAGATAAAACTTTTGCGGGAGCTGGCCAGGGGATCTGCTGCCCGAGGGGCTGTTGCTGCTGGAGGCAGCCGCTCCTGGGGGGCTGGTTACACCTTTCACACCCGGCGGGACACAGCGAGGCTGCGAGCTGAGCCTGTTGATGTTTTCCATGTGAAGTTTGAGAGGTGACGCAGGCAGTGACTTTGTTTTGGAAAATCCATCTTGGTCCCCAAAAGTTGTTCTGAAAGAAGTGATTTGCACGCCAACTGCTGCTTGTAAGACAAGAAAAAAAGTTTAAGATACCCATCAATTTCTAGCAAAACCCTCTTCCAATTTATTCTTCTTCCATTGGCCTTCTCTGAGCTACAACTGGATGCCAAAAAAAGCCCACGCTGTGATAGTGAGGCAGTGAAAAATCCTGCAGTGCTTTCTCGTACAAAGTGCAGCTGCTGATAGCAGGGCACTGGCGCAAAGTCCGGGCTGGGAGGAGAAATGCCGCCCTTGCTGCAGAAGGAATAATTTTCATCGCAGCACCTTCCCTCCGCGTTCCTCTGCTCCAAGCCGGAGGGAGAAGGGCTGGGAACGCGTGCACGGGCGCAGCCGTCCCTGGGTCCTGCCGGCGGGATGCGGGGCTTGATGCCGGCTGCTGGCACACACAGAGCAGGGAGGAGGAGGAGGGATGCTTCCTCCCACCGTGCTCTTGAGCATCATTTTTTGCAAACGTCTGTTGGTCTCTTGCTGCCCTCATCTTTTTTGCCACATTTATTCTCCTGCTGGCTTTAGGCAGTACTTGCTGGGATTTTGCAGTTTGGCCATTTTCTAACTTTCTAACAAAAAACGAGGTTACTTGTCAAGCGGTGGTTTGGATTTTTTTTCCAAGTACCCTCAGATCCAATTCCTAATCAAGTCACACAAATAGCAACAAATGTAAAATTACCTTTAAACAAAAAGGATTTTTGTATTTTTTGACATAGCGCCTTTAAGGATGTGTTAGAAATGAGAAACACGTCTGAGGTGAGAAAAGCTCATTTTTATTCAGCACCACTGAGCTGAGGTGTCTCCTGACCCGCTCAGGAAGGAGTCCCTGCAAGAACATGATCCGAGTACCACCGTGCTGATGAGCTGTGACAGCTTGGATACGAAACATACCCCTAACCCAGGGCTACGGTATACGTATCTTAACGTATGTGGGGTCTTCTTCATGCTAAGCTGAAATTGTGCTGCTATACTGCTTCTACCCCCAAGATGTACTACTATATGCTATATACTGTTAAGCAGCACTGTTTGTACAGGATCTAACAGTCCTAATGTATATGTTGCACTGGAAAGTTAATTACATCTTAGCAAGCATTCATATTTGGCAAAAGGCGTTATTGAATAACAATATTGGGTATGAGCAGAGCATTGCTAAGGAAAAAACACTCGGAAGTGCTCTGGCTAATCTTTGTTTTAAAAAAATACTGCAGAATTGATGGCAAATGGGTAGACCACTATGAAAACTCTAACAAAGGGATTGACAATTTCTGTAGGTGTCTTTGGCCATATAATAGATTAAAATAAGGGCTGTGATTTTGCTTTTATTTCTGAGTTAAGTAGCACACGTTGCTATATAGGGATGTATTTCTAGAGCTGTAAGTAGCAACTCTGCGAGTGTCCACACGGTGCCCTCCATGCTGATGTGCTTTTGTTCAGTGGGGAATTCAGTGCTGTGGTGGGCAATTTTGTAAGGCCAAATCTACAAGAAGAGATTTTTATGACCAGAAAACTTCAATTTGTAATTTTTAAGATGTTAAAATGTAGTATTTAATATTACAAAACCCTGCTGTTTTTGTAATTTTTGTCCTGAATTTGGAAATTAATTCCAAATGAGTTTATTCAAAAATGAATTATGATCTATCTGTGTTAATAAGAAAAATGAGACAGGCAGGTTGTTTCATAGAATGAAAACATTTCAAACTATATTAACAGTATAAAAATGATTATATGGGGGGATCTTTTACAACTTAATTCCATCCCAGTTTTCTATTTTTAACCATTAATCAAAGCTTCTGGCTTGTTGGGAAATATAATAAATCTTTATATCCCCAAAGCTTTTAAATTATTCACTGTGCTTACTGTTCTCTTTCTGACAGGAGATTATCCTTTTTAATTGGAAATTTTCTATTATTTGTGTCTGAAATGTTTGAAAGTCAAAGTGTAGCCTCAGATACTATTAATAGCAAAGATAACAAAGGTGGGGGATGCATGGAGGCTTTTCATCGCAAGTACGTTAACTGAGTCAGCTGCATGAACCACGCTCAAAACAGAGCACTGTACAGCAAAAGTCCTGCTTTTAGTCTACAGTTTCCTTTCCTTTTTCAGTTCCAACTCTCCTGTCCTTATGCAGCCCTCGGACAGGATCTTGTCCAAACTTTGGGCTTGTTTTCTCCATTAGAGACTTTCCATCCTGTCGGTGCCGGCTTTAACTGTCATTAAAATACATGACGTACATAACCGATGTGCTGTGCGTGGTTTGGGCTCAGCTCAGAGATAAGCCAGGCTGGTCTGCAGCAAGGTCCCGTCCTCAGCTGGGTTTGTCTTCACTTCAGCCTCAGGGTCATCGCCAAACCTTTACAGTGGTAAGTTGCTAACTCTTCCCTGGGTTATTATTGATAAAAATGTTTAAAACCATTCTAAGTCATTGACTTTAAGTCACTGGATCCCAGGCTTTCATGTCTGACCTTTTCTGGACATTATTTCTTACCTGCGAAGACCTGCTCAAAAACTTCTCAAAGGTTTGGATTTCTTCTTTTTTTCTCTTCCCACTTCGAAGTTCATCATTTGAGCGTTTCAGTCTGTTGGATACTCAAAGAAGCACAAGAAAGAAGAAAAAAACCCGTGACCGTTCAGCTGCAGAATGCTTCATCGAATACAATTTTCCTTTGCTGGGCTGGAAATCGGCAGGTTGAGCTGCCGGCGGCGCGGCGGAGCCAGGCTGTCCCGGCACGAGCACCGGGCTGGGGCTCCTGCGCGAGGCTCTGCCGCTGGCCCTGGCCGCCTCCGCTTCGGCTGAGAAGGTTCTCGCTTGGACGCGAAAAGCTCAGGTCTGCGCCCCAAGCTGCTTGCTGGGGACCTGGGAGATGCGGCGTGCCCTAACGAGCGCGCCGGGGAGGCGTCTTCGCTCTTGACTGGGAGCAGATGCGGCGACCTGTAAAACTTCCTCTCGGTAAGGCATCCCGCTGCTAATTTACTTCTTGAAAAATACTTCCCTCCCCTGGGACCAAGCGCTTGCGGCCAGGCTCTGCGGGCGCCATCTCCTGCCGCGGGTCGGGTTCCTGCTTACGCCGAGGGGAAGGTGCGTGCGCAGGGGGGCAGACTGTTCCCCGCACCCCCTCCGTTACCCCGCGCGCATCCCGAGCTTAGCGCAGGTGCTAAACCGACAGGCAAATTAAAACAAGGTCTGCTTGTTGGGGGGGGGCACATCAACTGGAATCACACTGCCTGTAGACTTGCACTCTTCTAATAATCACTTTTTCCTGGAGAGCTGGACTTGAGTAATGCATTTTTAGAGTATTTCAGAAGAACAATCAGTTTAGATGATTATGTGATGTCTCATCACCAAAGAAGCAATAACTGCATCAATCAGAGATGTGAGACTATCACTTAGGCACTCCCTCGCTTTCTCTAAATGATGTAAATTAGATATATCTAACACCATCTACTGTGAAAAACTTATGGAAGGTGCAGATGCTGCACCTAAATAGTACAATATAATACATGAGTGATCGTAACCGTCCGGGGGAGTGGGAGGACAGGAGGCCGTGAAACTGGTCTCTTGAGCCACATCTATTTAGATCATTCTTTATAGCCTGGAAATTAGGAAGTAAGCTATGCTTCATGTTAGCAGATTTTGCTAAGGTTGCCTTGTAACTTTAGCTTTTAATTCTCCCAGTCATCAATTTTTGCTTACAGTTTTTAAGCATGTGTGCATTAATTTCAGACTATTGTCTTAAAAGTAGTAAAATATAATATTTGTGGCAAGGATTCTAAAATACTTTGTTCTGAATTGAAAAGACTTTTCAGTTTCATACATACCACCAACACTTCAACTGAGTAATTCTCCTAAAAATAAGTTATACCTGGAGGGAAAACAAACTTTTTAGGTGATGCAGTCTATGTGCTTCAGAAACACCAGGATTTCTTTCTAACAGACATAGGACTGTGTCACGTTCCCGGTGAGATAAGGAAGATAGATATGTTCTTGGTTTTAAGGAGAATTTACTGCTCTTTTTGGCTCTACCGTCTGTTTGTCCTGGGAGGAGGAGGAGGGCTCTATCACACAGGTAACCGTATGGTTTAATGCAGATTACATCAAATGAAAGGGATTTCTTCTACTTGTGAAGATGTGGGGGTTTCTTCTGACTGTGTCTTTGATTAAATAATTTGTTGAATTATTTTGTGGCACAGGCTGGGTTGTTCCAGGCTTCCAATTAATAGTTGCCTTGAAATTTTGGTACAAAGACTCTTCTGTTTTAGCACATGCTCTGAAACATATTCCCCAAAATATGCCACAGGGATTTGCTTCTTCAAATATCCAGAAGGAAACTCACTAAAGCATCCACAGAAAGTAGATACACAAAGCACAGAACTTCATTAAAGTTAGAGCAGATTTTTATGCAAACAAATACTTCTGGTTAAATTTTCAAACACTGCCCCAGTTCTGGTAAGGGCAATAACTTATATTTAGAAGCCTACCTAAATATAACACATATCTCACATCTCTGTATGCAGAGCGCTGGAACCACACATATGAGAAGGTGCAAGAATAACAGGATTTTTTTTTTCTTTCCTAATAAACAAGTCACTTAACACAACTGTGAAGTTAGACCTCTCTGTGCTTAAATCCAGTTAATTAAAGAAGTGTTACATGCATAAATACCTTGACAGATCCTGATTATATTCCTACTAACTTCCAATTTTCAGCAATTTTATAGAAAGGCTATAAGAACATGGAAGAAATTGTTGTTTTTACTAGGGAAAATATGAGGCTTTAAAAAAAAAATTACTGATTCAGTCCACACAGGTTATTCTGCCTGGGAGAGAAAAATATTCTGCTTTGGAGAATTAACCTCTAGGAATTGAGGATTTAACCCTGTTTAAGGTATGCTCAACCAAAACCATACCAGAGTGTATAAAATCCCTTTTTTTTTTTTTAATTTTATCCACTTTTGTGTTTATTTCTGTCTTGCTTTTAAAAATTCGGGATCTTTCAGAGGAGGTTTTGCAGTGGTGCCTTGCTAGCAGAGTTCCCCCACTCCAGCAGAGTATCCTATGAAGGCCTTTGTTTTTTTGCTGGGAAACGCGCTAACGAGGACAGCAATTAGCCCTGGCCACTGCCATTGCCGATCCCACGCCCAGGGCCGTGCCACAGGTGTGGCCAACGCTGGTGGGAGAAGCCACCAGGCTGCTCCTCATGACAGCAGGGGCGATCGGTTTTTAGAGGTAGTAAGATTTGTAAGATTTCTGCTATCAAGGTGCAAAAGTACGAACCCGTGGCTTCACTTGGAAAGCTCTGACACATCTTCTCCTTCCCCTTCTCCTTCCCCCTGCCTTGCCTCTCCAGCCTGGGAACAGCCGTTGCCAGCTTAATTCTGATTACACTTCATATTCCTTCCCTCTTCTTTTTAATCAATGAAAGTCCCTTTTTAACTCTCTGAAATTAAGCTCCTGTTTTAAATAAGGAATTCTTCCTCCCAGCCTCTCAAATGGATAACGTCTTCAAGGCTGATCCCTGCGTGGGATAAACTGCACATCGGCAGAGCTGCTCGTGGGCGTCGGGGCAGCTGGTGGGAGCTCCGCGGCGGGGGCGAGCCTCTGATCGGGGCTCGGTGCAGCCCCATCCCTGCCGACTTCGAGTGAGTGTCAGGAACTTGAAAACAAACATGTTTCAATAAAGAATGGCTTTGCGATAATACTTCAGCCGGCTGCTTCTCGAAGCTTTGATTTGTTTTTCATGCAGGACCCTAAAAGCTCACATATTTATCCACGTGCTCTGAACCTCTTGAGCTGAAAATTTCATGAGAACCGTCTGCCTCACGATTTTCTGCTATTTCATGCTTTCTCTCTTGATGGCAAATCACTATGAGAACAGCCTCTTTCACTGATTTCAGGAGCCTGCCTTATTTTTGTTGCTGCTCTCTATTGCGTTTGACAGTGCCTCCACGCACAGGGCCGAGTAATGGGCACTGCGGAGAAGAGACATCTAAAATGTTTTTGAATCCTAAACGATTATTTCAAGCTGATGATGCCAGGCTGTGCAATTGCTCTGTTTTCCCACGTGCGCGGCCTTTTACACTGCCCACGTGTCCGTGCACGCGTGGCGGGGCCCCGGGAGCAACCCCAGCTCTGGCTGCCCAGGCTCGGGATGACGTGGGGCTGGCTCTGCCCTCCTCCTCCTCCTCCTCCTCCTCCTCCCCAATCTCTCTGGGGCTCACTCCTTTTGAGTCATTACTACATATGTTTTCCAATGCTGATGTAAGGCAAGCAATGCCCGGCTTGTGTCAGCAAAGGCACACATCACTGCGGTTCTGGCTACGATTGCTGAAAAAAGATCTCAAAGGTGTAACCCTCAAGGGTGCTTGGTTGTGCCCGAGATGAGCTCTGGTAAAAGAGCACAGCAATTATATTTATTACCGAAGCACTGAACACGCTGTGGACTGCCCATCTCCTAATAAGTGGAAAAGGTTTATCGAAAAGCATTAGGTTTTCATCTTCTGGCCAAATAACCCCAGATTTTACCAGCTGTCTAGTGATGGTGTGAACCACGCTGGTCTGAGTGACGTTGACACACTGGTTGCTTGAGGATGTTTCTTGTTTAACGATATACAGATAGATTTAATTACACCTGAAAGACTGTTCCTGTCTGGCTGAGTGCTCAAACCCCATAGAATATCAGACAAGCTTGATATGTGACAAGTAGTATTTAAATGAAGTATGATCTTATGATTTATTTAGGTCACGGTGCAGTTTAATTATTAATGGCGTTATGCCGATTTGAAGACGAGCTCTGAAGGACTCATTCACTTTGTTTTAGACGTTTGAAATTCATAACAGTCCCCAAGGCCCTGCATTTATAATGAGTTAATCCTTCTGGTGTACTAATAACAACATCAAATGGTAAAGGGGAGGGCGGGGAAATAAAGCAAACCGTAAAAGATGATATTCAAATTCTTGTTGCAGACATGTATCTCTGACGTTACACTGCTTTAGCAGGTACTGTGAGCCGTTCCTCTGGGTGCTGAGCAGGTGCTGGAGAAGTTATCGGAGACGTGCTGTAGCGCTGGGCTGCATCTTGGGTGATAAAAGAGCATTATTATCACTGGTGACAATGCTGAGCTTCAACAGCAGTGAAGACGAGTGGCTGGTGTGCCTGGATTCTCTGTTGCCCTTGGTAAACAACATGTTCCTCAGCAGAGGAAGGAGAGAAATGACTCGGTATGTTTTGTTACCAACTTCCA
Source organism: Haliaeetus albicilla (assembly GCF_947461875.1). Lineage (NCBI taxonomy): Eukaryota > Metazoa > Chordata > Aves > Accipitriformes > Accipitridae > Haliaeetus > Haliaeetus albicilla. The sequence continues at coordinate 40,810,331 of NC_091493.1, read as the reverse complement.
CCCAAAATGAAAAGCTGAAGTCTTTGCTCATCCTGGCTTTTTGGAAAAAATTTCAACCAGCTCACCCTAAGAATGTTTAAGACAGAGTTACCTAGAATTGACAGTGAGTTGTTGAATGGGATGGACTAAGATGGCATTCAATGGGCCGTTAAGCAGAATGCCTGCCAGCATCTTTAAACTCCCATGCCTTAAGTGACTATAACTGAACTACTAGTTTTGAGTCTCAGAAATAGTGTAATTCCTGGAAGAATGCACTGGAGGAGTTTTCCTGAACAGTGGATTTTTTCAAAGAACCGCTGCTCAGCGCAGGCACAGTAATACTTTAAAAACCACAAGACTTTGAAAAGCCCTGGAAGTTCAATGTTTTGTATCCAGCCCGTTACCAGCTGCTCTTCTCACGGAGTGAGTCAAAGCCACGTCTCACCTTCCCCCTTCTCTTCAAGCTGCTGCAATCATCCCTTTGCTGGTTCTCCTTCATCCCTGGCAAACCGCAGGATTGGCGTGACAGAGTATTATAAGTTTGCGGTAAATCAGCTTGAGATCAGTGGAGTGGCTTGAACATTCGTCGGCAAAATGCTGCTAAAGAGCTGCTGGTGGGAATTTGGAGCCAGGAACTGTAATCTGCCCAGCTGCAGGAGTTACCGGAGCAGAGGGAGGTAACAGGGTGTTAATCCGAAGGTACTTTTATTGCCGTGTAGCTCTTAACTTCTCTTCAGAGGCGACCGCGGAAAGGTTGCTCACTGGTAATTGTAACTGTGCCCTAGGATCAAGTTTAGGGCTCGGAAGCTGCGAGCCCAGGTGGGTGAGAGGCTGCTTTCCTTTCTCCTTCAGCTGCTGTCCACCCGCAAGAGGAGCAGGGAGAGTCTGCCGGCTGTCAGGTAACGACTGCAACGCTTTTAAATAGCTCTCAGTGCTACATGCCACCGGTGAGCAACCAGGGAATGAAATCCTCCCAAGGATGAGAGGGCTGATAATGCACCTAAGAAGACCAGAGTGAAAAATTTCAGGTTTCAAATCCAATGTGGGAAATGAAAGTTCGGAACAATGCTGGGAAATACGGTGATGCCAAACCTGTGTTTGAGTCCTGTGCTGTGCCTGTGGTGGAGGGACAGCCCCTGTGGAGCAAGAGTGAGGGTCTGGAGACTTTCGTCGTCACATTAATATGGGACTCGGTACGTGCTGGGGCGGTATTTTTCTCTGTCAGTGTCGGCTGGCACAGCTCAGTGTTCTGCATGCAACAGGAGAAATCAAAGCCTCAGGAAGTGCATATTTTATAAAGAAGCTACATACCTTAGTAGTGCTGCAATTCAGAAGATGAAACTCTTATTCCAGCATCTCTAATTCAGTATTACAAAATAACAATAAAACAACTTTAAAAAAAGAAAAGGCAATTTTTACAGTCTAAACTCTATAGTGCATGCTAAGAACAGGCATGTGGATGATTTGGTAGGGGTTACAGTTTTTGTTTTGTGCTGGTAGCAAAGCCGTGGAAGTTTTCAATGTCATTTGGTATACTTTAAATACAATTAATCAATACCTTAATAACAAATGCACCATGATGCATGCTGAGGTAATTATGTTTAAATTCTCCAGCTGTCTGTACAGATGTCGCTAATGGAGTCTGGGTAAAAGGCAGCCGTTAGTGTCGGCCTGAGGTGGGGCAGTCGCGAAGTGAAAGGAAGATGCTGATCCAGTGTTTTCCCGGACCGCTGGAAGCAGCGGCTGTGCGCGGTGTGTGTCACCGTGCGCTGACAGAGCATCGCTCCAGGTAACCCTGTCAGTCTGATGGAGTTCTGTAAAAGCTCACACACCACGCATTGCAAATGGAGCAAGGGTCAAGGAAAATATTCTTCCTAAAATAAAAAAGTGATAACATGAAATAAGCTCTTTAGCAGATTAAGAAAGGGTCCAGTATCGGCGTGGAGAGGGGCATACCAGGGGTTAAACGTAATGCCAGGCAGCCTGGGACTCTGCGCTCTATCTACCTACACTTGTTCCTAACTGATGTAAAACATATTTGTATTTGCTTGTGTATTTTATTACACCTTGGTAAACGTGAACCCCTTCCTTCGTATTTTTTTCCTATTATGTTTCTGATCTACCCTCTCACTTTCCTCACCCCCCACTGTATTTCAGCAGGTTTGGTCTGGGTCAGGTACTGGGGAAAAACTGCCTGCATGGATGAACGCCCAAGGCAGGCAGGGACATCCACGGTACCTCGGGGATCAGACCGACGCTCCGGTGGAAGAACTGTGCCGCCTTCCCACTGAACGCTTGGTTTCTTCCCTGGGGCCCCCTGCTCAGCACCCCAGGACTCACTTTTCAAAATCTGGAAAGTATATGCATCATTCTACTTTCAAAATTCTTTTTAAGGGTATTGTCTCAAGCATATCTGCCTATTTACTGTATATGCAACACTATAAAATATATCTGTGTGCAAATTTAAGAAATGCTCATTCTGGAAATATACTTGATGATGTGAAAACCACTTTTGAAATGATGGTGTGAGAAAGGTCTTCGAGAGGACTCGGGCACCAGAGGAC